>NC_083335.1:113125779-113452140 GCF_963455315.2 Globicephala melas
AAGGTACTGTGGTAGGTGCTTGGGATACAAAGCTAATAAAACACAGTTCTAGTTCATGAGGAGTTTACAGATAAGAGTGGGAGACCAGGAATCATGCTCTAGAACATTCTGGGTATTATAAACCTTGTACGGTGGAGCCCAAAGAGGGGGAAGTGGTATAAGGGATGGGATGTGGGAAGGCTTATATGTCACCCACATCATTGCCTCCTCCATCCTGAATTCAAAATGGTGGGCAGGTGGGAGCACTTGATCCTTTAAATAACACACTATTAAATATGGAATTTCTTTCCTTTTGAATATAGTTAGGCATTTTCATCTGACATCTTTGGGTCATGTCTCCTGTTGCCCCAAAAGCATACCCTGAGACAAGGACTTGGGAACCGATCACTCAATTGGGAGGTGACTCCAGGATGCACGAGTGAAGGAGTGGGGAATGAGGTAAGGAAGAGAGAAAACCTGAGAAACAAGTTAATGTGTGTGTTACAGCTGTGGGCAACTGGGGCTCAATCCTGCTGGGCCTATTGGAAGACAATGTAGGAGACTCCTCAGAACTGTCCCAGCCTGTGAAGCGGAAGCTGGAGCATTTAGCCACTGACTCCTGTCCCGCCTTCATTGATTTGACCGAGGTGTTGAGACTGGGCTGCCCAGTGCACAGGCTGAACGCGCTTCCTTGGTCACAGAGAGGGACATGGGTGCTTGAGGCAGGGAGCTGCCAGGGGGTCTAGGACCACCCACTTTAGCTACAGGTGGACTCTGAAGTGGGTGGAGGTGAGACTGGGTGGGACACCAACAGCGTCTGCCACAGAAGATGTCCGACCCTTCATCATTCAGAACTAGTGTTATGTCTTAGTATCTTAAGTAGTAATGTTTTCTTCTCCTGGATCTTCACGTTTACTGTTTGCCCCCGTTGTCCTGGTTCCCCTTTGCAATGCCTATTTGCAGAAGCTTGCGTCTTTGTCCCCATAGCTATAGTCTCTTACATTTTCATCCGTCTATTCTTTTTCCTCGTCATTTTTGGAGTGCTGTTCAAGTTGGCCTTACACATTTTTGATTTGTTTGTTCTCTAATGTAGATTCCACCCCTTTGTTAGCTCCGGTGGACACTTCTGCCTTGGTAGTTTCCTTGGAGTCTTTTCAATTGTTTTCGGCTCTCACTTCGCGCTTGCCTTCTCAGAGCCTTCTATTTTCATTCCGGCCTTTTGTGCTTTCATTTCACCTTGAATTGCCTACTTCAGAGAGTTCGCATTTTCTTCTCTATTTTTTGAAAGCCCAGTTTTCTCCTGTTTTCCCACAGTCCCATGTTTCGCAGTTTGCTACTCAAACTGTGGTCTGAGCTCCAGCAGCATCCCCGTTCCCAGGGAGCTTGTTAGAAATGCAGATTTTTGGCCTTCACTCCACATTTCCTGAATTAGAAGCTGCATTGTAACAGGAAACCCCCCCCCCCGCCCCACTCTCCGCGATTTGTTTTTATAATGGAGTAAGGGTGAGAAAGTATTGAGAATCACAGATCCATATTTCCCTGGAAGACGGTTTGGGGTTGTGATTAGGAGCAGAGACTCAATTTTATTTGAGTCTCAGCCTTGCTGTTGCAGGAAGGGGGACCCCTTCCAGGGCCTGAGAGTGGGCTCTTGTCTAACACTCGGAAATGAATTGAAAAAGGAAGAGACTTTATTGGGAAGGGGCACCCGGGTGGAGAGCAGGAGGGCAAGAGAACCCAGGAGGACTGCTCTGCCACGTGGCTGGCAGTCTCGGGTTTTATGGTGATGGGGTTAGCTTCTGGGTTGTCTCTGGCCAGTCACTCTGACTCAGGGTCCTTTCTGGTGGCACACGCATCACTCAGCCAAGATGTATTCCAGCGAGAAGGATTCTGGGAGGTTGGTAGGACAGATGGACTGGCGTCTCCTCTCTCCTTTTGACCTTTCCCAAATTCTTCCAGTTGGTGGTAGCTTGTTAGTTCCGCGTTCCTTATGAGGACCTCCTGTTGTAAGATAACTCGTGCAAGTGGTTACTGTGGTGCCTGGCCAGCGCGGGCGGTTTTGGTCAGTGGTTCCCCTAACATTGCCACCCACCAGTCACATGACTTTGGGAGATTTAGCTATCCTTCCCACACTTCAGTTTCCTCACCTCCAGAATGGAAATAATTTCTGTTTTATGACGAGGGTCTGAAAATTAAATTAGATGAGTATGTAAAGTGCCAAGCAGAGTACCTGTACCATGATCATTTGAAAAATAGCTGCTATGTGATCAATCTTTAATGTTGCAAAATATTTTTATTGCTCTTTCCATGTTCAATTCTTTTTTTCTTATCTTCCTGCCAGTGTATCCTTGAAAGAAAGACCTAGCCTGTGTTGGGGAAGAAGAAATTTTCCTCCACCCTTCTAGATTCTTGTGACTGGTCTGAGAATTAACTTGACATGAGAAAGATTAACAGGAGAAAATCAAAAGTTTAATAACGTGTATATATGGGAGAGACCCAGGAAAACTGAGTCACTCGCCAAAATAGTTGAAACCCTCACCTTAAATACCATCTTCAGCTCAAGACAAAAGAGAATGTTGAGAGTAGTGGTTTGGGACTTCAGAAGGGAGAGAGGCAATTCACATGGAGCTGGAAAAGCAAGTGTTTGGTAACACATATTTGCTGGGCCAGGCAGAGACAGTGGGACACACAGTGGACTCTGATCTCTTAAGAGCTTCCCCGACCACATCTAGCTCTAATTGTTTGAAGATATCTCTGGTGATAGGTCTATGCCAGGAACAGGCCCTTTAAATTCTTTAGGGTGAGGTAGAAAGACTTCCTGAGTCTTTTGTTTCTTAAAAAATAATCTAAATTAATCCTCATGCCAAAGAGACGCGTTTTGGGGTGGCAGTTGCCCCCCTACACCTCGAACAGTGAAGATGATGCTATTCCCCCTGGTTAGGTTTATGGACCAAGTAGGGATTGTCACAATTTCTGACTCAGATTTTAACCTGGGTGGGGGGAGTTGATGGGTACAGCCCTTAGCCAAATTTCTGGTATCTGTAATCCTAAATGCCTCAGAAAATGGTTTTCCTGCAGAAAAGGTGTGGTCAGATCTGTTCTTTCTGAAATAGGAGTGGCTATTGGAGCAGGCAGTTACATCTCACCCCCACCCACTTCCTCTCTGACTCTGTCAGTTTCACAGTCAGGCTCATCTCCCCTACAGCCCTCAGAATTTCTCCCAGAGAACAGGGTGTTATTAATTGCTTTGCTCAGCTTCCAAGGCTACTCTGAATCGAACTGTGCTGTGCATCAGTGGACAGTCTGCAGGCGTAATGGATATGGAGAATCAGTGCAAGCTTGCTACCATCATACCTGGGAAGTTCAGAAGTGCTACCATCATACCTGGGAACGGGGATGCTGCTGGAGCTCAGACCACAGTTTGAGTAGCAAACTGCGAAACATGGGACTGTGGGAAAACAGGAGAAAACTGGGCTTTCAAAATTTTACCTTGGGGCTGTGCAGACCTTTGTCATTTGAGTTTTATGCATCCTACATATTAATCCATTATTCTTTGGGAAATCTTTAAACTGCCTTTCCTGAGCCAAATTGAAATTTTCATACAACAGGTGATGAATGAGGATTTCAGGCCATCACATATTGGGGCTACCTGTCATTCAGCGTAACCCAGCAGGACCCTATGGAGCCTTCCCGGGACAGACCACCCCCCACCCCCGCCCCCCATCCTCTGCTGTAGCTCCTCTCTGAAGTACCTAGATAATAGTATCTGATGCATATCTCCTGAGCTGTTTTACAGATGCTAAAACCACCACCAAATTGAAGAAATTAACTACTCAATGATAAGGAGAACGTGGTGCCAGACCTACCGGAGCCTAAGGACTGATATTGTCAAACCCCTGTGACACCGCCCTGTTACTTCGCCATCAACTAAGAATCAGAGAACTGTGCATGAGCTAATCACATACCCTGGGACGCCCCACCTTCACCTGCCCTTTGAAAATGCTTTGCTGAAACCCTGCGGAGAGTTCGGGTTTTTCAGCACCAACTGTCCTGAACTCCTTTCTTGCTGCCCTGTGATAAACGTTGCCCTTCCCTTCACCACAGCCTGGCGTCAGGAGATTGGCTTTACTGCTTGCGGGCCAGTGGACCCAAGTTTTGTTCGGTACCATCCACAGTCAGGTTTGGAAGCATCTCCATCTTTGCACAGCAGTGCTTGTGCCATTATTTGAATGTTTTGTTACATTTTTCTTTATTATTTTATAAAAATGTCAGTGAGAGAAGCCTGCATCTCAAACACAATATAGATTCTTAAGCATGCTGAAAGCTGATAATCTTTAACTTTATTTAGACGCTCATCAGACTTAGACATGTAGACTTCGTTAATTGTGAAGAAAATGAATACAAATAATAAACATCTCCAAAATGGTGAAAATATACTATTGAAGAGTGTGTGAAAATGATCGATGTGTTTTGAGTTTTTCTGATACTTTTTAATATCTCTGGGAATTACATCCTCTTGTAAGGGGGGAAAAATAATTTCCCTTTCACCCTTCTAGGTTCTTGGATGAGACCTGTAATAAAAGACAGATTAATGGGAGAAAAACAAACAGAAGTTTAATATCATGTATGCCTCTTGTATACATGAGAGAACCAGGAAGGCTGAGTCACTCCCGCAGATGGCCCATGCCACCACCTTCGATACCATCTGCAGCTAAAGACAAAAGACGTGGGGCAAGGGGAGAGCCAGGTTTTCAAGGCAAAGCACAGTAAACAAAGGTAAGGATGTTATGCACATTTAAGTCCAAGCTTTCTCCATTGATAAGAATTTCTAAAGATCTAGTCGTCCTCCTCTTCCTGGCACTAAGAGGGAGACACCCTTACATATGGAGATTTCCCTTGTAACTGTAAATTGTTCTTACTAAAGGGTAACTTCCACTTGGTTTTTAGAGCTTTTCGCATGTCTGCTGGGAAAAAAACCAGCCTTCTTAAAATAATCCTTATCCCAAAGAGGCATATTTTCTGTGGCAAATTCTGCTCCCTTTCATTCCTGTGTAATCCTATCGTTTGACTTTCTCACACTGGAATTTGCATACATCGTTAGAAAGATATTTTGTATCAAACTATGGGGCTCTTACACTGTGACATTTATAATATCATAATTAGGATTTATTTCCTATGTTTTCTATTTCTTTTTCCTATGTTTTCCTATTTATTTCCTATGTGTTACTTATTTCCTATGTTAAACATGATTAGGATTTATTTCCTATGTTTTCTGTATGTTTAAAGGTAGTTTAAAAATTCAAAGGATGGAGATTCCTATTAATTAATAAATAATCCTGTTGTTTTTTTCCTCATAAATGTGTTAAAAAGAAACACCAAGCCTCAAATGGAGTCACTTGTGCTAAGCCCCATGAAGACTTTATACCTGACCTAACTGCAGTTTCAGTCTTTCCCAATTGTGGAATTTTAAGCCAATCAATCTAGAATTTCCTAGTCAGCACTAGTGAGAAAAGAATCCTTGAATAAATCCAATTAGATCTTCGAATTTAGTCAGTTGAACTTTGTTTCTTAACATACGTGATGTGGCTTAAATAATGTTTCTGGGCTCTTGTTGGCACTAGAAAAATGACTGAGGACTATCGGTATCATTCCCAAGTTATAATTAACCTCATAACATTCAGGGAACTACCAAAAGAGATTTAGGATTACCCAGAGGCTAGTTCATCATTGAATAGCTTTTACAAACATCATAGCTTATATTTTCCCATTCCACTTGGGAAAAGGTATTTTCAGGTCTCAATTCCTGGCTGGAGAGTGTTTATTTTAGAAAAAAAATAGTGTTATTTTTTTGGCTCAGACCCTACATCCAGTTTTTTTACTAAGAACCTATGAAAGTTGCTGGCTTCCAAGACTACTTTGATGTGTCGAAATGTGATCAAAAGAATCCTGTGGATACATTTTGGGATTACATGTGGAATGAGACAGACGTGGTTCTTGCCATCAACCTGCTGTGTGATGTGAGGGGGTCTAATTAATCTATGGGAGTCCTGGTTTCCTCATATGTAAAGAGGAACCTAATAGGGTTATTTGGGCATTAATCTAACAGACTGATGATTGAACTAAACCAGTTGCACCTAGTCTATAATGCTTTTTCAGCAGCTTAGTAGAGTATTGACACATTTATTCATAAACTTCATCATCAATATCATTAATAACTTTATTCTCAGAAAGCACATTTGATGACTTTAATGACTGAATGTTCGAGAGTGCAGTGATAGGATGTCGATGACTAAATATAGATGGTGGTGGATATAAGTGGGTTCTGTGAAGTCTTTCTACGTGTCAGGCCCTGAAGGACACCTAATATTTATAAATGTTTTTCCATACTATATTTTCTTCAAAATAGGTGAATCATTTTTGACATCTTAGGCTATGAACATTCTATGATTGTTTTCCAAATGATTAATAGAAGCTCAGTAATATGTACAGTCCTAATTTCAGTTCCTACATTCATACCTGGGAACGCTGGAATGACCCTGTGAAAACCTTTCTGGATCATTTGTTTGTTGGGAGATAATCCTCCACGGGTGTCTCGCATTTCTGCACATCTTCTGAGCAAAGGCATCTGCAGATTTGCATTCTAGACTGTCTTTCAAAGGATACTTGTGTAATGAAAAGCCTTACAAGATAGAGATAGTGTCTTTCTCCAAAGTAGAGGGCAGATTTGCTTGCTTTCCGGGATAGTAATGAAATTTGTCTCTCTCCAGGGCAGATTTAGTAGCAGCCCTCTTATCAAAGAGCTGCGTTTCCAAGGCTCAGAGTTCCTCACTGCATGTTCAGGCATCAGTGTGGGAACTGGGGCTTGGGAACCAGTGCAATTGATGTTACTCTGACTACTGCCATTGCCGTCCTTCATCTTTGGCCTCTGAGCCAAGAGTCCAATTATTTCATATGTATAGAACATAGAGGATGGGACTGGTGCCTGAGAGATTTTATCTAGTTACTCCCAGCCTCTGCATCCCCTCCTCTCACCTCCCAGCAGGTGTGGCCAGGGGACAGAGGGAACCAAAAGCTAACGGTAGGAATTACTTCTTAGAGTTGTGTGAAGATTACAGATGATGGGTGTAAAGCATTCAGTGCAGTGTCTGGCACAGAGGAAGGGTTCAATAAAGCATAGCTATTTAATTTTTCGTCTTTCTATTCAAGAGCTTTGGTTACATTTCCCCAAGGTTCATCTGAGGATGCCTTTGGTTTTCTCTTAATTCGTGGATACTTGTGTCTCCGTTGATTTGAGTGGTCATTTGAAAATCAGCCCTAACCGACCCTTGGGGAAACAACCCTAGATCTTTATATATATGAGATGACATGGTGGGACTTCCCTGGTGGTCCAGGGGTTAAGACTCCGCACTTCCACTGCAGGGGGCACAGGTTCGATCCCCGGTCGGGGAACTAAGATCCTGCATGCTGCGCAGCATGGCCAAGAAAGAAAGAAAGAAAGAAAAAAAAAAGATGATTTGATACCTACCAGAGTAGTGCATAGTTTAAGGCAGAAACTCAATGAGTGTTAGATATGATGACAGCTGTTACTGTTACTTTTCCTTCCATCCAGACTCATGTATCTAACATCTTACTCTATTGCTTAGCCCAGCTCTTTTCCACCTGCTGGCTATACATAAAATTTAAAGTTACAGAAGGAGAAAATATTAAAGGAGCTTAAATTAAAAATGTGGAAGATCCTGTGCATTTTGTGGGGGGGGGCAGTTGGAGGAGGCCACTTTTTCTTGTGTTTATTTCTGTATCTGATTATGTCAGGTAAGGAAGCAAAATGGTGAAGATAAAAACTAAATGATCTTATATATCAGTGAATGCAGTAAGTAGACCTTGTTTGGACCTGATTAAACAATCCAAAGTTTTTTGAGATGGGGGAGGGGGTGGGAATTGAACATATACCAAGTATTAGAATTAGTAAAGAATTATTTTTAATTGTGTTAGGTGTGATAATGGTATTTTTAACAGTCCTTATCTGCTAGAGATACACTGAAATATTTATAGGTGAAATTATATGATGTCCAGGGAGTCTTTAACACACTTCAGGAAAAAAAAAAAATGCAGAGAGGGATAAGAAAGGCAAAATCTTGATTGTTGTTGAAACTGGTTGATGAGTATATGAAAGTTCATTGTAACTATTCTACTTTTTATATGTTTGGAAATTCTCTTAATAAAAACTTTAAAACAAAACAAAAAAGAAACTACCTGATTTTAGTTTAAGTTTCAGCTTTACTATTTAACTAGTTACGAAACCTTGCAAGTTTCCTTAACTTCTATGTTTCCTCATCTGTAAAATGTAGAAAATAATAGTATTGACCTCAAGGAATTATGAAGATTAAATGAATTAATACTTCTAGAACAGTGCTTTTTTCATGGTGAGGACTCAAGAAATGTTGTCTTATGAATACACTATTGCCTATTGTTTAGGAAGGCAGGGAGAGGCTTTTTTGTTGTTGGTGTTGATGTTAAGAAAAATATATCTCAACAATTCATGGAATTCAGAGCAAAGGAGATATATTAGTGGGAAAACTCTTCCTTATTTCTTTTGAAATCAATCACTTTCTATGATATTGTATCAGTTGTATCAATTCAGACTGAATTTGGCTATAAGAAATACAAAGCGTAACTTTTATGACTTAAATAGGAAGTACTGCATCTCTGGAGGCAGGGAGCTACTGGTATTGATTTGGCAGGTCAGCTATGTCAAGGCCCGATATGTCTTAATTCCCTAGGCCTTTTCCTCATGGTTACAATAGGGCTGCCACAGCTCCAGGCATTGGGCCATAGCCAAGGCAGGAAGAAAGAGGGAAGAGTGGTGGCAGCATTATTTGCCTATTTTATCAAAATCTTTCCTGGAAACCCTTTAAACAAATGACTATTTCTGTCTCATTGGCCAGCATTATGTTACATGGCCACCACTGATGGCAAGGGAAGCTGAAAAAACCAATTAGTAGTGTTTCCAGTGTGTTAGTGTGAAAGCAACAAGTGATAAGGGAATGATTGTTGGGTCATCCAATTAATGGTATGGGTTTCAGGTAGTGTTTGGACTTCTTCTCTAAAAGTGAGCATTCGATCTAGCAATCTGCAGATTCTATTGAAAGAATAGTCTGACAGATTCTGTGATTATCCATGAACATCAAAATGTTATTTCTGGAAGGAGCATTTAGTCCAACTCTCATTTTAATAATGTCTGGCATGTTAGGCAGTAAATATTTGTTGACTGAATAAAAATAACCTGAGAAATGGCAACATAAAATGGCTCCTCCTACTGGGTAATTGTATTAGTTACCTATTGTTACTGTAAGTACCCCAGAATTTAGTGGCTTAAGAGAATGAATGCTTCCAGTTGACCTTTGAATAACACAAGTTTGAACTGCACAGGTCCACTTATATGCAGATTGTTTTCAGTATACTTGGCCCTTCATATCCGGGGGTTCCACATCGGCGGATTCAACCAACTGCAGATAATGTAACGACATTTGTGATGTGATGTGTGCTTGGTTGAATGTGCAGATTCAGAACCCATGCATATGGAGGGCCGACTACGGGACTTGAGCATCCAGGGATTTTGGTATCAGCAGTGGGTCCTGAAACCGACGCCCCGTGGATACCAAAGGACGATTGTATTATGTCATAGTTTCTGAGGGTCAGGAACTGAGGAACTACTTAATTGGTTCTGGCTCAGGATCTCTCATGAGGTCGCAGTCAAAATGTCAGCCAAGACTTGAGTCATCAGAAGGCTTGACTGGGGCTGGAAGATTTCCTTCCAAGCCCACTGAAGTGACTGTTGGTCATAAATCTCTGTTCCTCACCATGTGGGCTGTAGGGGAGGAAAGTTTCCCTTCTTCTATCCTAGGTTCTTTGGCTGGTGTAATAAGTAAATTGACATAAGACACATTAATTGTATGTATGGGAGCCACACAGACATGTGAGGGTCAAAGACAGTCAGGCAATTGAAGCTTATATGCCATCCTGAGCTAAGGAGAACGGGGTAGGGATCTGGGGCTGTAAAGAGGAGGAAGGCAATTCACAGGGAGGTAAGAAAAGCAAATGTTTGGTAAACAAATGTTTGTCATGCCTGCAGAGACAATGGGACATGCAGAAAGCTTTGAACAAACAGGCCCTGCTGACATCCCCTCCCAGTCCCCAAGCTCACCACACCTAAGCCATACTCTTTGTAGGTATCTTCTAGGACCAGGACTTCTATGTAAATTCTTTTTTTTTTTTTTTTTTTTGCGGTACGCGGGCCTGTCACCGCTGTGGCCTCTCCCGCTGCGGAGCACAGGCTCCGGACGCGCAGGCTCAGCGGCCATGGCTCACGGGCCCAGCCGCTCCGCGGCACGTGGGGTCTTCCCGGACCAGGGCACGAACCCGTGTCCCCTGCATCGGCAGGCGGACTCTCAACCACTGCACCACCAGGGAAGCCCTATGTAAATTCTTATATGGAGTTAAGGGGGAGGTAAAAAACTCTTCCTGAGTCTGTTGGACCTTGACTGTCTTCAGTTCAAAATAATCCACATGCCAAAGTGGCACATTCTGGAGTGGCCTTCCCTGAACCCCATCAGGGCCCCTCCACAGGGCTGCTTGAGTGTTCTCATAACATAGCAACTGGCTTCCCTCAGAGTAAGTAAGCCAAGAGAGCCAGGTAGACAAGCCACAATGTCTCTTATGCTCTAGCCTCAGCAGTGGTAAACGTTACTTCTGCCGTGTGCTGTCAATTACATAGACCTACCCTGATGGAATGTGGGCGGGGACCATGTAAGTGCGGAAGGAAGAGATCATGAACACCATCTTGGAGGCTGACTACCACACTCACAGACCTATTTAGCCGAGAAATGAGAACTGAAAGCCCTGCTTTTCTGATGATCAACCTGTGGCCCACGTGACATTTCGCTTCCTCTTAGTAAAGAGAAATTTTTGTTAAAAACAGTTATCATTTAAATTAGCCTATTGCTTCCTCTGTGTTTTGTATATGCCCACACAGACACATGGACACAAACACACAAACACTCAAATGGGTGTTTTGCTATGGCTCAATTTCTGTCTGTATTCTTTAGAGAGGACAAAAACCAGAGTTCTTGCCTAATGTAGCTAAAACCCACAATTGGAAAATTAAGAGAGCTCTGTCATCAACAGGGTATAGATCTACCATAAGAATTATGCAGTTGGCTTCCTTTTCCATAAGTGAAATGGAAAGCAACCAAGAAAGAAGAAAAGCAGTCATCTGTAAGGTAGAACAGAAGGAAGCAAAAGGTAATTGAAACATTTTTAAATGAAAAGAGCAGCTATTATTTTTTATTGTGGAGCAGAGTTCCCAAACTATTCTTTCATGCACCTGTGTTTGTACAGAAGTACAGATTGCTAGAAAATTTCTCCCTCTAGTTAAATCCTATTGTGAAAGGAGACCACATTGAGTTTCAACTTATTACAGTGATTTTATCTTCCAAGTGTATCTTAAAGGAAGTATACATTTGTTTTCAGAATGACCAGTGCTTTAGAGCTTGCAGAAATACGCAGTTTTCAATTTTTATCCATTCTAGTTTTGGAGCTAAAAATAATAGTAAGCATTTGCTTTATTTTATTTTATTTTTTTTTTTTTTTGTGGTACGCGGGCCTCTCACTGTTGTGGCCTCTCCTGTTGCGGAGCACAGGCTCCGGACGCGCAGGCTCAGCGGCCATGGCTCACGGGCACAGCCGCTCCGCGGCATGTGGGATCTTCCCGGACCGGGACACGAACCCGTGTCCCCTGCATCGGCAGGCAGACTCTCAACCACTGCGCCACCAGGGAAGCCCATTTGCTTTATTTTAGTAGTGTACTTTTGTTCCTATTCCTCTGAAGTCCATGAAAACCACTTTCTGGGTGTATGTCAATAATTTGACACCTCTTGGAATAATGAAGGGGGAAGGAACAAAGAAGATTCTTTTGATCTGGCTTCTTCCTTATAGAAATGTATATTTCAGTTACCTTCAGTTAAAATTGAAGTGGGTTCCTTTGTGGCTCATACATTTATGTTTTTAAAATATGTGTTCAGATCTAATTGAATACAGTTACTCACTGGTTTAATCTGAGTATATGAAATGGATCACACTCCAGGGCCATTTTTTGAATTCACTGAAAATACCAGTTTTTGAGACAGGAAGGAAACTTAACGTTTCTGAGGCAGCAAATAGGGGGTTAAAGACTGTACCAGGCGATGTTGATGTTTTCAGGTCGGATCCCAATTTATAGCTGGGAGAACTGAGGCTCAGAGAGGTTAACCTCATTCATTCAATACCTGTTCCTTGAGCTC
The DNA here is from genome assembly GCF_963455315.2 of Globicephala melas. NCBI lineage: Eukaryota > Metazoa > Chordata > Mammalia > Artiodactyla > Delphinidae > Globicephala > Globicephala melas. Next base: position 113,138,094 of record NC_083335.1, read on the forward strand.
TTGCTGTAAGTGATAATGTACTCTACTGGGTGGTAGAAATACAGTGATAAATAAGACTAGGCCACACAGCCAGTGAGTGGAAAAGGTATGAGTAGGAGGTTTCAAAGTCCAGTGTCCCTTGATCCTACCTCTGTGTACTTACACACGAAGAGCCATGACACAGCGATGAATGTATCATTGGTCATAAAGAGGTTCATATTGGGGGCATACTAATACTGAGTGCTGACTTTCTGCCAGGCATTAGGCAAAATGTTTGCCATGTTTTAGTGTATATGACACTCAAAACCACCCTTTGAATTGGGTATTAACATTTCATTAACCCATGAAAAGTGGAGGCACAGAGGGGCTCAGATTGTTGCTAGTACTTGCTCAGCTATTCAGGAGTGGAATATAATATGAGCCAAAGAGGGAGGGTTTATTTCTAGCAGGAATGGTGAGAGAAAGCTTTTATGGAGGAGGGAGATGTCTGCTATGCAAAAAATGGCAAAGAGCTGGGACATACTTTACTACTTCCTCTTTCTGTGGCGATCGTCAACTCCACTAATCAGTCACGGCACCTTTGGACATGGTTTCAGAAACCTTCTCAGCATATACTCCAGGCAGCCACCACCAACCAATTGGAGTTTGTACTTGAGAGAAACCGTATTTTCCACTTAGAGCAAGCATTTGTTACTGTTTTTGATCGCCCAGCGTCCATCTCATCTGTCTGGTATCATTTGGATTTCTTTTGGGGGAGTTAGGTTTTTGCATAGTGTAGTCTTGGTGGGAGAGTAATTCCAAATGCCAACAAATTTTTACAGAAGCCAAGAGGACCTGGCAGGATAAAAGTATATCACCTAAGGGACTTCCCTGGTGGTGCAGGGGTTAAGAATCCGCTTGCCAATGCAGGGGACACGGGTTCGATCCCTGGTCCAGGAAGATCCCACATGCCACGGAGCAACTAAGCCTGTGCTCCACAACTACTGAGCCTGCGCTCTGGAGCCCGCGAGCCACAACTACCGAAGCCCATGAGCCCGTGCTCTGCAGCAAGAGAAGCCACTGCAATGAGAAACCTGCGTACCACAACAAAGAGTAGCCCCCGCTCACCGCAATTAGAGAAAGCCCACGCACAGCAACGAAGACCCAACCCAGCCAAAATAAAAAGTACGTCACCTAAGCTTGGCCAACGGGAAGTTCTCTTCTGGGACTTTAACTCAAGGGCAGGAAGGAATGGTGTGCTAAACAGACTTTGTCTGATCTAAGACTGTGGCTGGGGTTTCTGCTTCCTAATCCTCTGGGATTCTTTTGGTTCTTGTCCATTCCCAAGACCCATCATTTCTGTAAGCATCTATAGTCCTCCAGTAAGTTGCCTTATGTTCAAGTCAGCCAGACTTGGTTTCTGTTCCTTGCAAGTATGGAATCCTGATGGATAATACCATCCTGGATGGTTCATTGTCACTGCTGACCGTGGGTAACTCTGTGGTATCATCACCTGAAATTATCAAAAACAAAACAAAACTCTCTTCTCTGGAAGCACCCTGTCCGTTTGAGTTGAATTCACACTGTCAATTTGAGTCTTATACCCTTAAGATAATTGCTGGGACAATCTCAGCTTGGAGAGTTAACCTGTACTTTCCAGCTTTTTCCATTTTCATGCTTTTATTTTTATGCCTCTACTTACAGACCCAGGCTTTGAAACTCACTGTGCTTATTAATTCACTCAGGTAGGCTGAGCTATCTTTTTCCAAACCATCAACGTTATCAATATAAATGAATCTTTCCTAAATGTCCCATTATTGGTTTCAGGATGCAGGTACCCTACAGGAACAAGTTGTCCCTTTGATTGGGAAGTTCATCTGGGCATTCTCGTCAGGAGGCTTCCATACTGCTCTGCCTGTTATGGAGAACTGAGTTTCCTTTTTCCTACGAGTGCATATCGATGCCTATTCCTCTACTTCAGGTTTATTCCTTTTTATCTCCTTTTTCTTCTCCTGGCCCTCAGTATCCTAGGGACTCAATGCTCAAAGTGTGGTGCACGGGTCAGAAGCATTGGCATCACTTGGGAAAGGCAGAATCTCGGGCCTCACCCCAGACCTGCTCATTCAGAATCTACAGTTGAACGAAGTTCCCAGGTAACTTATAGGCACATTGAATTTGAGGAGCACTGCTCTAAAGGAGCACCTAAGTGGTGGCAGATACTGTGTTCCGGCCGACTTACATTCCAACCTGTGTATTCTAAGCTCTGCATCAACTATTCCAGCCTTGTGGTCTAACTCTGGAGACTGGAAAGCTAAGAACTCATATCTCCAGCCTCCTTTCCAGCTAATATTGGACCCATGCGTTAGTCTTGACCAAATGAGATATATGCAGAATCTGCTGTGCTGTTTCGCCTCCTCCTTCCCGCTTGGAACACCTCTGATGCTAAGAGGTGTCAGCCCTGTTGCTAAGAATGGGAGAGACTGAAGGAGCCTGTTTTCTCCTGCCATCTATGAGCTGCTGAACCAGCCCTGGCTACCTACTCCCAAACTTCTTGGAGCCTGAAATAAACACATCCCTATTTGGGTGAACTATAATCAACGGCTTCCCAGACATGGCTAACTAAAACACTGGCTTCCCCAGCTTGTCTGGTTAAGCACCAAACATGTTTAAATTTTGATTTCTTAACTCAGATACACGGGGCTGGCTTTCAACCTTGAGGCTCCAAGCCATTTCCAAGAAAACAGTGGAATTTAGTGGTGAGACGCAAACCTGTGTAGTTGTACAGGCTCCCGTGCTCGGGAGCGCTTTATGTTTGGTTTAATGCTCTGCTGTTGGGATCTTGAAATTCTTAATTTTTGAACAAGGGGCCCATTTTCATTTTCACTGGGCCCTACAAATGATATAGCTGATCTGGGTAACAAACTTATACCAATCAGGTTCCAATTTATCTTATGAACTGAGCTGGGAGAGAATTAATTTAGTAGCAGAACTTAGATTTCTTAGTCTTTGGCTCAACATTACCCAAGTTATAGTTGGATTGTAGAAACCTTTTTTTTTTTAAACTACTTAACAATGTTTCAAAAGTTACCTCACTCTCAAACCTTAGATAAAAGCATAGAAAGGGTATGAATTTACCAGAAATTTGAGATTCAAGGAAAAACTTTATTCTGAGATTGTTGCTGCTGAGGCTAAATGTGCTTAATATAAAATATAAATATATTACATTTGTAAATACAGAAGTATTTTGGTAAATATGTATAAAAATAAATATAAAATATTCATAACAGCTCCAAGGACTTGGAGTCAAAGTTCCTCATCCACGACAAAGGAAGCGGAACTCTTTGAAGCCCCACTGACAGTGCTGAGGAACATCACGCAGGTGCTGGGAGAGGAGGGTGTTACAGAGAGGACCAACGCCATCCCAGCCAGAGAGCATCTTGACACCTGACGACAGCAGGAAGGCCTGATGCCAGAAAAAACGTCAGCGTAACATGAATCCCCGTAGGTATTTGTGGCTCTGCTGCCGAATTGATTTTACAGTACTGACAGCAGAAATTGAACAAGGGGCTCATTTATAGACTAATTGGGCTTTATAGACCAATTTCCAATGTCCACACCTCTGAAATCCTCCATCCTGCACCCAGTTTCTAGATGGATACTATAGCAATTTGTTGGACTAATCAGGACCTTGGGTCTTGATGGACATGTTCACATCCACTGAAATACAGTATGCACGATGTTGTGTTGGTTTTTCAGAGCCTAGGCAATGGCAGGCTTTGCCAAAGTAACTCTTTCAAAAATTTTTTGAGTTAAGGGGTTACCCTAAAGCGAGAGGAGAGAACAATGAGATTGAAAGTAAAATGAGGGGGGCTTCCCTGGTGGCGCAGTGGTTGAGAGTCCGCCTGCCGATGCAGGGGACGCAGGTTCGTGCCCCGGTCCGGGAAAATCCCACATGCCGCGGAGCGGCTGGGCCCGTGAGCCATGGCCGCTGAGCCTGCGCGTCCGGAGCCTGTGCTCCGCAACGGGAGAGGCCACAGCAGTGAGAGGCCCGCGTACCGCAAAAAAAAAAAAAAAAAAAAAAAGTAAAATGAGGGGATTACATGCTTTAATATTTGAAAGGAAGGATATGATTTTTGTCAATTAGTCAAGCACTCTTGCTCTGAGCCAGGTTCTGTATGCTGAGTGGTGGAGGGAAGCACATCACCCAAAGTCTCCCGGGTACCTTGGCTTCAGGCTGCTGGGTGTGGGTGCCTGATGTGCAGGGGAGATGGATGATTCCCGTGGATGGGTCAAGGATGATTCTAGTTGAAGTGCTAAAGCAGATCCCTAAGAAAAGGAAAAAAAAGATTCCTGCATGGAGGAAAGGCCCTCCAGACTGGCTAGGGGAGTTGATGTGTGTGTGAGAGGAGATAAGAGGATACAAAATAGGAATCCCCTTCTCTCCTCACCAGAGAAGGTAAGACAGCTGCAGCAGTGATGGATACAGATGCAGGGGTGGTGGGAAAGCTCACTGACCAGGGTTAGCAGGGGGGACTGAGGCTGGTGGGCAGACTTGGGGATTCCTCTGAGCTGTGTGGTAGGTGGGCTTTGATGCTGATGTGATCCAGTTAGGAGGAATTGGGGATTAAACAGAAAAGGATGTTGCTCCAGAAGCCAAGTAGCAGAGGGTGGACAAGAGCCACACAGAAATCACTTCGCCTTGGATGCGCAGGGGAAAGGTAGGCGGTACGGGGAACTGTCATCCGGTGACAAGGAGTGGACTTGAAAGGTTTAGACCTCTGAGCAAAGGGACATAGTGGTTGGTACTTATCCACTTGTGTCCAGACTTTGGCCCAAATGTTTTTAAAAATTAATTTACTTCCGTATATGTTTTATTATAATGTAGTTTGACTCACAAGGAATTGCAAAAATAGTACAGAGTTTCCATGTACCGTTCGCCCAGTTTCCCCTTATGATAGCATCTTTTAAAAAAACTTTTCTTCCTGTGATAACATCTTTTTTTTAAATTGAAGTATAGTTGATTTACAGTGTTGTGTTAGTTTCATGTGTGCAGCAAAGTGATTCAGTTGTATATGTATTGGGTTGGCCAAAAAGTTTGTTCGGTTTTAAGTAAAAATAAAAGACACATTAAACAAAAAATTTTTTTTTGTTTATTTTTTGGCTGCTTTGGGTCTTCATTACTGCATGCGGGCTTTCTATAGTTGCGGTGAGCGGGGGCTACTCTTCCTTGCGGTGCGCGGGCTTCTCATTGCGGTGGCTTCTCTTGTTGCGGAGCAAGGGCTCTAGGTGCACGGGCTTCAGTAGATGTAGCACGTGGGCTCAGTAGTTGTGTGTGGGCTTAGTCGTGGCTCGCAGACTATAGAGCGCAGGCTCAGTAGCTGTGGCACACAGGCTTAGTCGCTGCGCGGCATGTGGGATCTTCCCGGACCATGGCTCGAACCCATGTCCCCTGCATTGGCAGGCGGATTCTTAACCACTGTGCCACCAGGGAAGTCCCAAAAGACACATTTTTCATTTTCACCAAGAACTTTTTTGGGTAGCATATTCATTAACACACATAGGTATTCTTTTTCAGATTCTTTTCCCATATAGGTTATTACAAAATTTTGCGTATAGTTCCCTGTGCTATACAGTAGGTCCTTGTTGTTTATGTATTTTATATATAGTAGGGTGTATATGTTAATCTTAAACTCCTAATTTATCCCCCTTCCCCGCTATCCCCTTTGGTAACCATAAGTTTGTTTTCTATGTCTGTGAGTCTGTTTCTGTTTTGTAAAGAAGTTCATTTGTATCATATTTTAGATTCCACATATAAGTGATATCATATGGTATTTGTCTTTCTCTGTCTGACTTCATTTAGTATGATAATCTCACAAGAAACTGCAAAAATAGTACAGAGTTTCCATGTACCATTCAGCCAGTTTTCCCTTACGATGTCATCATGGGAAGAAAAGTCTTTTTAAAAGATGTTATCTTGCATAACCACAGTACATGTCTTAGTCCTTTCAGCCTGCTATAACAAAGGACCGTAGACTGCGTGGCCTAGAGACAACAGAAATTTATTTCTCATAGTTCTGGGGGATGGAAGTCTGAGATCAGGGTGCCAGCCTGCTCAGGTTTGGTGAAGGCCCTCTTGCAGGTTTCAGCTGCTTTGTTAGCTTCCTTGATGTCTTCTTGCTTATCCATCCATCTATCCATCCATCTGCTGCCAGAATAAGTGTCCTAAAACACCGCACATATTATGCTCTTCCTCTGCTCAAAAAGCTGTAATAGCTTTCTGTTTTTTCAACGAAGAAGTCAAGACTACCAGTGTTAGGGTAGGTGATCTCTGCAAGGGTACATTTGATCTAAAGGGCAAATTCAAGCAAGCAGTCTCTAAAAGGACACGCTCATCTTAACTGATAGCCTCTTGAAACTCTGTGCCACGTTCAACTCAGTATTCTGTTTTCTTAATTTGGGTTCCCCAGCAAGTAGACCTGCAGACAAGGATTGAGTGCTAGGAGTTAATGTGCAAGGCGGTCCCAGGAAACACCAGTAGGAGCATGGGGAAGGTAAGGAATTCATTGCAGGGTATGGTATCAAGACATTAAATTAAGGGCAATTTGAGCTTAATCCCAGTCTGGGGAATTCTGGTGGACAGTGTAGATTATGGAAGTTGGAGTCATCCCACCCAAGGGGTGAGAGGGCTGGAGTCTTGCCCACCAACTCATGTCAGCCAGTGGTTGAAGGCTGCTCCTGTATCTGTAGCCTGCTCTGTACTTTGAGCCTAAGCATGGGCAGCACAAGCTTTGGCAGCCAGAGAAAGTCCCCTGACAAAATGTTGCAGGCATTCACAGTTGGAAGTTGAGCCTATGTGCACTGAAAAGTAAGAGCCAAGGGGCTGTGGGCACGGCACCAACGGCACTTATTACGTGTAAGTTCCTTTATCCCACATGCACTGGGCAGTGCCTATGGGGAAGACTCCAGGAATTCAAAGATGTTTGTGATCATTTCTTTGTCCTACCTCATACCCTGGACAGGAAGATGGCAATAGAGTGTGGCCATGGCTGGAGTTGGTGTATACACTGTTAAGAGAACAAAGGAAAGGAGAATCAACTCTGCTTGGGATCATTAAGGACCATCTCAATAAAGGAAGAGACATACGCACTGGTTCTTAATGAGGTCCAGATAAGTAAGATTTTGCCAGGATGCCAGGGGAATAGTGGGGAAGGTAGGGGAGGCATTCTAGGTGGAGGGAATAAAACATGACAAGATTAGATGGAGAGTAATGACCTGTTCCAGAAAGAATGGCTATTCGTTAATAATTAGAGCCTAGAAAGCATGGTAGCAGCAGGGTGTGATGGGAATTAATGTTGAAAGACATGTTGGAACCAGGTTATAAAAGCCTTCTTTGCCATGCCTTTGGTATCGCAACTTCAGAATCACATTGTTTTTGCAGATTTCCAAGAAAAAATTTAAGGAATTCCAATTTCCAGTAACAGGCAAGAGTGATTTCCTTTTATAAAAGAGAAATGACTATACATTAAACTTTATTTTATTTATTTATTATTTATTTATTTTTGGCTGCGTTGGGTCCTCATTGCTGTGTGTGGTCTTTCTTTAGTTGCGATGAGTGGGGGCTACTCTTTGTTGCGGTGCGCGGGCTTCTCATTGCAGTGGCTTCTCTTGTTGCGGAGCAGGGACTCTAGGCGTGCGGGCTTCAGTAGTTGTGGCACGCAGGCTCAGTAGTTGTGACTTGTGGGCTCTAGAGCACAGGCTCAGTAGTTGTGGCGCACGGGCTTAGTTGCTCCACGGCACGTAGGATCTTCCTGGACCAGGGCTCGAACCCATGTTCCCTGCATTGGCAGGTGGATTCTTAACCACTGCGCCACCACGGAAGGCCGCACATTAAACTTTAAAATATTATTAGACTTAGAGTCTATGTTTAGCCTTATATAGGGAAACATACATTTTTTTCCCTAAAAGAATTTTCTTGTTTAGAATAGAATTTTTACTTGATAGCTTATCTTACCTAAGTAAATAGCAGGAATTTCTTTCTGTCCTAGTTAGTATGACATATTTGGTACCATTGCCTTTAAAATATTGCATCTCAAACTCCAGCTAGGATGATTTCCATGTATGGATGTTAACACTGATTTTTAATTCAGGATTTAAATTCCTTAATCTTATTTATTAGTGTACTGTACCAAAGGTCATCAACTGTCTTTCTGAGATCCAGATAAATTGCCTCTGGTGGCACTGCTAGCATCTGTTATCCTTTTCTACCACTATAAAAAGCAATGTGATTTTTTTTTTTTAAGATTTATCCCTTAAACATATCTGTTAACAGCCACTTCATTTGCTACACTCTTCAACTTACATTCATCTCATTCTTTAGTAAAAGTAAACAGAAGTGGTGTGTGGTTTATAGAAAGGCAGCCACAAAGAAACCTCTTTATTCATGACGGTTCATCCGTTTTAAGGTGTTATTCAACACGGATAAGTCATCAGCAGCGGAGACTCGGCTGCCTAAGGAAGGACCACTTTGTTTTTCCAACCACTTGCCCATTTTAGAATTGATGCCAGGCTCCATTTAGACCATTCTTCAATCTTCATGTGAAATGCAGTGGTTTAGATTATTCTGATCAATGTCAGTAACGAGACGATTATATTTTTAGTCAAAAGATGGTATTTTTGAACAACGTCTCCTTTGCTGCTGCTGCAGCACCTCTTCATTGTGCTTATCTGGAGGAATATATTATGGCCTCAGGAAAGAGCTTCCAAAAACTGAGGAGGGATATTGCATTTCTTGGCTCTATACTTAAGGAAACCAAGTACATTCTTCTCTCCCTTTCCCCCAAGGGTGTCTTGGTTAGAAATAAATGTGATTCATTTTCGGCAAAAGTGGGACTGGAAGATGGCCTTGGGTGTAACAACGTCAAAGCACGTGATAAATGAAGAACACAAAGCCAGAGAAAAATACATTTAGGAAGCCATTTTGGACTTGATTGGTTAAAAACTGACAAGTCCTTCCCCTAGTGATTTGTTTTGAATCATGAGGGAAATATAAAAAGCAAGAGGGAGAAAGTTACTTAGCCAAACCTAGAAGGGAATTCGCTAAATTTGTGTGTTGGGTAAAGGTCCTTCCCCAAATGCCTGAGATTTTGTTAGCACATTCTGTCATGTAGCTTGAGGCTTTGCTCAGCAGTGCCATCTGGGAAAGCATGACACTGTGACAGGCCAATACTTTCAAAGGGGAAGTCCTTTTTTTTTTTTTTTGGCTGCGTTGAGTCTTCATTGCTGTGCGCAGGCTTTCTCTAGTTGTGGCGAGCAGGGGCTACTTTTCACTGCGATGCGCGGGCTTCTCATTGTGGTGGCTTGTCTTGTTGCGGAGCATGGGCTCCAGGCATGCGGGCTTCAGTAGTTGTGACACATGGGCTCAGTAGTTGTGGCGAGCGGGCTCTAGAGTGCAGGCCCATTAGTTTTGGTGCACGGGCTTAGTTGCTCCACCCATGTGGGATCTTCCCCCCTCCCGTGCCCCCTGCATTGGCAGGCAGATTCTTAACCACTGTACCACCAGGGAAGTCCCTGGGGAGGTGCTTTTAAAATGCAGGCACCCAGTGTGCAAATGATGGGGTAGGAACTCTGCCCCTTGTTTGGAAATGTTTAAGCCTGTGCCCCTTTGCTGCTCTGATCCATGCAGAGATTAACAGAGGGGTTTTGAAAGGCAGCTTGTTGCCCCCTGAACCCATTCTCCTCTTCTCCCAGGTGGTAGAATCTACACTCCGAGATCCCCTTGGAATTAGGTGTGTCCATGGGACCAAGTTCTCCTCAGTGCCATTTGAAAATGTGCAGCTTCCAGTTCCTTTGCTCGGTCCCTCTTCGTGCTAGCCACAGTGCCAGACTTACCCGCAGCCTGGCTTTGACCATGGAGATAAGAACTATGCCCTGGGGGTCTTGGAGTCACATATTGAGGGACCCACGAGTCCTGAATGACCTCATTCCCAGGAACATTGGAGTCCTGGGATAATGAAAGGAGGACAAGGACCAATTCCATGGGAGGATTAGGACCCTCACGCAACCAGTGGGCTGCATAGGACCCACATAATAATTGAATCCTGTCTCCAGGGTGTGAGTCCTTTATGGAGGCTTAGTGAGTGCTCGAGAATCTTCTAAAGCAGCCTACCATTAAGCTTCTTCACAGTGTATAACAGTGGGGCTGGAGGAACCCTGTAGGGGCTGTGATAAGCCACCTGATGCTGCAAATGGTGATTCAACTCATCTCCCATCTTTGGGCGCTCTTGGCATCTCATGATCTTCAGCATATGAAGAATCTGGACTATTTTAGATATATTGGGCCTTGGGGTCATCCACCATGTCCATAATCAGTAGATAAGCAGGCAAATATTCAGATGTACATAAATATTAAATTTCAACTAGTTGAGAAGGGAAAAAAGTTGATGGAAGTAATCACCAGGTAACTCTATTCTAGAAGAAGTACGGACTGAAGAGCAGTAGCCTTGCTTGAGACAGGATGGGACACATGAACATGCGTCCTGATTCTGGAACACCTGTGTTCTTCCAAAGTGCAGGATATTCCTCTAATCTCATTGATGCTGTCATAGGCCAAATCTTTCTCTTTTTCACCTTACTTGAAATTACAAGGATGGTTAGAGTAAAAGATCGGATCATAACACACATTTTTGAGATAATTCCATTTTTTAATTTTAAAATATTTTTGATTGGAATTGCATTATATGTAAATCATTTTAGGAAGAATTGACAATGACATTCTGTCAGTGACAGCCAGGAGTATGGCACAATTCTATACATTTAACTCCGTCTTTATATGTCTTAATAAAATTTTATATTTTTTATAACTTTTATTTATTTTTAATATATTTATTTATTTTTGGCTGTGTTGGGTCTTTGTTGCTGCGCACAGGCCTTCTCTAGTTGCAGCAAGCGGGGGGCTATTCTTCGTTGCTGTACGTGGGCTTCTCATTGTGGTGGCTTCTCCTGTTGCGGAGCACGGGCTCTAGGTGCATGGGCTTCAGTAGTTGTGTCTCGCAGGCTCTAGAGCACAGGCTCAGTAGTTGTGGTGCACGGGCTTAGTTGCTCTGCAGCATGTGGTATCTTCCTGGACCAAGGTTTGAATCCGTGTCCCCTGCACTGGCAGGTGGATTCTTAACCACTGTGCCACCAGGGAAGTCCCAGATTTCATAGTTTTTAATCACTGGGGTTCTGCATATTAAATAAATGGGTAGTTCATGTTTTTGTTGCTCTTGTGGGTATGATCTGTTTTTCAAGTATTTATTCTATTTGGCTACTTTGGGGAAGGAAAACTATTAATTTCTGTATATTTACCTTGTGTGTAGCTACTTTACTGAATGTTCTTATCAATGTAAATAATTCTAAGTGGGCTTTATTTTTTATATTTTTTATTGAAGTATAGTTGATTTACAATGTTGTGTTAATTTCCGCTATATATCAAAGTGATTCAGTTATATATACATTCTTTTTTTAATATTCTTTTCCATTATGGTTTATCATAGGATATGAATACAGTTCTCTATACTCTACAGTAGGACCTTGTTGTTTATCCATTCCATGTACAATAGCTTACATCTCCTAACCCCAACCTCCCACTCCACCCCACCCTCCCTTGGCAACCAGAAGTCTGTCCTCTATGTCGTTGAGTCTGTTTCTGTTTCATAGATAGGTTCATTTGTGTCATATTTTAGATTCTACATATAAGTGATATCATATGGTATTTGTCTTTCTCTTTCTGACTTACTTCCCTTAGTATGATAATCTCTAGTTGCATCCATGTTGCTGCAAATGGTATTCTTTCTTTCTTTTTTATGTCTGAGTAGTATTCCATTGTACATAGGTACCATATCTTCTTTATCCATTCCTCTGTCGATGGACATTTAGGTTGCTTCCATGTCTTGGCTAGTATAAATAGTGCTGCTATGAACATAGGGGTGCATGTGTCTTTCTGGATTAGAGTTTTGTCTGGATGTATGCCCAGGAGTGGGATTGCTGGATCATATGGTAGCTCTAGTTTTAGTTTTCTGAGGAACCTCCATACTATTTTCCATAGTGGCTGTACCAATTTACATTCCCTTCAACAGTATAGGAGGGTTCCCTTTTCTCCACATCCTCTACAGCATTTGTTATTTGTAGCGTTTTTAATGATGGCCATTCTGACCAGTGTGAGGTGGTACCTCACTGTAATTTTGATTTGCATTTCCCTATAATTAGCAATGTTGAGCATCTTTTCATGTGCCTATTGGCCACTTGTATTTCTCCTTTGGAGAAATGTCTTTTACGGTCTTCTGACCATTTTCCTATTGGGTTGTTTGTTTTTTTGTTGTTAAGTTGCATGAACTGTTCATATGTTTTGAAAATTAAGCCCTTATCGGGCACATTGTTTGCAAATATTTTCTCCCATTCTGTAGGTTGTCTTTTTTTTTTTTTATGGTTTACTTTGCTGTGCAAAAGCTTGTAAGTTTGATTAGGTCCCATTTGTTTATTTTTGTTTTTATTTCTATTGCGTTGGGAGACTGACCTAAGAAAACATTGCTATGATTTATGTCAGAGAATGTTTTGCCTATGATCTCTTCTAGGAGTTTTATAGTGTCATGTTGTATGTTTAAGTCTTTAAGCCATTTTGAGTTTATTTTTGTGTATGGTGAGAGGGTGTGTTCTAACTTCATTGATTTACATGTGGCTGTCCAGCTTTCCCAGCAACACTTGCTGAAGAAACTGTCATCTCTCCATTGTATATTCTTGCCTCCTCTGTTGAAGATTAATTGACTGTAGGTGTGTGGGTTTACTTCTGGGCTCTCTATTCTGTTCCATTGATCCATATGTCTGTTTTTGTGCCAATACCATGCTGTTTTGATTACTGTAGCTTTGTAGTATTGTCTCAAGTCTGGGAGGGTTATGTCTCCTGCTTTGTTCTTTTCTTCAGGATTCCTTTGGCAAATCTGGGTCTCTTATTGTTCCATATAAATTTTAGGATTATGTGTTCTAGTTCTGTGAAAAATGTCATGGGTAATTTGATAGGGATTGCATTAAATCTGTAGATTGCTTTGGGTAGTATTGACATTTTAGCAATATTAATTCTTCCAATCCAAGAGCATGGGATATCTTTCCATTTCTTTGAATCATCTTCAATTTCCTTTATTAATGTTTTATAGTTCTCAGAGTATAAGTCTTTCACGTCCTTGGTCAGGTTTATTCCTAAGTATTTTATTTTGGGGGGTGTGATTTTGAAAGGTATTTTTTTTTACATTCCCTTTCTGATATTTCATTTTTAGTGTAAAGAAATGCAACAGATTTCTGTATGTTAATCTTGTATCCTGCTACGTTGCTGAATTCGTTGATCAGTTCTAGTAGTTCTTGTGTGGAGTCCTTAGGGTTTTCTATATATAGAATCATGTCATCTGCATATAATGACAATTTTACCTCTTCCCTTCCAATTTGGATATCTTTTATTTGCTTTTCTTGTCTGATTACTGTGGCTAGGACTTCCAATCCTATGTTGAACAGAAGAGGTGAGAGTGGGCATCCTTGTCTTGTTGCAGCTTTTAGTGGGAAGGCTTTCAGCTTTTCACCATTGAGTATTACATTGGCTGTGGATTTGTCACATATAGCTTTTATTATGTTGGGATATGTTCCCTCTATACCCACTTTGATAAGCGTTTTTATCATGAATGGATGTTGAATTTTGTCAAATGCTTTTTCTGCATCTATTGTGATGATCATGTGGTTTTTGTCTTTTGTTTATGTGGTGTTATCACATTGATTTGTGTATGTAGAACTATCCTCGTTAATTGGGGATGAATTCCACTTGGTGGTGGTATATGATCTTTTTAATGTGTTGTTGGATTTGGTTTGCTACTGTTTTGTTCAGAATTTTTGAAAATTCTATATTCTCAAAGATACTGGTCTGTAATTTGTTTTGGTGGTATCTTTGTCTGGCTTTGGTATTAGGGTGATGGTGGCTTCATAGAATGTCTTTGGGAGTGTTCCCTCCTCAAGTTTTTGGAAAAGTTTGAGAAGGATCAGTATAAGTATTTCTTTATATGTTTGGTAGAATTCACCTGTGAAGCCATCTGGTCGTGGACTTTTGTTTGTAGGGAGTTTTTCTTTTTTTTTTTTTTTAAATTACAGATTCTCTCTCACCTCTAGTGATGAGTCAGTTCAAATTATCTATTTCTTCTTGATTCAGTTTTGGTGGGCTGTATTTGTCTAGAAAGTTGTCCATTTCTTCTAGGTTGTTGAATTTGTTGGCATATAATTGTTCATAGTAATCCCTTATGGTTTTTTGTATTCTGTGGTATCAGTTGTTGTGTCTCCTTTTTCATTTTATATTTTGTTTATTTGGGTTCTCTCTCTTTTCTTGGTGAGCCTTGCCAGAGGTTTGTCAGTCTTATTTATCCTTTCAAAGAACCAACTCTTGGTTTTATTGATTTTTTCTATTTTTTCAGTCTCTGTTTTATTTATTTCCTCCCTGATCTTTATTATTTCCTTCCTTCTGCTGACTTTAGGTTTTGTTTGTTCTTCTTTCTCTAATTCTTTTAAGTTGTAAGTTATGTTGTTTTATTTGAGATTTTTCTTGTTTTTTTGAAGAAGGCCTGTATCGCTATGAACTTCCTTCTAAGAACTGCTTTTACTGCATCCCATAGATTTTGTTATGGTTGTGTTTTCATTGTCATTTGTCTCAAGGTATTTTCAAATTTCCTCTTTGATTTCATCATTGACCCATTGGTTTTTTAATAGCATATTATTTAGTCTCCATGTAATCTCTTTTTTTGTTCCTTCATTTCTTTTTCTGTGGTTGATGTCTAGTGTCATGCTGCTGTGGTCAGAAAAGACGCTTGAGATAATTCTATACTCTTAAATTTGTTGAGGCTTGTTTTGTGCCCTAGTATGTGGTCAGTCCTAGAGAATGTTCCATGTACACTTGAAAAGAATGTGTATTCTGGTTTTTAATTTTTTTTGGATGTAATGTCCTGGAAATATCAATTAAGTCTTACTGTTTGATTGTATCATTTAGGATCTCTGTTTCCTTATTGATTTTCTGTCTAGAAGATCTGTCCATTGATGTGAGTGGGGTGTTAAATTCTCCTACTATTATTGTATTCTTATCAGTTTCTCCCTTTATGTCTGTTAGTATTTGTTTTATGTATTTGGGTGCTCCTATATTAGGTGCATATATGTTGATGACTGTAAAATCCTCTTCTTGTGTTGATCCTTTTATTGTCATATAGTGTCCTTTTTTATCTTTGTTTATGACCTTTGTTTCAAAGTCTATTTTGTCTGATAGGAGTATGGCGACCCCCGCTTTCTTTTCATTTCTGTTTCCATGAAATATCTTCTTCTATCCCCTCACTTTCAATCTATGTGTGTCCTTTGCCCTAAAGTGGGTCTCTTGTAGGCAGCATATTATAGGCTCTTGTTTTTTATCCAATCCACCACTCTGTGTCTTTTGATTGGAGCATTTAGTTCATTGACATTTAAGGTAATTATTGATAGATATGTATTTATTGCCATTTTAACCTTGTTTCCCCCTGGATTTTATATTTCTTCTTTGTCCCTTTTTCTTTTTCCTTTTGTGGTGTGATGATTTTATTTTATATTATATTTATGTTCTCTTCTTGTTGGTTTTTGTGAATCTATTCTATGTTTTTGATTTGTGGTTACCCTGTTTTTCAAGTATGTTAACCCCATCCTATATCTACTTCCCTTCGACTGGTAGTCATTTATGCTCAAACACATTCTAGGAAATGAAAAAACAAACAACAACAACTATGTTTTCTTATGCTTCTCCCCCACATTTTATGATTTTGATGTCCTCTTTTACATCTTCACGTTCATCCTTTTGCTGTTCATGGTGGTTATCATCACTTTCACAGAAATTTTTTGATTTTTTAAAATCTGGGTACTGGCTTATTTAGGTGATGTGCTTTCCAATTGTGATTCTCTCTTTCCTATATATTCTTACTTCTTTTCTATTTAGAGAAGACCTTTCAACATTTCGTTTAGGATAGGCTTAGTATTGCTGTATTCTTTTAGTTTTTCACTTGTCTGAGAAATTCTTTCTCTCTCCTTCTATTCTAAATGATAATCTTGCTGGGTAGAGTATCCTAGGTTGCAGATTTTTCCCTTTCAGGACTTTGAATGTCTCTTGCCACTCCCTTCTGGCCTGCAACATTTCTGTAGAGAAATCAACTGATAGCTTTATATGGGGGTTCCCTTGTAATTAGCTCTTTTTTTTCTTGCTGCTTTTAGCATCCTCTCTTTAACTTTTGCCATTTTTATTGTAATATGTCTTTGTGTAGGTCTGTTTGGGTTTACCTTGTTTGGGATGCTCTGTGCTCCCTGCACCTGGATGTCTGTTTCCTTATTTAGGTTTGGAAAGTTTTCAGCTGTAATTTCTTCAAATACATTTTCGATCCCCTTTTCTCTTTCTTCCCCTTCTGGAATCCCTATTATGCATAGGTTGACATGCTTTATATTATCCCATACGTCTCTTATGTTTTATTTCTTTTTCATTTGGCTTTCTATCTGCTGTCCTGATTGGCTGATTTCCATTATTCTATCTTCCAGGTCACTTATTTGTTCTTCTGCATTATTTATTTTGTTTTGGGTTTTTTTGGCCATGCCACACAGCTGTGGGGGTCTTAGTTCCCTGACCAGGGATTGAACCCATGCCCTTGGCAGTGAAGTTGCGGGGTCCTCACCACTGGACCACCAGGGAATTCTCCCTTCTTCTGCATTATTTATTCTGCTATTCATTGCCTTTAGTTCACTTTTTGTCTCAGCAGATGAGTTTTCTGATTTTTCTTGGTTCCTCTTTATAGTTTCTAGTTCCTTTTTATGGTACTCTGAATTACTGTCAATAGCCTTTCTTAATTCCTTCAATATTTTCATTATCTCCTTTTAATTTTTTATTTTATTTTATTTTTGTGGTACACAGGCCTCTCACTGTTGTGGCCTCTCCGTTGCAGAGCACAGGCTCCGGACGCGCAGGCTCAGCAGCCATGGCTCACAGGCCCAACTGCTCTGCGGCATGTGGGATCTTCCCAGACCGGGGCACAAAGCCGTGTCCCCTGCATTGGCAGGTGGACTCTCAACCACTGTGCCACCAGGGAAGCCCTCATTATCTCCTTTTTGAAATTGGTGTCTATTAGACTGAAGAGGTATGTTTCATTGTTTGTTCTTTCAGGGGAATTCTCTTGGTCTTTTAACTGGGAGTGATTCCTCTGCTTCTTCATTTTACTTCTATTTCTCTTATTCTGTGAGTTTAGGAGACACAGTTATCTACTGGGGTCTTGGAGGGCTATTTATATGTGGGAGTGTCCCTGTGTAGCTTGTGTGAGTTTAATATTTTTGGTGCATGGGCTCTTTTTAGTATGGATGCCTGTTGCCTCTTTCCTCAGTGTGTGCTGGCTGTTATCCCCTTGATACGGGGTGTGCAGATGCAGCGACTGGTGCCCAGTCATGAGGTTCTTGGTGGTGTGTTGGCTCACGCGTACCCCTGAAGCACATGATGGGAATAGAGGCAGCTTGAGACTGCTCCTGAAGATGAGGGGGTGGTGGTGGTGGTGGCTTACAACCACTCCTGGAGCTCGTGTAAGTGGTGTCCTGTTGACTGAGAGCTCACACAGGGAAAAAGGGTGTAATGGCAGGTCCCACCCCTCTCTGCATGCATTGCCCCCACAATGGCACCTGGACTCTAAGGCGGCCCAGGCTTCCTCCACGTAAACCCTCAGGTTCGGCTGCACCAGACTCCAGCCCCTTCAGTCTGTTTCTGTGCAGCCCACCCCATTCCTCTCCCCAGGTCTGATCTCCGAAGCCCGAGCTTCCACACCCAGCCCCTGCTTGCATTGGCGGATACACGTCTCAGGCTGGGGAGTGCAGAGCAGTGGCACTCACAGTCTCTGCAGGTCTCTCTCCATCCTAGCTGCTGCAAACCGGTTGCTGCACTCTTCTCTGAGGCTCCAAAGCTCCCCCTCTGTCCCAGCTGATCTCTCCTCCGGTGATGGGACTTCCCGGGGTGCAGGAAACTTTCCTCTTTCACAGCTCCCTCCCAGGGGTGTATGTACTGTCCCGATTCCTTTCTCACTTTTTTTCTCTCTTTTTTCTTCTGTCCTACCTGGTTACGTGGAGATTTTCTTGCCCTTTCAGAAGTCTGAGGTCTTCTTCCAGCATTCAGTAGATATTCTGTGAGAATCATTCCACATGTAGATGTATTTTGATGTATTTGTGGGAGAAGGTGAGCTTCATGTCCTACGACTGCCATCTTGATTGCTCCTCTAAGTGGATTTTATTTTGTTTTGTATGTTTTCTTGATATTCTGTTTGATTTCTCATTGTTAGTGTACAGAAATACAATTTATTTTTGAGTGTTGATTTTGCCTCCTGCAACTTTATTAGTTGTAACAGTTCTTTTGGTAGAGTCTATACAATTTTATATATTTCAGATCATGTCATCTGCAGACAGAGACAGTTTTACTTCTTCCTTTCCTGTTTGGATGCCTTCCATTTCTTTTTCTTGTCTAATGGCTCTGGCTAGGACTTTAAGTACTATGTTGCATAAAAGTGGAGAGAGTGGGCATCCTAGTCTTGTTCCTGATCTTAGAAGAAAAGCTTTCAGCTTTTCACCATTCAGTATGATGTTAACTGTGGGCTTGTCATATATGACCTTTATTATGTTGAGGTACAATTCATTCTGTACCTAATTTATTGAGAATTTTTATTATGAAAGGATGTTGAATTTTGCCAAATGATTTTTCTGCATCTACTGAGACAATAATAAGATTTTTTCCCTTCATTTTGTTAATGTGGTGTATCACATTTATTGATTTGTGTATGTTGAACCATTCTTGCATCCCACGGATAAATCCCACTTGATCATGGTATATGATCCTTTGAATGTACTGTTGAGTTTGGTTTGCTAATATTTTGTTGAGGATCTTTTCATCTGTGTTCATCAGAGATATTGGTCTGTAATTTTCTCTTCTTGTAATGTCACATGAGTCCTTATTAAGAGGGATTCTGGAGGAGTCAGAGTGAGAGCAGGAGACAGTGTGATAATGGAAGCAGAGATTGGGTGATGCATTTTGAAGATTCAGGAAGAGGCCAGAAGCCAAGGAATACTGACGTCCACTAGAAGGCTGGATGAAGAAAAGGAATGGATTCTCCCTGGAGCCTCCAGAAGGAATCGGCCCTGTGGCACCTTGACGTTAGCCCAGTGAAACTTATTTTGAACTTCTTGCCTCCAGAACTGTAAGAGAATAAGTTTGTGTGTTTTTTTTAACTTTATTTATTTATTTACATATATTTATATTTATTTATTTTTGGCTGTGTTGGGTCCTTGTTGCTGCGCACGGGCTTCCTCCAGTTGTGGCGAGTGGGGGCTACTCCTCATTGTGGTTCACGGGCCTCATTGAGGTGTCCTCTCTCTGTTGGGGAGCCATGGGTTCTAGGCATGCGGGCCTCAGTAGCTGTGGCACACGGACTCAGTAGTTGTGGCTCGTGGGCTCTAGAGCGCAGGTGCAGTTGTGGTGCATGGGCCCAGCTGCTCCATGGCATGTGTGATCCTCCTGGACCAGGGCTCAATCCCACGTCCCCTGCCCTGGCAGGCGGATTCCCAACCACTGCGCCACCAGGGAAGTCCAAGTTTGTGTTTTTTTAAGCCATCACATTTGTTACAACAGCAATAGAAAACTAATACACTTCCTTGCTCCCCTACAGATTTTTACCTCTTACAAAACTACTTGCATTCAAACTGTCCTCTCAAGGTGTGCTTCTGGGGGAACCCAAACTATAATACTCACCATCTTTGCTCTACTCACCATCCCCTTCTTACCACCCCAGGCCAAGTCCACATTGTCTTTTCCTGGAAAGTTGCTGGAGTCTCTACCAGCAACTATTGAAATATTAAACCCACTACCAAATATTACACCCACTACCAATATTAAACTCATGCAGCCATATTTATTGATTTAATTAGAGGTTATGCTTTCCGTATTCTCTTCATTTGCTTATTTCTCTATACCTATACTATTTTACTTGCTATGACAGTGTGACAGGAGATATTTGTTGACATGAAATTGTCACTCCTGGAAGTTCAAAGTGATTTGGCATTCATTAATTTCATTTGAATAACACTTTTATTTTCTTCACAATGATTTTGAAGATTTTTTTGTGCCTTTTTAAAATTTTTATTTATAAGTTGGAGTATAATTGCTTTACAATGTTGTGTTAGTTTCTGCTGTACAATGAAGTGAATCAGCTGTATGTATACATACATCCCCTCCCTCTTGGACCTCCCTCCCATCCCCACCCCCCATCCCGCCCATCTAGGTCGTCACAGAGCACCGAGCTGAGCTCCCTGTGCTATACAGCAGGTTCCCACTGGTTAGCTATTTTACACATGGTAGTGTGTTTATGTCAAACCCAATCTCCCAATTCATCCCACCCTCCCCTTCCCTCGCTGTGTCCACACATCCATTGATTTTGAAGATTTTTAAGGCACTTACTCATCAAGCATATATATTATTACTGTATTAAGGCAGGGAAGTAAATATCTATTATATTTGGAAATTAGTTACAGAGATAGAATCAATTATAGCTGGGTTGAGTGGAAAGGGAATAATAATGGGTATAAAGTAGCAATATAGTTGGAAGGGCTGAGGAGAGGTAGACTGCCAGAACCCACTTTGAAAGCAAACCGCAGAACTGAGTCTCCAGGGGCACTGCTCCTCCTGCCATAAACCGAAAGGTGTTTTTTGAGTGGACCACTACCACCAAAGTGCTGATGTGGGAGCCACTGCCTCTGCTGTGATAGGGAAGCCACTTCTGCTAAGTCAGGAAACTACAGCCTCAGCTGCTGGCATTGGAACCAGGCCACCTCAGTTATGATCTGCATCCACAAGAATGAATTCCTTGCACCTGGCCTCTGTTGCTACAGCACTTGGTTCCAAATCCAAGCATTGGATGCATGCATCTGTTATGCAGAATCTGAATCTCATCCACAATTTTAGTTGTAAGAGATCTGGAAAATAGACCTTGTGGCTTTCAAGTCTCTGTGAGCCAGGAAGGCCCAGAATGGAATTGGAGCAGAATGGAGCAAGCCAGTGCACAAAACCCAGTACCACCATGTGCTAGCAACAATATTGGAACCATAAAAAGGAAAAAATGTTTTGGTTAATGTTCCCTGGAATAGAAAACTGCATTAGGTACAGCAGCCTATTCCTGTTCATTGTGATTAGTAGTCTATTATTACTATACTTGTTCTGTAGCAATATTGGTTCTCCTTTGCTTATGCCAATATTTTGGTAAGCTTTAGTGAGCCCATGTTTAAAATAACTGCCTCAGGTCACAGATTGCAAGTTCTCTCTTTTATTTTTCCATGTGTCAGCCGCAGTGTTTGAGAGCCTAGGGGCACTGGATAATAGTTATTGGCTGATGATCTTGAGCCTTCATTCCATAACCAAAGGGGAAAGTTCTTGAATTCATGTAGAAATTATTTTGTTGAATTAGATCCTGCGGCTAAAAACTTTTGAATTCTGCCCTAACCACATAACCACAGTAATTTTTCTGGGCTGTTGCTATGCTGTGATGTTTTGAACATCCAGCATCCACGCTCAGAGGAAAGGAGAAGGAAGTGGTGTGCTGTGCAAAGACTTACGCGTGAAGTCCTGTTTGAATGAAGCTGAGGAACTTTGATGGGGGCGGTCACAATTCTTCCTTCTTTCTTGTTTCATAGTGTTTAATTTGCTAAGACTTCTAGTTCCATCGGACGCTATAATAGGGGAAAAGCCACACCAACTGCTCTTCAATTGACAGTTGTTTTGCTCCCCACGGAAAACATTGGAAGCCATCTGATAAATTTAGCTTTGTGAAAATAGCATTTTAAAGGCAGATGATCGTTGGCTGTTATAATTTTACTCCTGGATTTTCATGCATGCCTCTTCAAAGATTTTTGGATTGTAAAGAGAAACCAAAACATAACTTTAGGAAGATGGTTTATCCATCAAAGGTTGTGAAAATAAATGCTCAAATATGAATTGTGATACTGGGCTCTTTGAAAGAGCTCTAAGAGCAAGATGCTTCTTTTCAGAGAGCATCATCAAAGTTTGTGTATTGCAGTCATTTGAATAATGATAGGGGATCTTGGCAAACCAGCAGCAAAATATAAAATGACAAACATCTGGGAAGTTGGCAGCTGTGAGTTGGAAGGCTATCTCGTGGTGTCACAGGTGTGCAAAGTAAATGCTCGGGGATCAGGTGGAAGCAGTTATTGTAGGTAGTAGGACTAGAGGCTGCAACATGAGAGATTGAGGTTTTCTGTCTTTATTTGTTCCCCAAACAGATGACCAGGAAACTAGCCATTAATTTATGCATGTATTGCATATTGTACACATCTTTCTAGAAATATTTTGCATTTTTATCAAACAAATCCAACACTGAGCGTTCTTTTAAAATAAATTTTTTTTTATTGTAGTTGATTTATAATGTTGGGTTAGTTTCTGGTGTACAGCAAAGTGATCCGGCTATATACTTTTCTTTTCTAATATGGTTTATTACAGGATATTGAATATAGTTCCCTGTGCTATACAGTAGGACGTTGTTTATTTTATATATAGTAGTGTATATCTGCTAATCCAAAACTCCTAATTTATCTCTTCCTCACCCCTTTCCCCTTTGGTAACCATAACTTTGTTTTCTATGTCTGTGAGTCTGTTTCTGTTTCGTAGATAAGTTCATTTGTGTCTTTTTTTTAATTTTTATTTTTTTGGCTGCGCTGCGCAGCATGCAGGATCTTAGTTTCCCAACCAGAGATCAAACCTGTGACCCCTGCAGTGGAATTGCATAGTCCTAACCACTGCACTGCCAGGGAATTCCCTCTTCTTTTTTTAAATATTGGCTATATTCCTTATAGCTTATTTTATTATTATTATTGTTGTTATTGTTTTACTTTTTGGCCGCACCACACGGCATGTGGGAGGCATGCAGGATCTTAGTTCCCTGACCAGGGATCAAACCCATGCCCCGTGCAGTGGAACTGTGGAGTCTTAACCACTGGACTGCCAGGGAAGTCCCTGTGTCATATTTTAGATTCCACATATAAGTGATATCATATAACATTTGTTTTTGTCTGACTTACTTCACTTAGTATAATCTCTAGGTCCATCCAGGACTTACTTCACTTAGTATAATCTCTAGGTCCATCCATGTTGCTGCAAATGGGATTTTTTCATTCTTATTTATGGCTGAGTAGTATTCCATTGTATATATTTACCACATCTTCTTTATCCATTCCTCTGTCAACGGACATTTAGGTTGCTTCCACATCTTGGCTATTGTAAATAGTGCCGCTATGAACATTGAGGTGCACGTATCTTTTAAAATTAGTTTTCTCTGGATATATGCCCAGGAGCAGGATTGCTGGATCATATGGCAACTCTATTTTTAGCTTTGTAAGGAACCTCCATACTGTTTTCCATAGGGGCTGCACCGATTTATTTTCCCACCAACAGTATGGGGGGGTTCCCTTTTCCCCACACCCTTTACAGTATTTGTTATTTGTCGACTTTTTAATGATGGCCGTTGTGAGTGGTGTGTGGTGATACCTCATTGTAGTTTTGATTTGCATTTCTCTAATAATTAGCAATGCTGAGCATCTTTTCGTGTGCTATTGGCTATTCACATGTCTTCTTTGGAGAAATATCTTTAGGTCTTCTGCCCATTTTTTGATTGGGTTGCCTGTTATTGAGTTATATGAGCTGTTTGTATATTTTTGAAATTAAGCCCTTATCGGTTGCATCGTGTGCAAATATTTTCTCCCATTCTGTAAGTTGTCATTTCGTTTTGTTTACGGTTTCCTTTGCTTTCCAAAAGCTTATGTTTGATTAGGTCCCATTTCTTTATTTTGCTTTTATTTCTATTGCCTTGGGAGACTGACCTAAGAAAACATTGCTACAATTTATGTCAGACAATGTTTTGCCTATGCTCTCTTCTAGGAGTTTTATGGTGTCATGTCTTTAAGCCATTTTGAGTTTATTTTTGTGTATGGTGTGAGGGAGTGTTTTAACTTCCATTGATTTACATGAGGCTGTCCAGCTTTCCCAACATCACTTGCTGAAGAGACTCTGTTCTCCATTGTATATTCTTGCCTCCTTTGTCAAAGATTGACTGTAGGCATATAGGTTTATTTCTGGGCTGTCTATTCTGTTCCATTTATCCATATGTCTGTTTTTGTGCCAATACTGTGCTGTTTTGATTACTGTAGCTTTGTAGTATTGTTTGAAGTCTGGGAGGGTCATGCCTCCTGCTTTGTTCTTTTTCTTCAGGATTCCTTTGGCAATTCTGGGTCTTTTATGGTTCCATATGAATTTTAGGATTCTTTGTTCTAGTTCTGTGAAAAATGTCATGGGTAATTTGATAGGGATCGGATTAAATCTGTACAGTAAGTCCCCTATATACGAACCTTCAAGTTGCGAACTTTCAAAGATGCGAATGTACGTTCACACGTCCAATCTCATAAGTTAGTTCATGTGTCTGGAGTACATTGTCACGTGTGTGCATCCTCTACAAGTGGTTGTGCTTTTGTGTACTTTACAGTACTGTATAGAGCACAGTAGTACAGTATCTTTATTTCAGGCCCAGGATGTCTGGAAGAAAGCATGAAAGCAGTGATGATGTAGCTGGTACTGCTAAGAAGTGCCAGCTGTTGTACTGTACTACTGTACTTTTCAAGGTACTGTACTGTAAGATTAAAAATGTTTTATTTTTTGTTTGTTTTTTATGTATCATTTGTGTGAAAAGTATTATAAACCTATTACAGTACAGTACTATATAGCCAATTGTGTTAGTTGGGTACCTAGGCTTTGTTGGACTTACGAACAAATTAGACTTATGAATGTGCTCTTGGAATGGAACTCGTTCATATGTAGGGGACTAACTGTAGATTGCTTTGGGCAGTATGGCCATTTTAACAACTTTCTTCCAATCTAAGAGTGTGGGATATCTTTCCATTTCTTTATATCATCTTCAATTTCCTTTATCAATGTTTTTTTTTTTTCTTTTTTTTTTTTGCGGTACGCGGACCTCTCACTGTTGTGGCCTCTCCCGTTACGGAGCCCAGGCTCCGGACGTGCAGGCCCAGCCGCTCCGCGGCATGTGGGATCTTCCTGGATCGGGGCACGAACCCGTGTACCCTGCATCGGCAGGCGGACTCTCAACCACTGCGCCACCAGGGAAGCCCTATCAATGTTTTATAGTTCTCAATATATAAGTCTTTTACCTCCTTGGTCAGGTTTATCCCTAAGTATTTTATTTTTCTGATGTGATTTTAAAAGGGATTTTTTTTTTCTTTTTTTTTTTTACTTTCCCTTTCTGATACTTCAATGTTAGTGTAAAGAAATGCCACTGGGGCTTCCCTGGTGGTGCAGTGGTTGAGAGTCCGCCTGCCAATGCAGGGGACATGGGTTCGTGCCCCGGTCCGGGAAGATCCCACATGCTGCGGAGTGGCTGGGCCCGTGAGCCATGGCTGCTGAGCCTTTGCGTCCAGAGCCTGTGCTCCATAATGGGAGAGGCCATGGCAGTGAGAGGCCTGTGTACTGCAAAAAAAAAAAAAAAAAAATGCAAGTGATTTCTGTATGTTAATCTTGTATCCTGCTACCTTGCTGAATTTGTTGATTAGTTCTAGTAGCTTTTGTGTGGAGTCCTCAGAGTTTTCTGTATATAGTATCATGTCATCAGTGTATAATGACAATTTTACCTCTTCCTTTCCAATTTGGATACCTTTTATTTCTTGTCTGATTGCTGTGGCTAGAACTACCATTACTATGTTGAAAGGAAGTGGTGAAAGTGGGGATCCTTGTCTTGTTTCAGATTTTATCAGGAAGGTTTTCAGCTTTTCACTATCGAGTTTTATGTTGGCTGTGGGTCTCATAAATAGCTTTTATTATGTTGAGATATGTTCCCTCTATACCTACTTTGGTGAGAGTTTTTATCATGAATGGATGTTGAATTTTGTCAGATGCTTTTTCTGCATCTATTGAGATGATCGTGTGGTTCTTGTCTTTTCTTTAGTTGATGTGGTATATCACATTGATTTGTGTATGTTGAACCATCCTTGTGACCCTGGGAGGAATCCAACTTGGTCATGATCTTTTTTATGTGTTGTTGGATTCGGTTTGCTAATATTTTGTTGAGAATATTTGTATTTATATTCATCAAAGATATTGGCCTGTAATTTTCTTTTTTGGTAGCCACACTTGGCATTCTTAATGCTGTGTTGGATTCTTCCTTTCCCTTGGATTTATTGGGCCTCAAGTAAATTAATGAATATTTTAATAAAACCAATATTATTTGTCAAATAAAATGATCATGTTAAAAAGCCTCTACCATGGATTTAAAACTTTGCTGTAATTATAAATTCTCCACATTTAAATCAGCCTTCATTTTAATTAAGTTTTCTTTTTTCCTTAGATCAGTGTTTCTCAAAAGTATGGTCACCAGACTAACAGCATCAGATTCACATGGGAACTTGTTAGAAATGCAGATTCTCAGGCCTGGCCAAGACCCATGGAATCAGAACTCTGGTGGTGGAGTCCAGCAGTCTGTGTTTAAACAAGCCATTCAGGAGAGCCAGATGTGAGAACCAAGTGTGAGAACCACTGCTAGTCTAGGGTCAGAGACATTAGACAGTAGGCTCTGGTCATCTCAACTCAAACCTCTAATGAAATTGTGTTTCTTTCCATTTCAGAGGGTAACCTTCTGTGCAGGTAATTTAGATTGGAAGACAGTACTACTGGAACTATATGTTGCTGAGGTCATCCTCATCAGAGCTGGGAAAATTCCCTTCAGGTGATTAACCACAATGTAGGACTAGGAGGAAATGATCTCTTGCTCATTTATACCTAGTTCTTTATTACTTGACAATAATTATATTATTTTTTAATTTATGTATTTTTGAAAAATTTTTAAAGATTCAGAAATGATTACAGATTATGTGACAGATAGTAGCCACTTTGAACCAATAAACATTAACATTTATTAATTAAATATTAACATATTTTCTTCTAGTGTTACTTTTTACCACTTGAAATTGAAATGTTCTGTTATCTCTGTCCCAAACCTATTCTCCTTCCTGTCTTTACCTCCCTTCCTTCCCAGAAGCAACCTCCACCATGGATTTGGCACTATCTACTGTATGTGTTTTCATCACATACATATGTATTCACAAGTGATATTAGTACTGTTTTTGGTAGTTCTTCCTACATTGACATCAACGGTGTTACATGAGGCACATAATATAAACTTGCACATCACCTTCTTCTGCCCTGAACCAGGTGACCATGAAATGAAAAATTGTTTTTTCCTTCAGTTTATGGATGGATAGGTGTTCATTGGGACTAAATTATAGTATCTGCTTATGGGAAGGTATTACAGGTTGAATTGTGCCCCCCCCCGCCACAAGATATGTTGAAGTTCTAATCCCCCATTACCTCAGAATGTGACCTTATTTGGAAATAGGGTAATTGCAGATAAAGCAGTTAGGTAAAGATAAGGTCATACTGGACTAGGGTGGGTACTTAATCCAGTATGGCTGGTGTCCTTACAAGAAGAGGAGACACAGACAAGAGACACACTGCATGAGACAAGAGGCAGAGACTAGAGTGATGGGTCTATAAGCCCAGGAATGTGGAGGGTTGCTGGCAACCACCAGAGGCTAGAAGAGGCAAGGAAGGACTGTTTCCTAGAGCCCTCAGAAGGAGGATGACCCTGCTGACATCTTGATTTTGGAATTCTAGACTCCAGAATTGTGAGAGAATAAATGTCTGTTGTTTGAAGCCACCCAATTTGTGGTACTATGTTGCAGCAGCCCTAGGAAACTAATACAAATGGAAATGAAGAGTCAGTTTAGCTCAACTCAATATGCCGTAGAGAGCGCCCATAACATGTGAGTAAACTGATTATTTCAGAAATGTTGGGGAATTAGTCTAGTTAACTGAATTTTCTGGTTTGGGCATTAACCAGCTTACTCTGTATTTAATTTCTACCAACAGTATTACATGTTTAAACATCTGGGTTGTTCAGTTATAAAGAAACTAAAAAAGCCACATGGCCACCAAATTCACTGTAGATCCTATAATATTACCATGTTCTAATAAAGAAATTAAAGTACTGGGAAAAACTTGTAGATGAAACAGTTATATTTAACTGAACCAAATTCCAAGATTAAGAAGACAATGTGATATAATTAAAACTAAAGCTATATTGCCCTTAATTTACTCCTTCTTTGATAATGCATAAAGCACTTTTAATGTTGCAAATATATGCTCATTATCAAACTAGTTATGGTTGTTACTCCAGTATTGTAGAACAACTCAGTTTATTCATTTCTTCTTCCTCTCTTACCACCTCTGCTGCCGCCGCCGCCACCATCAGCTCCACTGCCTCCAGCACCTCCTCCTTCTCCACCAGCACCTCCTCCACAATTGCTCCAGCACCACCACCACCACTTCATGCTTCAGGCAGCCTTTGTGTTGCTGGGTTGACCGAGAGTTACTCATCAAACGTCTCCTGGAAACAAGACTTGAGGAAAAAAGACAGATGACTCAGTCTATGTATGTAGCAAGGTGGGGGACATAAAAACTTATATGGACATCCTTAATATAAGGCAAAACAGGAAAACAGAGATTCTAAAGATGCAAAAATAAACTGTTACATTAGTCCAGATCTGGATGACTACTTTTAGCCATGGATGTCTTCAGCCATGATGATAATGAATTGGGGGTAGATCTTCTATTAGGTAAGTCATTAACTGGCCAATCATTAAAAAACACTCCAGTCATAAAATCATTTTGAGTGATTTCTACCGACCAGGTTTTAGAACTTTTACCTGAAGAGACAGTGT
This sequence comes from Globicephala melas, assembly GCF_963455315.2. Lineage (NCBI taxonomy): Eukaryota > Metazoa > Chordata > Mammalia > Artiodactyla > Delphinidae > Globicephala > Globicephala melas. The sequence goes on from NC_083335.1 coordinate 113,166,981, forward strand.
CTTATTCTTTTGGTTTCCCCATGTGTAGGATAGGCATGGATGATATTTAGATACTCAGTAAGTATTTGATGATTTAATTCCTATTGTGATTCTGACACTAGAAGCTACAAATATACTTATTTTTTTGTTAATTATTTTTTTTGGAAAAGGTAATACAAATTTGGCCATACCTACCAAACTTTCAGATTGATTGCTTTATTTATGTATTTATGTTGAAGTATAGTTGCTGTACAACATTTTATAAGTTACGGGTGTATAAATGTGATTCATAATTTTTAAAGGTTATACTCCATTTAGTTAATATAAAATATTGGCTGTATTCCCTGTGCTGTACCATACATCCTAATAGCTTATTTCATACATAATAATTCGTACCAGATGTATTTCTTCTCTGCCCCAGTAATTCCACCTCTTAACATTGCTCCTGAAGATACATATGTACATAAAAGAAAGGCCGTGTGTAGAAGGTTACTCATGGCAGCGTTGCTCACAACCTAGAATCCAGCACTAGGACACTAGGTTGTGAGGAACGCCTGTTATATTGGAACACAGCCATGCCCAATCATTTACATATGGTCAAAGGCTGTTTCTGTGCCACAGGGAGGAGTTCAGTGGTTCTGACAGAGACTATATGGCCCACAAAAACCTAAAATAGTTACTATGTGACGCTTAAAAAAGAAAAAGCTTATGGACCTCAGCTCTAAGTGCTTCAGTTTAACAAAATCTTACCTATGCTTTTATAGTACATGCAAATACAAGTACAAAACAGTTAGAGTACAAAATAGTTAAAAAGGAAACCCAAACGATGAGCTTCACTCTTGAGAAGGCACAGGAGGGATGGTGTTCCTTTTCAGTTTGACAATCCTTACCCTCAAGAGAAAAAAAGTGGAAGGCAAGATTGCTTCATCTTTAATTTATGTGACAAAGATTCGTTGGGTGTATACTCAGGGGAAGGTACTCCAGGGACTGCAGGATGCAGAGACAAAGAAAGCACGATCCTTCTTCTTCGGGGCTCACAGTCTAGCAAGGGACTCAGACATGTTAAGCAATTAGATGCAAAATGATGAATGCTGTAAGAAAGAGAAGAAAAAAGTGCCGTGAGAGCATGAACAGCCACAGAAGATGTGTGAATCTGCCCAAGGCCTTTTAAAAAAATCATGAGAGGGGCTTTTTACAAAAGGGTGTCAAGGTGAAATAAAAATTGCCAATGAGACAGGTTTTACTCTTTCTGAGCAAAAGAGGGTAGTGAAAGAGTATCTGTCTAAACCCTAAACAAAATGTTTAAGCCCAAGAGCATTACTGTATCCTTTTTGTTTTTCAGGGCCCTAACTTCATGCAGCTAGATTTGTTGTTTGAATTCTGACCTGTTCAAGCTTTTACAGTGGATCATTTGATGCTTCATGAAAGTAAAATCTGCATCTTATTGTTGTAGGCATTTTTCACAAGAGCAAAATTTATTTTCCTCGTTTGGTTTCCCATAGGTTTAGCATGTAAGAGAAGCGTATCAGTCTGTCAGTGTGTTTCAAAAAGAAGAGAGATGAGAAACCACGGGCTTCACTTCCCATGTGCTGAATTTTCTTTTTCACTTTAGATTAGGTCACACAGCTTGTTTTGGACACTGTTCTACCCAAGGTGACCTTAGTATTGCTCAGATATGGAACAAAAGGCAAAGTTGTATGACAGAAGTTGATCCATAAACTTCAGGTTCACATTGTTTCCTTGATCACCTCCTTTTGCTTCTGCAGACCAACTCTCCACCCTTTCTACTCTCCTTTCTGGACCCAAAGGCTGACCTGCATGGATTCCATCAGTATGCTTCCTGGCCTCTGGCTTCTGGCTGGGTTCAGCCAACGAGAAGACATGGCTGACAGCAGGAAGGGAAGAGAGTGAAGTTCCAGGTATTTGTTTCCCCACTTTGTCCTGTAGGATCATCATAAGCTGCATCCCTCTGCTGCAGGAAGGACTGGGGCCAATTTCACTCAACTCTCACTGTGTACAGGTTCCAGTAACTGCTTCCTGTTGGCTCTTCTGTGCCCTGTTGTTACTGGCCTTGGGGTACTTCATTGTGCCTGGTGATTTTCCCCATTGCCTCCCACACGTTTGTTAGCAATTTCTTTATGAAACTCTCCTCACATTAGCCCAGCTGACTGTGCTGTGCCAGGGATTTGAGGGATGCAGTATATATTCCTGTAAGGTTTCACAAATCAAAAGTTTTATTCGGTTCCACGGTACTGATTTCCACCACTCTGTCTTCCAGCACACTGATCCGTTCTTCTGCCTCATTTATTCTGCTGTTGATTCCTTCTAGTGTAATTTTCATTTCAGTTATTGTATTCTTTAGTTCTGTTTGGTTGTTCTTTACATTTCCTACTCTTTGTTAAAAACTAAACTTCTCAGTCTCTGCATCCATTCTTTTCCCGAGTTCTTGGATCATCTTTATGATCATTATTCTGAATTCTTTCTTTCTTGAAGTGGAGATTTCCTATCTCTACTTCACTTAGTAGTTCTTCTGGGGTTTTATCTTGTTCCTTTACCGGGAACATATTCCATTGCCATCTCATTTTGTTTAAATTTCTATTTGTATTTTTATGAATGTGGTAGGTTAGTTACACTTCTTGACCTTGCAGATGTAGCCCTCTGTGTCCCAGCAGTACATGCCCCTCTTGTCACCCAAGGGCCAGCTGGTCCAGGGTAGGTTCTGACATGTGTTGGCAGACTAAGTTCCACAGGCTGTAGGACTGTTCTGTTCTTGTGTCTGCCCCCTGGTGGGTGAGGCTGGGTCTTTGCCCTCTGGTGGGCAGGTCCATGTCAAGAGGTGGCTGTGGGCAGCTTCTCTGCTGATGGGTGGGGCTGTGTTCCTCACCTGTTGGGTTTTTGGCCTGAGGTGTGCCAGCACTGCAGCCTACATGCTGTTGGGTAGGGCCAGGTTTTGGTGCTAATGACCCAGGCAAGATGTCCACCTCCAGCAAGAGTTCATATAGATGAACACTCACTGGGTATCTCTGCCACCGGCATCCATGTCTCCAGGGCGAGCCACAGCCACCCCTTGCTTCCCCAGGAAACCCTATGAGACCAGCAGGTAGGTCTGGCCCAGGCTCCTCTGAAGTCACTGCTTTTGCCCTGGGTCCCAGTGTGCATGAGACCTTGTGTACGCCCTCCAAGAGTAGAGTCTGTTTCCCCAGTCCTGTGCAGCTCCTGCACTCAAGCCTTGCTGGCCTTCAAAGCCAAGTGCTCTGGGGGTTCCTACTCCCAAGGCCAGACCCCTGTGCTGGGGAGCCTGATGTGGGGCCCAGAGCTTTTACTCCTGTGGGAGAACATATAAAACATAATTGTTCTCCAGTTTGTGGGTCACCCACCCGGCTAATATGGGATTTAATTATATTGCAAGTGTGCCCCTCTTACCATCTCACTGTGGTTTCTTCTTTAGGTCTTTGGATATAGAATATCTTTCTTTGGTAGGTTCCAGTCTTTTTTTTTATCAGTGGCTCTCCAACAGTTCGTTGTGACTTTGGTGTGCTCATGAGAGGAGGTTACTTCAGGGTCCTTCTAGTCCACATCTTGTCTCCAATCCAGTTCAGTTTTTGTGAGTCAGAAATCCAGATATGGCTTAGCTGAATGCCTCTGATTCAGATTCTTTCATGAATGAGGTTGCAGTGGAGTTGTCTGTCTGCTGAGGCTGCATTCACCTTGAAACTCAAATGGAAAAGACAGAGCAGTGGAAATCACTGTTGCAGAACAGAATAAAGAAGAATGAATGAAAAGAAATGACGACAGTCTCAGAGACCTCTGGGACAACATTAAATTCACCAACGTTTTGCATTATAGGGGTCCCACAAGGAGAAGAGAGAGAGAAAGGGCCTGAGAGAAAATTTGAAGAGACAATATTGAAAACTTCCCTAGCATGGGAAAGGAAACAGCCACCCAAGTCCAGGGAGCTCAGAGAGTCCCATACAGGACTGACCCAAGGAGGAACACACGGATTCACACAGTAATGAAATTGACAAAAATTAATTACAGGTAAGGAAAATATTAAAAGCAACAAGGGAAAAGCACCAAATGGCATACAAGGGAATCCACATAAGGCCATCAACTGATTTTTCAGCAGAAACTCTGCAGGCAAGAAGGAAGTAGCATGATATATTTAAAGTAATGAAAGGGAAAAACCTACAACCAAGAATACTCTACCCAGAAAGGCTCTTGTTCAGATGCTATGGCGGAATCAAAAGCTTTACAGACAAGCAAAAGCTAAAAGAATTCAGCACCGACAAAGCAGCTTCACAACAAATGGAAGTTTTACAACACGTTCCTAGGAACTTCTCTAGGAAGAAAAAGGCCACAACTAGAAACAAAATTATGAAATGGGAAAGCTCACCAGAAAAGGCAAACATACAGTAAAGGTAGGAACTCATCCACATAAATATGCTATCAAAACCAGCAACTGTGAGAAGAGGAGAGTACAGATACAGGATATTGGAAATGCATTTGAAATTAAGAGACCAGCAATTTAAAACAATCTTCTTAATATATATAGACTGCTATATCAAAACGTCATGACAACTGCAAACAAAAAATCTACAATAGATAAACACACACATACACAAAAGCAATCCAGACACAGTACTAAAGATAGTCATCAAAGCACGAGAGAACAAAAGAGGAAGGGAAAAACAAAAACCTACAAAAACAAATCCAAAATCCAAAACAATTCACAAGATGGCCATAAGAACATACATCTCAGTAATTACCTTAAATGTAAATGGACTCAATGCCCCAACCAAAAGACACAAACTGGCTGAATAGATACAAACACAAGACCCATATATATGCTGTCTACAAGAGACCCACTTCTGATCTAAGGACACATACAGACTGAAAGTAAGGGGGTGGAAAAATGTATTCCATGTAAATGGAAATCAAAAGAAAGCTGGAGTAGCAAAACTCATATCAGACAAAATAGACTTTAAAATAAAGACTGTTACAAGAGACAAAGAAAGAAGATATAATGATTGTAAATATATATGCACACAGCACCTCAATACATAAGGCAAATGTTAACAGATATAAAAGGAGAAATGGACAGTAACACAATAATAGTGGAGAATTTTAACACCTCACTTACATCAATGGACAGATTATCCAGACAGAATATCAATAAGGAAACACAGGTCTTAAATGACACATTAGACTAGATGGACTTTATTGATATTTATCGAACATTCCATCTGAAAGCAGCAGAATACACATTCTTCTCAAGTGCACATGGAAAATTCTCCAGCATAGTTCACATGCTGGGCCACAAAGCAACCCTTGGTAAATTTAAGAAAACTGAAATCATATCAAGCATCTTCTCTGACCACAGCACTATGAGATTAGAAATCAACTATAAGAAAAAAAACTGTAAAAAACAAACACACGGAGGCTAAACAATATGTTTACTAAACAACCAGTGGATTACTAAACAACCAGTGGATCACTGTGGAAACCAAAAAGGAAATAAAAAAATACCTAAAGACAAATGAAAACAAAAACATGATGATTCAAAACCTATGGGGTGCATCAAAAGCAGTTCTAAGAGCGAAGTTTACTGCAATACAAGCTCTCCTCAGGAAACAAGAAAAATATCAACCTAATGTTACACTTAAAGTAGCTATAAAAAGAAGAACAAAGCAAACCCCAAATTAGAAGTAATCATAAAAAGCAGAGCAGAAATAAATGAACTAGAGACTAAAATAACAATAGAAAAGATAAATGAAACTAAAAGCTGGTTCAGATAAACAAAATTGATAAAGTTTTAGCCAGACTCATCAAGAAAAAAAGGGAGAGGGCCCAAATCAAAATTAGAAATGAAAAAGAAGTTACAACCAACGTAAGAGACTACCACAAGCAACTACATGCCATTAAACAGACAACATAGAAGAAATTGTACCTTTCTGAGAATTTGTCCACCTTCTAAGACTGAATCAGGAAGAAATAGAAAATATGAACAGACCAATTACAAGTACTGAAAATGAACCTGTAATTAAAAAACTCCCAACAAGCCAGATGGCTTCACAGGCGAATCCTACCAAACATTTAGAGAGGAGTTAAGACCTATCCTTCTGAGACTATTTCAAAAAATTGCAGAGAGAGGAAGGAACACCCCTGAACTCATTCTATGAGGCCACTATCACCCAGATACCAAAACCAAAGATACCACCCAAAAAAATTTACAAGGCAATATCACTGATAAACATAGACACAAAAATCCTCAACAAAATACTAGCAATCTATGGGCTTCCCTGGTGGCCCAGTGGTTGGGGGTCCACCTGCCGATGCAGAGGACATGGGTTCTTGCCCTGGTCCAGGAAGATCTCACATGCCGTGGAGCGGCTGGGCCCGTGAGCCATGGCCGCTGAGCCTGCGCGTCCAGAGCCTGTGCTCCGCAACCGGAGAGGCCACAACAGTGAGAGGCCTGCGTACCACAAAAAATAATAATAATAAAACAATACTAGCAATCTAAATCCAACAATACATTAAAAGCATCGTACACCATGATCAAGTGGGAATTATCCCAGGAATGCAAGGATTTTTCAATATCCATAAATCAGTGTGATACACAAATTAACAAGCTGAAGAACAAAAACCTTATGATCATCTCAATAGATGCAGAACAATTTTTTGATAAAATTCAACATCCACTTATGAGAACGCTCCAGAAAGTGGGCATAGAAGAAACATACCTCAACATATAATAAAGGCTGTAATTGACAAACCTACAGCTAATGTCATACTCAATGGTGAAAAGCTGAAAGCATTTCCTCTAAGATCAGGAACAAGACAAGGAATGCCCACTGTCACCACTTTTATTCAACATAGTTTTGGAACTTCTAGCCATGGGAATCAGAGCAGCAAAAGAAATAAAAGGAAGACAAACTGGAAAAGAAGAAGTCACAATGTCACTCTTTGCAGATGACATGATTCTATACTTAGAGAATCCTAAAGATGCCACCATAAAACTAGTAGAGCTAATCCATGGATTTGGAAACATTGCAGGACAAAAAATGAACGCACAGACATCCCTTGCATTCCTATACATTAATGAAGAAAAAAAGAAAGAGAAATTAAGGAAGGACTCCCATTTACCCCTGCAAGTAAAGGAGTAAAATACCTAGGAATAAACCTACCTAGGGCGACAGAAAACCTGTGTACAGAAAAGTATAAGACACTGATGAATGAAACTGAGGATCATACAAACAGATGAAGAGATATACCATGTTCTTGGATTGGAAGAATCAATATTGTGAAAATGACTATACTACCCAAAGCAATCAACATATTCAGTGCAATCCCTCTCAAATTACCAATGGCATTTTTTACAGAACTAGAACAAAAAATCTTAAAATTTGTATGGAGACACAAAAATCCCCGAGTAGCCAAAGCAGTTTGATGGAAAAAAAAGGAGCTGGAGGAATCAGGCTCTGTGACTTCACACTGTACTACAAAGCTACAGTAATCAAGACAGCATGGGACTGGCACAAAAACAGAAATATAGATCAATGCAACAGGATAGAAAGCCCAGAGATAAAGCCACACACCTATGGTCAACTAATCTATGACAAAGGAGGCAAGGATACACAATGGAGAAAAAACAGTCTCTTCAATACGTGGTGCTGGGGAAACTGGACAGAGACATGTAAAACAATAAAATTAGAACACTCCCAAACACCGTACACAAAAATAAAGTCAAAATGGAACAGAGACCTAAACTTAAGGCTGGACACTATAAAACTCGTAGAGGAAAACATAAGAAGAACATCGTTGGACATAAAACACAAGAAGATCTTTTGTAATCCTCCTGCTAGAGTCATGGAAATGAAAACAGAAATATACAAGTGGGACCTAAGAAAACTTAAGAGATTTTGCTAAGCACAGGAAACTACGAAAACACAACCCTCAGAATGGGAAAAATATTTACATACAAATCAGCGGTCTGAGGATCAATCTCAAAAATATGTAAACAGCTCATGCTGCTTGGTATTAAAAAAACCAACAACCCAATCTAAAAATGGGCAGAAGTCCTAAACAGACTATTCTCCACAGAAGACATACAGGTGGCCAACAAGCAGATAAAAACCTGCTCAACATCACTAATTATTAGAGAGATGCACATCAAAACTACACTGAGGTATCACCTCACACCATTTAGAACGGGCACCATCAGAAAATCAACAAAAAACAACTGCTGGACACGGTGTGGAGAAAAGAGAACGCTCTTGCACTGTTGGTGGGAGTGCAAATTGATAGAGCCACTAGGGAGAAGAGTAAGGAGATTGCTTAAAAAACTAAAAATAGAAATACCATATGACCCAGCGATCCCACTACAGAGCATAAACCCAGAGAAGAGCATAATTCTAAAAGACACATGCACCCCAATGTTCATTGCAGCACTATTTACAATAGCCAGGTCATGGAAACAACCTAAATGGCCACCCAAAGACGAATGGATAAAGAAGATGTGGTACCTATATACCGTGGAATATTATACAGCCACGAAAAGGAACTATGTTGGTTCATTTGTACAGGCGTGGATAGATCTAGACACTGTCATACAGAGGGAAGTCGGTCAGAAAGAGAAAAACAGATATCGTATATAAACGCACATGTATGCAACCTAGAAAAATGGTACAGCTGAACCAGTGTGCAGGATAGAATTGATACACAGATGTGGAGAAGCAATGTATGGCCACCAAGGGGGGAAAGTGGAGGGGTTGGTGGTGGTTGTGTGATGAATTCGGAGATTGGGATTGACATATATACAGTAATATGTATAAGGTGGATAACTAATAAGAACCTGCTGTATAAAAAAATGAAGTAACATTCAAAAGCTCAAAAGACAATAAGATAAAAGGAAGAAGTTGTGTTCATTTGAACTGATCATTTACTATGTAGACAACAAACTCTGAAGGTAGTTGGGACTGTCAATAAAAAGGTAGAAAAAAAAGAAATAACTGAAATAGCAACAAAGAAAACAATATCAAAGATCAAAAAAACAAAAAGCTGGTTCTTTGAGAAGATAAACCATATCGATAAATCTTGAGCCAGACTCATCAAGATAAAGAGGGAGAGGACTGAAATCAATAAAATTAGAAAGGTAAAAGAAGTTACAACAGACAACACAGAAATACAAAACGTTGTAAGAGACTACTGCAATCAACTCTATGCTAATAAAATGGACAATCTGGAAGAAATGGACAAATTCTTAGGAAGGTACAACCTTCCAAGACTGAAGCAGGAAAAAATAGAAAATATGAACAGACCCAGTACGAGTAATGAACTTCAAACTCCGATTACAAATCGTCCAACAAACAAAAGCCCAGGACCAGATGGCTTCACAGGTTATTTCTATCCAACATGTAGAAAAGAACTAACACCCACCTTTCTCAAACTCTTCCAAACTATTGGCATAGAAGGAACACTCTGAAACTCTTTCTATGAGGCCACCGTCACCCTGTTACAAAAACCAGACAAAGACAGTAGGAAAAAAAGTTACACCCCGATATCACTGATGAACTTAGATGCAAAGCGGCTCAACAAAATAGTAGCCAACAGAATCCAATACCACATTAAAAGTATCATACCTCATGATCAAGTGGGATTTATCCCAGGGATGCAAGGATTCTTCAATACACGCAAATCAATGTGATTCCCCCTATTGACAAATTGAAGAGGAAAAACCATATGATCAAGTCAATCGATGCAGAAAAGCTTGTGACAAATGTCAACACACATTTATGATATAAAGCCTCCAGGACGTGGGCTTAGAGGGAACCTCACTCAACTTAACCAAGGACGTATACAACAAACCCACAGCAAACATTTTCAGTGGTGAAGAACTGAAAGCATGTCCTCTGAGATCAGGAACAAGACAAGGATGACCACTCTCACCACTATTATTCAACATAGTTTTGGAACTTCTAGCCACGGGAATCAGAGCAGCAAAAGAAAGAAAACGAAGACAAATTGGAAAAGAAGTGAAACTGTCACTGTTTGCAGATTACATGATACTATACATAGAAAATCCTAAAGATGCTACCAGAAAACTACTAGACCTCATCAATGAATTTGGTAAAGTTGCAGGATACAAAATTAATACACACAAATCCCTTGCATTTCTATACACTAACAATGAAAGATCAGAAAGAAACAATCCCATTTACCATCCCATCAAAAAGAATAAAATACCTAGGAATAAACCTATTTAAGAAGACAAAAGACCTGTACTTCAAAAACTATAAGACGCTGATAAAAGAAATTGAAGATGACACAAACAGATGGAAAGATATACTGTGTTCTTGGACAGGAAGAATCAGTATTGTAAAAAGACCATACTACCCAAGGCAATCTAGGGATTGCATTGCATCTATATCAAATTACCAATGGCATTTTTCACAGAACTAGAACAAAAAATTTTCAAATTTGTATAGAAACATAAAAGACCCTAAACAGCTAAAGCAATCTTGAGAAAGAAAAATGGAGCTGGAGAGATCAGGCTCCCTGACTTCAGACTGTACTACAAAGAGCTACAGTTATCATCAGACTGTACTACAAAGAGCTACAGTTATCATAACAGTAACGCATCAATACTTGCACAAAAACAGATATACAAATCAACAAAACAGGATAGAAAGTGCAGAAATAAACCCACATACTTATGGTCAATTAATTTACAACAAAGGAGGCAATAATATACAGTGGAGAAGACAGTCTCTTCAATAAGTGGTGCTGAGAAAACTGGACAGCTACATGCAAAAGAATGAAATTAGAACATTCTCTAACATCATATTCAAAACTAAAAGACCTAAATGTAAGATCAGTTACTATAAAGTTCCTTCAGGAAAACATAGTTGGAACACTCTTTGATGTAAATCTCAGCAACATCTTTTTGGGTTCGTCTCCTAGAGTAATGGAAATAAAAACAAAAATAAACAAATGGGATCCAATTAAACTTAAAAGCTTTTGCACAGTAAAGGAAACCATAAACAAAACAAAAAGACAACCTATGGATCAGGAGAAAATATTTGCAAACAATGCAACAGACAAGGGCTTAATTTACAAAATACACAAACAGTGCATATAGCTCAATATAAAAAAAAATCAAAAAATGGGCATAAGTTCTAAATAGACATTTTTCCAAAGAAGATATACAGATAGCCAAGAGGCACATGAAAAGATGCTCAACATTGCTAATAATTAGAGAAATGCAAATCAAAACTATAAGGAGGTTATCACCTCACACCAGTCAGAATGGCCATCATCGAAATGTGTAATAAATGCTAGAGTGGGTGTAGAGAAAAAGGAACCCTCCTACACTTGGTGGGAATGTAAATTGGTATAGCCACTATGGAGAACAGCATGAAAGTTCCTTCAAAAACTAAAAACAGAGTTGCCATAAGATCCTGCAATCCCACTCCTGGGCCTACATCCAGAGAAAACTATAACTCAAAAAGACATGCACCCCAATATTCACAGCAGAACTATGCAATAGTGAAGGAGTGGTGGAGTGGTGTATATATACAATGGAATATTACTCAGCCATAAAAAAGAATGAAATAATGCCATTTGCAGCAACATGGTTGGACCCAGAGAGTGTCATACTAAGTGAAGTAAGTCAGACAGACAAATATCATATGATATCACTTATATGTGGAATCTAAAATATGATACAAATGAACTTACTTACAAAACAGAAATAGACCCACAGACATGGAATACAAACTTATGGTTACCAAATGGGATGGGGGTGAGGGATAAATTAGGATTTTGGGATCAACAGATACATACTACTATATATAAAATAAATAACCAATAAGGACCTAGTGTATAGCACAGGAACTATACTCAATATTCTGTAATAACCTATAAGGGAAAAGAATCTGAAAAAGAATAGATATCTATGTATAGCTGAATCACTGTGCTGTATATCTGAAACTAACAACACTGTAAATCAACTACATTTCAAAAGATAAAAATCTTAAATGCATAAAGTAACTTACTGTTAAGAGGACACTGAGGTGGATCATTTTTATAGAGGGAAGAATTTCTCTGTAAATCTAAATGGGCATTCCTTAATTAATTTTTTTTTTTTTTTTTTTTTTTTTTTTTTTTTTTTGGTACGCGGGCCTCTCACTGTTGTGGCCTCTCCCGTTGCGGAGCACAGGCTCCGGACGCGCAGGCCCAGTGGCCGTGGCTCACAGGCCCAGCCGCTCTGCCGCATGTGGGATCTTCCCGGACCCGGGCACGAACCCGTGTCCCCTGCATCGGCAGGCGGACTCTCAACCACTGCGCCACCAGGGAAGCCCCCTTAATTAATTTTTAAACAAATCTAGATGTGTATACATCATGTTTATATGGAGTGATTCTTTTTCTTTTTAATGCAGTTTCAATTTGTGGATTTTCAGATCCCTTTCAAAATACATTTTATTCCTCTTCCTCATGACAGTCCCCCAAATATTTGAGGATATTTACTATTTTGTCCGTCTGAGGTTCCTCTTCATTATGGTGGGCCACTCCCCTCCCACTCAAATACTCCTTATAGAACATAATTTAAAATTTGTTCATCATTCTAATTTATCTCCTCTGAATACACTTTGTTGGAAGCATCCAGATTGCCTGACTCAGATGCAGTCTACTGGAAAATTATAAGCAAAGATAATAATTTTAACTACATTCAGTAGCACCCATGGAACACTAAAGTATAATCAAATTCCTATAAGGTACTGGAGGAGCTATGTTGAAGAAACATGAGTCTGACTGTGAACTGAGGGCTGCCAGCTGTGGTCTGACTAGGGCAGAAAGACTTCAATCTGACCATCACTGCCCTCATTCTACATGGTACCCTTGTAGAACTGCATCCATTTCCCCAGCCTCCCTTCCCCCTCCCCACAGTTTTAGCTCACTGAGTTATATTCATCTTCCCATCAACCTAAAACCTTCAAGTCTTTTCTGTATTTGTGCAGCCATTAGGTTTTTCTTTTGACAGAAGGTCATTCTGTGACATTTACCCCTGCTCCCCTGCTTATATACTAGGCAATCTCACCTTGAACCTTGTGAAGACTAAGAAACCATAACAAAGAGACCCTCCATACAATGGCTTATATATCATGTAACAGCTATGAAGTGAGCAATCCAAGTCATCAGAGGAGCTTTGCTCCACATGGTCATCCAGGGACTCAGGCCCTCTCCATCTTGTAGTTCAGCTACTGTCCCAGGGCACTGTCGTCATTGGCATCCTTGATGCTGGGGCTGGGCCACTGTCAAGTCTATTCCAGTTCCATCCAGTGGGAAAAGGAAGGAGAATATATAAGCGACACCCCAACATCTTAAGACAGACCTGGAAGTAGCGCTCATCATGTGTGCCAAGATTTCATAAGTGAAAACTCACTCATGACCAAACCTAACTGCAAGGGAAGCTGGGAAATATAGCCTAGTTGAGCAATCATGTGCCCAGCCACAACTCCATTCCTGTGTAAGATGGGGAGGACAAATCTTGGTGGTCAACTAGCAGTTTACACTACTAATCTCATCTTAGATACTTTCTATCATTTGTTCATTCACTCATTCATTCATTTGCTCATTCATAAAACTTTCATTGAGAACTTACTGTCAGGAACTAAGCTGCATGTTAGAGGAATTCAAAAGCTAAGGAGACAGGTACCACACAATGAAACAACTGAAAATCTAGTTTGTTGAAACTTCTTTGGATTAGCATTATGCCACCCAATGTATTACTTAACATATCCAGCTTCCTGTAATTCCTATGTATACCAGCAATTTTCTCTTTCAAATCTGTGATCAGTACGTTAAATGGTCAGAGGTAAGAATAAAGCCTTTTGGCAGCCACTGAGAACTTTCCCCTATGTTGACTTGACCCAGCAATGAGATGCTATGAGGTAAGGATATTTAAGCATTAAAAATGTACCCAACTCTCATTCAGCCTGTCCCCAAGTATATCTTGACAGACTTTGTCAATGACCTTGCTAGTCTTCAGATTCTCTCTGGCTACCACATTCTTTGGTCTACCATTCAGATGTTCCCATTACAAATGAGATTCAAATGACCAGATGTTACTGGTCCTGAGAGAATCTTTCCCCCCTCATGAGTTCCACATCCACCTTTCAGTCTTCATAAATAGTCCTTTCAATAAGATAGTCTATAATTTTGTTTTACAAATTGCTCATTAGCCTATAGCTACAGAATTCTTTGCCCTTTTAAAAATTAAGCCTACTTGATCTGTTCATGCTTTTAGTATCTCTCACATACCTCATGATTCTTCAAAGTTATTAAATATAATGTCATCATTCTTCAAAGTTATTAAATATAATGTCACATCCAAGTTTTTTCTGGAGTCCTGGGATGTAACTGGTTCAAGCCAAAGAATTTAAAAAGACTTATTACCCTCTTAAGTCTTCTCACCCATCTTTGTCTCCAATTCACTCTTCACTGTTTGATTTATACCGTCCAATCCAAAGATCATTCTTCTTAATAGAGAAGAATAGAAAATGGCTTTGGGTTGAGTACGGTTGCTTTCTCTATCATCTATTAACATTACATTATCTGCCCCAAGTAAACATATTTTTTCCATCTTAATTTGTCTTTTTTCTACTACACATTTTAAAAATGGGAGCTCCTGTCTTCTCGGTGCTGCCTTAGCTAAGCTCACTATATTTGACGCTGCCTCCCTTAAGCTTTGGGATCTGCTGGGTCCTCTCCAGCCTATCTACTCTCCCAAATCAAAGATATCAACCTCTTACCCTCTCTCCCTCATATCCCCACTCAATAATTTATCCTCTTTTTCTCCCATTTTGGAGTGGTGTAATCTCTTTGGTTCATATTTTGCCAGTGTCTCCTGGTTCCTTGCCCTCTTCCCTGGCCAGATCTCTGAGAATTAGGGTTAAACTATGCATGGTAAGTGTATGTGTGTGTGTGAGATAGAGTCTGTGTGATGAACCTCTCACACTTACTTGCTTAGTTATTTCTCATTTGACACTGAAATATCCATGAAAGAGAGATGCTATCTTGTTCAGCACTGTATCCCCAGCATCTAGCACAGTGCTTGATGTTAACATGCCCATAAAAGGTTATTGAATAAATGACCTCTTTCTCATGTAAAGGCCTTGTGAGCAGCATTTTCTTGAATCAAGCTCTCAGATGACTCATGGTCAAACTAAGGAAGAAATAAGCAGTGTGTTTCCATGACTTACTAAAAAGCTAGTGCCCACAGAAGATGGACTCTTTTTCTCCAATAGAAAGAATAGATAAAATAGTAGACATAAAAGGAAGACGAGGTATGTTGGTCTTCAGCAATCCCCTAGAATTTCATTTCTCCTTCAGCCAATAGCATCCCTTTATACCTACTGAGCTCATGGATTTTTCCTTCTGTTAACTAAAACAGACATTGTGGAAAAATATTTATCAAGTGCTTGATATTTGTCAGTCCCTGTGATAAGACTCTCACTTGCATTTCTTCATGTATCCATGACAACATTTCCATGAAATAGGTGTGATTATTCCCATTTTCCAGATGAGAAAGTGAGGCACAGGAGGTTATTAGTGTCAGTTTCTGGTTCATAGTTAAGTGCTCAATAAGTAGTAGCTACTTTTATTGTTATCATTGTTTTGTTTTTTTTTTTTAATTGTGGAAGTGTCCTGCACGAGGTATGGAGAAAGTGCTTTTGTAGTTCAGAGAATATGGTGATGAACTGCCATGTGCAGTCACTGTGCTAGAGATTGGGGAGGGGGTCTGAAAAAGTGAGCAAGACGTCTTCATTCTCAGAGAATTAATGTGTCTGTGTGTCTGTTTGAGATGAAGTAAGGCAAAATGTCCTAAAAATGATCATAGGGGCACTAAGGAAGCACAGAGGAAGATTACCACCAGCCCTGTGAAGGAGGTAACATTCAAAATAAACTTGCAAGGAGAGTTAGGATCTCCTACGCAGGCAAAGGCAGGGAGGTGGAAGAGTACAGGGCACAACTGGGGAATGATGGACTGTCTGGTGGCTGTGCTTTCCTGTTCCTTCCATCCTTTGATCCTAGTTTTAAGCTCTGGTCCCTCCCAGCTTTTGGTCTGTTAATATAACCTCCCCCCACCCAACTTCCCCAACACATACCATCTAGGGCCCTCTTCACTTATTGTCCAATTGCTGTCATTTTGGCCCATTTGCCTTAATCCAAACTCTCAGTTCTGTAATCTTATTTTACAGAACAAATCCTGCCTGTGGTCATTTGGACTCTCTGTTTGTTCTTAGCAATAATGACAACATGGTGGCTGCTTTTTCCCTGGATCTTGGCTCATCCCTGTCCTCTGTTCATTACGAACCCCTCTCTGATTCTAGTTCTTATTTACTTAACCCTTTCTCTCCTTCTTTGGCCCACTTCTCATGTCCTTCTCCCCACACATACAGTCTATTTAGATGGACACAGGGGAGCAAAAGAGAATAGACCAGTATTACCTCTATTTTTGATTTTGAAGTGATCCAAAGACAGTTCTCCCACTCCCGCTATTTTCCAAGCCAAAGATCTTCAGTCATCAGATTCCCCCTCACATGATTTGCATCTACATTGTAATCAGCTTCTGGATGACCCTAGTTTCTCTCCACCCTCTACCCTGCAAACCTGAAGCTTCCAATTATAGGGAGAATTAAAATCCCCATGTATGAGTCACTTAAGTAACTACCAGAAAAAAAAAACCAACCTAAAAATTAATGGAATTTTGAGAAGGCCGAAATCAATATTTCAAATACGGCAGGGAATGTATCCTAACCATCTTCATCTTTGGATGTCCGTTTATTGGCACGGTGACTTGAAATTTTGGGAATCATATTAAAGAAGTTATTTCTTAGTCAGGAAACCCTTGAGTCATTACCAGGGGCTTATGGGAGGTATCATGAATATTTACTGAGCTTAACATATTGCTTTAATGGAAATCTTTGGTTACTTCATTTGGTTTTCAGACTCTCTTTCTCCTGCTTTTAGTCATTGCAAGTTACTTTCTGCAGGAACTAATTTCTAGATCTCAGTAGTGCATCGCAAGAGTATGGAATTTTTTGTCTTGCACTTTCCATCATTTTTCCTTAGGAGGAAACACTGTTGCTGCTCCTTCCATATCCCCTTGACATTCACACTTGGCCTCAGCCTTGGTCCAGCAGCAGAGCAAGCAGGAAGCGCCAGAGAGTTAATGTTCCTAGAGCAGCCCTCACCCAACTATAGACTTCCTCACTTCTTAGTTGAGGCAAGTGAGGCATACTGAGGCATACTCTGCACTATTTTACAGAATTCAGAGGGGTTAGCTCCAGGTGCCCAAAGTGGTATTGGCTTGATAACACACTTTATTTACTTCCTCCCTTTCTCTTTGTCACTTATCCATTCCACTACTGGTATTTCCTCGGCTCATCTCCCTAATAAACTCTTTATGCTTGAATCCTTGATTGGGGTCTGCTTCTGGGGGACAACCCAAACTAAGACAACATTTTATATAGATTTTCCACATCTCACAAAGATAGAATATTATGTGTGGGTTTAGTTCATTCCTTCCTTGGTGCTTTACACATATTTAAAAGCGTAGTGGCAATGTTATCTATACTAAACCTCTTTTGTTTTATTAATCTGTAGAAATTAGAAATGAATAATGTTACCCCAAAATTATAATTATCAAAGTATTTAGTTGATATAACAATAAATTCCCCCAAACTAGGGCTTTAGGGCACACTCAAAATTAAACATGGTGCATGTCCCTCAAGGGACTTTCAGGCCAACTAGGTTGGGACATCTGCCAGCAATAAAAGCATTGCTCTTAACCCAGAGTCATTTGGTAGGATAGCACAGCAATTTAACAATCGAGTAAAATATTGGGGGAATGTTTTCCCATTCTAGTTCATCATGCATCGTTTTGAGAGCTTCCTTCCAAACAGCTGAATACACATGTTCCATCCCCCTTGATCATGATCTCAATTTCAAAAACCAATGCATTTTTGATTGAAATAAAGATCAATTGAATAGATTGAAAATAAATTGAAATAAAGATCAGTGTAAAGGAAAAGCTAGTCCATTTTATGATGAGTTCCCACAGTTGAAAGAGAAGATCAGGTTAAGCCATCAGAATAATCAAAATTCTAAAAGATTGTAAAGGAAAACTTTAGACCATTTAAACTTAACACATGGGGCATTTTGTTTTGAGCAGAAAGCAAACAAACAAGGCTTAGGACTTGTAAACGAATAAACAACTTTCATTGTAGGCATGGACCAGGAAGTAACTGTTTGGCAGTACGTTTTTTAGAAACCAACTTCGGGACTGACAGCTGCATTATTCAGTATGAAAACAATTTTCGCGGGGAGCAAACACTCATCCTTTTTCCCGCATTTGAAAACCTCTTCCTTAGTGAAACAGCTCATTTACATTTCCCTAGAGAAAAGCCTGCTATGAAAACTTCAGTCAGGCTTGCATTTCACAATTCTTAAAAACATGCCCAAATGATGAAGAAGATTAATCGCCCTCGTTCAGTGAATACCAAGACAATGGTGAGGGCAAGAAGAAAGCTGGAGGGGGACCCCAGGGAAATCAAAGGCACATTGACGCTTACATCACATGCCCTTCCCCATCTCATTTTACAGCGTTGCCTTTCCCTACCACCTCCTGCTCCCCTAGACATCCCCCAAAGCTTTCCAGCCCAAATACAGATCCATAAGCAGCAGGAGTAACATGAAAGACCCAAACCTCACCCTTAGAAATGCAAGACTTTCAGTTCCCTGTTCATGTCATGAGAAAGGTAGTTATCAAGCCTCCTATACAAAGGGTTGAACCTGAAAGAACTGAGTCCCCTGGGATCTCTGAGGGAAAGGATGGAGCTAATGTGTGTGGCAAACAAATATTCATGAGGGGTATTTGGGCAGGTTGATGGTCAAAGCTAATTGCAGCTAACTAATAGGGGTAGGAAGATGCTCAGGACTGCCAAGTTCTTGAGCAGGTGGATTAACACTCAAAAGAGAAAACATAAGCAAAGTGGAGGCATCTATGGTCAAAACTGTCAAGACTGATGCCAAGGCCACACACCAAAAGTTCCTCCAAATGGATCAAAGATCTAAATTGTTTTTTTAAAAAATAAACAATTGAAGAAAACAATGGTGAATTCCTTTATAATCGGGGAGTGATGAAAGCCTTTCTAATTATGACTCAAAACCCAAAAGCCAAAAAAGAAGAGATTAGTTTTTGTATTAGACTGCTTTTAAAAAGAAAATTTTTGCCTGGCTAAAACTACAATAAGAAAAGGCATAAGAGATGGCAGAGTAGAAGGACTTGAGCTCATCTCCTCTCATGAAAACACCAGAATCACAACTAACTGCTGAACAACCATCAACAAAAAAGACTCAAAACTACCAAAAAAAAAAAAAAGATATTCTATATCCAAAGAAAAAGCAGCAGCCACAACGAGACGGTAGGAAGGGCATTGTTGCAATACAATGAAATCCCATACCCTCCAGGTGGGTGACCCACAGACTGGAAAATAATTATATCGCAGAGGATCTCTCACAGGAGTGACAGTTCTGAGCCCCACGTCAGGCTCCCCAGCCTGGGGATCTGGCAATGAGAGGAGGAGCCCCCAGCGCATTTGGCTTTGAAGGCCAGTGGGGCTTTAGTGCAGGATCTGCACAGGACTGGTGGAAACAGAGACACCGCTTGGAGGGTGCACACAAGGTTTCATCTGCACTGGGGCCCATGGCAAAGCAGTCACTCCACAGGAGCCAGGGCCAGACCTACCTGTGGGTCTTGGAGGGTCTCCTGGGGAAGAGGGAGTCAGCTGTGGCTCCCTGTGGGGGCAAGGACACTGGTGGATGGCCCAAGGAAGACCCACTGGCGTGAGCTCTCCTGGAGGTTACCGTATTGGCACCGAGACTTGGCCCCCCCAACAGCCTGTAGGCTGCAGTGCTGTGACGCCTTAGGCAAAACAACCAACAGGGTGGGAACACAGCCCCACCCATCAGCAGACAGGCTGTCTAAAGTCGTCCTGAGCCAAGAGCTGCCTATAAACACACCTCTGGACATGTCCCTGCCCACCAGAGGGACAAGACCTAGCTCCATCCACCAGTTGGCAGGTACCAGTCCCTCCCGCCAGGAAGCCTGCACAAGCCCCTGGACCAACCTCACCCACCAGGGGGCAGACACCAGAACCAAGAAAAATCACAATCCTGCAGCCTGCGGAAGAGAGGCCACAAACACAGAAAGTTCGACAAAATCATACGGCAGAGAAATGTGTTCCAGGTAAAGGAACAAGATAAAACCCCAGAAAAACATGTAAGTGAAGTGGAGATAGACAATCCACCTGTGAAAGAATTCAGAGTAATGATGGTAAAGAT
The DNA here is from genome assembly GCF_963455315.2 of Globicephala melas. NCBI lineage: Eukaryota > Metazoa > Chordata > Mammalia > Artiodactyla > Delphinidae > Globicephala > Globicephala melas. The sequence goes on from NC_083335.1 coordinate 113,187,366, forward strand.
GATTTAAGATCTCAGAAATAGAATGGAGGCACAGACCAAAAGGATACAAGAAATGTTTAGTAAAGAGCTAGAAGCTTTAAAGAACAAACAGAGGGCTTCCCTGGTGGTGCAGTGGTTGAGAGTCCACCTGCCGATGCAGGGGACACAGGTTCGTGCCCCGGTCCGGGAGGATTCCACATGCTGTGGAGCAGCTGGGCCCATGAGCCATGGCCACTGGGGCTGCGCGTCCAGAGCCTGTACTCCGCAATGGGAGAGGCCACAGCAGTGAGAGGCCCGCGTACCGCCAAAAAAAAAAAGAAAAAGTACAAACAGAGATGAACAATACATTAACTGAAATGAAAATACACTAGAAGGAATCAATAGCAGAATGAATGAGGCATAGGAAATGAATAAGTAAGCTGGATGACATATTGGTGGCAATCACTGCCATGGAACAGAATGAAGAAAAAAGAATGAGAAGAAAAGAGGACAGTCTCAGAGACCTCTGGGACAACATTAAACACAAGAACATTCACATTATAGGGGTCTCAGAAGGAGAAAAGAGAAAAGGCCTCAGAAAATATTTGAAGAGAGAATAGCCAAAAACTTCGCTAACATGAGAAAGAAAACACTCAAGTAGAGGAAGCGCAGAGAGTCCCATAGAGGATAAACCCAAAGAGGAACACAATGAGACACATATCAATCAAACTGACAAAAATTAAAGACAAGGAGAAAATATTAAAAGCAACAAGGGAAAAGCAACAAATAAAGGAATCACCATAAGGTTATCAGCTGATTTTTCAGCAGAAACTCTGCAGGCCAGAAGGAAGTGGCATGATATACTGAGAGTAATAAAAGGGAAAAACCTACAACCAAGAATACTCTACACAGCAAGGCTTTTGTTCAGATTTGATGGAGAAATCAAAAGCTTTACAGACAAGCAAAAGCTAAAACAATTCAGCACCAACAAACCAGCTTTACAATAAATGCAAAAGGAACTTCTGTAGATGAAAAAGAAAAGGCCACAATTAGAAACAAGAAAATTACAAACAGGAAAGCTCAGCAGAAAAGGCAAACATACAGTAAAGGTAGGAAATGACCCACACAAATATGATATCAAAACCAGCAACTTTGAGAAGAGGAGAGTACAAATGTAGATTATTGGAAATGCATTTGAAATTAAGAGACCAGCAATTTAAAACAATCTTGTGTATATATACACTGCTATATCAAAACCTCATGACAACTGCAAACCAAAAATCTACAGTAGATATAGACATGCACACACACACACACACACGTGATCCAAACACAATACTAAAGGTAGTTCATCAAATCATGAGAGGAGAGAACAAAAGAGGAAGGGAACAACAAAGACCTACAAAACCAAATCCAAAACAATTCACAAGATGGCAATAAGAACATACATCTCAGTAATTACCTTAAATGTAAATGGATTCAGTGCTCCAACCAAAAGACACAAACTGGCTGAATAGATACAAACACAAGACCCATATATATGCTGTCTACAAGAGACCCACTTCTGATCTACGGACACATACAGACTGAAAGTGAGGGGGTGGAAAAATGTATTCCATGTAAATGGAAATCAAAAGAAAGCTGGAGTAGCAAAACTCATATCAGACAAAATAGACTTTAAAATAAAGACTGTTACAAGAGACAAAGAAAGAAGATATAACGATTGTAAATATATATGCACCCAACATAGGAGCACCTCAATACATAAGGCAAATGTTAACAGATATAAAAGGAGAAATGGACAGTAACACAATGATAGTGGAGGATTTTAACACCTCACTTACATCAATGGACAGATTATCCAGACAGAATATCAATAAGGAAACACAGGTCTTAAATGACACATTAGACTAGATGGACTTTATTGATATTTATCGAACATTCCATCTGAAAGCAGCAGAATACACATTCTTCTCAAGTGCACATGGAAAATTCTCCAGGATAGTTCACATGCTGGGCCACAAAGCAACCCACGGTAAATTTAAGAAAACTGAAATCATATCAAGCATCTTCTCTGACCACAGCACTATGAGATTAGAAATCAACTATAAGAAAAAAAACTGTAAAAAACACAAACACGTGGAGGCTAAACAATACATTACTAAACAACCAATGGATCACTGAAGGAATCAAAGAGGAAATAAAAAAAATATCTAGACACAAATGAAAAAAAAACACACTGATCCAAAATCTAAGGGACGCAGCAAAAGTGGTTCTAAGAGGGAAGTGTATAGCAATACAATCTTACTTCAGGCAACAAGATAAATCTCAAATAAACATCCTAACTTACACATACAGCACGTTTAGAAATTAGAACAAAGCAAACCCAAAGGTAGTAGAAGGAAAGAAATCATAAAGCTCAAAGCAGAAATCAATTAAATAGAGATGAAGAAAACAACAGGAAAGATCAGTGAAACTAAAAGCTGGTTCTTTGAAAAGATAAAACTGATAAACCTTTCGCCAGACTCATCGAGAAAACAAGGGAGAGGGCTCAAATTAATAAAATTAGAAATGAAAAAGGAGAAGTTACAACTGACACCACAAAAATACAAAGGATCATAAGAGACTACTACAACTATATGCCAATAAAATGGACAACCTAGAAGAAATGGACTAATTCTTAGAAAGGTACAATCTCCCAAGATTGAACCAGGAAGAAATAGAAAATATGAACAGACCAATCACAAGGACTGAAATTGAAACTATGATTAAAAAACTCCCAACAAACAAAAGTTCAGGACAGATGGCTTCACAGGCAAATTCTACCAAACATTTAGAGAAGAGTTAACACCTGTCCTTCTAAAACTATTCCAAAAAATTGCAGAGGAAAGAACAGTTTCGAATTCATTCTATGAGGCCACTATCACCCTGATACCAAAACCAGACAAAGATGCCACACACACACAAACAAAAATTATAGGCCAATATCACTGATGACCATAGACGCAAAATTCCTCAACAAAATACTAGCAAACCTAATCCAACATTAAAAGGATTGTATAACACAACACTGTAAAGCAATTATACTCTAATAAAGATGCTAAATTAAAAAAAGGATTATATACCATGATCAAGTGGGATTTATCCCAGGGATGCAAGGATTCTTCAATATACGTAAATCAATCAGTGTGATATACCACATCAACAAACTGAAGAATAAAAACCATATGATCATCTCAATAGATGGAGAAATAGTTTTTGATAAAATTCAACATCCATTTATGATAACTCTCCAGAAAGTGGGAATAGAGGAAAGCTACCTCAGTATAATAAAGGCCATATATGACAAACTAACAGCTAACATCATACTCAGTGGTGAAAAGCTGAAAGCATTCCCTGTAAGATCAGGAACAAGACAAGAGTACCCACTCTTGCCACTTTTATTCAACATAGTTTTGGAACTCATAGCCACAGCAATCAAAGAAAAATAAATAAAAGGAATCCAAATTGGAAAGGAAGAAGTAAAACTGTTACTGTTTGCAAATGACATGATACTATACAAAGAAAATCCTAAAGATGTTACCAGAAAACTACTAGAGCTCATCAATGAATTTGGTAAAGTTGCAGCATACAAAATTAATACACAGAAATCTCTTGCATTCCTACACACTAAGAACAAAAGATCAGAAAGAGAAATTAAAGAAACAATCCCATTTACCACTGCATCAAAAAGAATAAAATACCTATGAATAAAGAGGCAAAAAACCTATACTCAGAAAACTGTAAGATACTGATGAAAGAAATCAAAGATGACACAAACAGATGGAGAGATATACCATGTTCTTGGATTGGAAGAATCAGTATTGTCAAAATGACTATACTACCCAAAGCAATCTACAGATTCAATGCAATCCCTATCAAATTACCAATAGCATTTTTCACAGAATTAGAACAAAAAATTTTACAATTTGTATGGAAACACAAAAGACCCCAAATAGTCAAAGCAATCTTGAGAAAGGAAAATGGAGCTGGAGGAAATCAGGCTCCCTAACTTCAGACTATACTACAAAGCTACAGTCATCAAAACAGTATGGTACTGGCAGAAAAACAGAAATATAAATCAATGGAACAGGACAGAAAGCCCACTAATAAACCCACACACCTATGGTCACCTAATCTGTAATAAAGGAGGCAAGAATATACAATGGAGAAAAGACAGTCTCTTCAATAAATGGTGCTGGGAAAACTGGACAGCTTCATGTAAAAGAATGAATGTAGAACACCATACACAAAAATAAATTCAAAATGGATTAAAGATATAAATGTAAGGCCAGATACTATAAAACTCTTAGAGGAAAACATAGGAAGAACACTCTCTGACATAAATCGCAGCAAGATCTTTTTTGATCCACCTCCTAGAGTAATGAAAATAAAAACAAAAATAAACACATGGGACCTAGTGAAACTTAAAAGCTTTTGAACAGTAAAGGAAACCATTAACAAAACAAAAAGACAATCCACAGAATGGGAGAAAATATCTGCAAATGAAGCAACCAACAAGGGATTAATCCCCCAAATATACAAACAGCTCTTACAGCTTAATATCAAAAAAAGAAACAACCCAATCAAAAAATGGGCAGAAGATCTAAATAGACATTTATCTGAATATGACATACAGATGGCCAAGAGGAACATGTAAAGATGCTCAACATCCCTAATTATTAGAGAAATGCAAATTGAAACTACAATGAGGTATCACCTCACACCAGTCAGAATCTATCGTGAAAAAATCTACAAACAATAAATGCTGGAGACGGTGTGGAGAAAAGGGAACCCTCCTATACTGTTGGTGGGAATGTAAATTGGTACAGCCACTGTGGAGAACAGTATGGAGGTTCCTTAAAAAACTAAAAATAGAGCTACCATATGATCCAGCAATCCCACTCCTGGGCATATATCAGGAGAAAACCATAATTCAAAAGGATACATGCACCCCAATATTCATTGCACCACTATTTACAACAGCCAAGACATGGAAGCAACCTACGTGTCCATCGACAGAGGAATGGATAAGGAAGATGTGGTACATCTATACAATGGAATATTACTCAGCCATAAAAAATAAAGAAATAATGCAGTTTGTATCAACATGGATGGACCTAGAGATCATCATACTAAGTGAAGTCAGAGAAAGACAAATTTCATATGATATCACTTATATGTGGAATCTTAAAAAAAAATGATACAAATGAACTTATTTACAAATCAGAAACAGACTCACAGGCATTGAAAACTAATTTATGGTTACCAAAGGGGAAGGCTGGGGGAAGGGATAAATTGGGAGATTGGGATTGACATATACACACTACTATATATAAAATAGATGATCAACAAGGACCTACTGTATAGCACAGGGAACTCTATTCAATATTCCATAATAACCTATATGGGAAAAGAGTCTGAAAAGGAATGGATATATGTATACATATAAGTGAATCACTTTGCTGTACACCTGAAACTAACACAACATTGTAAATCAAATATAAAATAAAAAACTAAAAAAAGCATAAGAGAAATGACAAACTAAGAAAACCTTTGTAACTTATGTCACAAAATAAAGGTTAATATGTATCCTAAAACCTATACGAAAAAGACCAAAAGCAAAATAGAAAAATGAGCAATATAGCAAAAGAGATGTAAATAGGGCTTTACACATCTAAAAGGATGGCCAAGCTCACCAATAACAGCAGAAATACAGATTAAAATACACTGAGTGACCATTTCTATTTCAAAGTTTGACAGCACACTCTTAGGCAAGGCTACAGAAACAGGCACTCATAAAACATTGCTGGTGGGAAAGCAAACTATAACTTCCACAAAAGGGAGTTTCATAATGTCTAATGAAATTACAGATGCATTTATTCTTGACCCAGGAACCCCTCTTCTATGAATCTATCTTAAAGATATTCCTGCACATTTATGAAATGACAGATGACAAGGTTACTGATTGCAGTATTATTAGAATAGCAAAATATTGGAAACAACCCAAACGTGCATGATATAGGACTAGTGAAAATAAACTTTGTCATGTTCATACCATGGACTTCTATGTGGCCATAAACATGTACTGAGAAAGACACTGGTATGGTGTGGTCTCTAGGCTATTTTGTTCAGTGACAAAGCACAAGATGCTGAACTGTGTATGCAGTAAGGTGCATCTTGTGCAATAAAGGGGTGGGAGATGAGACTACATCTACATATTTGCTTCTATTTGCAGGGAGAAATGCTGGAAGAATAAACAGCGTATTAAAATGGTTGCCTCTAGGGTGTGGGAGGTGGGAGGGATGAGAATGGAGGGAGGAAGCAAGATTTATTGAGTTAACCTTTTTACATACTTTATACTCTGTAACACATCAATGTTTTACATATTCAAAAAATAAAATTAATTCAGAATGTCAACAAATGCCTAACTTGAAAATAAATGGAAATCCATGCTCTAACTCAGTATCAAATTGACAACATGGCCGCATGGAGAAGAAACATGTTTCAAGCGACTTTAGAGCACAGAATTTGGACTGTGCCTTCTCAGTGTACACTCCCTATAATGTTGAAAGGCAAGGACAGCACCAAGAAAGTGAACTGTTATTATCAGGATGAGAATATTTTATGAGAGGCAGGGTCCTGCTCACATTTGTGGGGCCTGAGGCAAGAAGACAAAGAATGTCTACACACCGTATATCTAAATGATTAAAAGGTGTCAGTCAAGCTAACAAACTTAAATATGTTCCTTCCCACTACCTTGACAGATACACCTTGTCATGACTGGAAGGCCAGGTTGGAATGTAGCCTTCTTGGACTCCAGGCTCCACACCACATTGCGGTAGCATAGACGCTTGCCCCCTTTCCCCTCCTTCTTTAGGGTCTGTCCCTCACCAAGAGAGGACCCCACGCACACTTGTGGATACCCCAGGCCACACATTAAAGCACCACCCACCCCTTCCCAACAAAGAGCAATTCTTTGGCCATCCTTCGAGCCTGGCACAGTACACACTAGCTGGGGAATCTTAGGGAAGATGCTTGCTCAGGCCCTATAAGTAGGCTTGAGGCCTTTTGGGTAGGAAATTCCAAGAGCTGGGTTCTCCAAAGTATGGTCTAGAACAGGTGTCCCCAACCGCCAGGCCACAGACCAGTACTGGTCCGCAGCCTATTAGGAACCGGGCTGCACAGCAGGTGAGCAGCAGGTGAGCGAGCGAAGCTTCATCTGCTGCTCCCCATCGCTCACATTACTGCCTGAACCATCCCCCCATCCCCCATCGCTTGCATTACAACCTATGAAACCGGTCCCTGTTGCCAAAAAGGCTGGGGACTGCTGGTCTAGAAAGGGGAAGAATAGTGAGCACATCTGCCTGACCCCTGTGAGTCGGCTTGCCCGGATCTACATTGACATTGAGGAAGAATAGAGCAAGATGATTTATTATAGTATGAATTTTTACTTATTCTCTCCTTATTATCCATTTCCTTTATTTCCAACAAGACCTAGTATTTCCTTGATTCAGAAAACTTTCTCAGGGCAGAAAATTTCAAATTGCTCATGTGAGGTAAGGTGGTAGGGCTGGGGAGAAGTAAGTGGTTTTGAGAATAGCAAGGGCCTGGGGGGGAGAGATCTGTTTTGAACTGGAAAATGGTTGGAAATTATACACCCTGTAGGAGGCGGGGGTCTCAGGAAGAAAAGGAGATAGACGTGTCCCCAGGTCACCATCTTGAACCCTCTGGTGATAATTCTCAAGACTCTTAGAAGGCTGATGGAATATGGTTTTGGATTTGGAACATTTGATAACAGAACCCACATTAATAAGTAGCAGCTTGGAGGCTTGGTTCTAAAGAGGAAAAATGTACAAGCCTGTGATAAGAAGGTTTAGGCTTTCGATGTGCCAAAATTTTATTTTAATTAGTATTACTTATGAAATTTGATCATCAGCTCACCATATAGGCAGTGCTAATACGACACACATATGACTTGGTAAATACAAGAGAAGATTCTCTATTTTTCACTGAAAGTTATCTCCAATGTAGATGGTCTTACCTACTAAACAAATGACTCTTGTTTTCCTTGGCGTTATCCCGTCCTTCCCAGGTTTTACTTGAGGGTTAATGTCTAGTAAAGTAGGCATATAAACATATGTCTGGTTACATAATAGCTTAGAGTAGTGCTATTCAGAGTGTGGTCTGAAAGCAAGCTGTGGGTTGATGCTGGCCCACAAACTGCAATTTAACGCTCCCAGCAAGTAAGTAGGGAAATTGGGAGCAAGAGCCAGAAGAAGCATTCAGAAAGCTACAACGTGCATGAACCTTGAAAATATGCTAAATGACATAAGACAGACACAAAAGGACAAATATTGTATAATTCCACTCATATGAGGCACTTAGAACAGGCAAATTCATACAGACAGAAAGTAGAATGGTGCTTACCTGACAGAGGGATGAATGGGGAGTTAGTGTTATGGGTAAAGAGTTTCCATTTGGGAAGATGAAAAAGTTCTGGAAATGGATAGTGATGATGGTTGTCCAATATTGTGAATGTATTTAACGCCAGTGAATTGTACACTTAAAAATGGGTAAAATGATAAATGTTATGTTATGTATATTTTACAATAAAAAGTATTTTAAAAAGCAATTTACAGAATAATTTTATATTTATTGGAACTAGTAAGAGAAAAATCAGGTCTTATATCCTGCATGTCTAGGTTTTTTCTCTATTTCCCTTTATTCTAGAGATTCATTTCTATTGAATTCGTATAAAAGGATTCGGGGAATTCCCTAGTGGTGCAGTGGTTAAGAATCTGCCTGCCAGTGCAGGGGGCACGGGTTCGAGCCCTAGTCCGGGAAGATCCCACATGCCATGGAGCAACTAAACCCATGCGCCACAAATACTGAGCCAGCGTGCCACAACTACTGAAGTCTGCATGCCTAGAAACCATGCTCCACAACAAGAAAAGCCACCACAATGAGAAGCCAGAACACCGCAATGAAGAGTAGTCTCCGCTCGCTGCAACTAGAGAAAGGCTGTGTGCAGCAACAAAGACCCAACGCAGCCAAAAATAAATAAATTAATTAATTTAAAAAAAAGGATTGGTCGGCTTCCCTGGTGGCGCAGTGGTTGAGAGTCCGCCTGCCGATGAAGGGGACACGGGTTCATGCCCCGGTCCGGGAAGATCCCACATGCCGCGGAGCGGCTGGGCTCATGAGCCATGGCCGCTGAGCCTGCGCGTCCGAAGCCTGTGCTCCGCAGCGGGAGAGGTCACAACAGTGAGAGGCCTGCGTACCACAAAAAAAAAAAAAAAAAGGATTGGTCCAAGAGATTAAACTTAAAACAAAAACAAAACCAACCTGGTGCTTCAGGAAAGATACTTTGAGACACACTGTGCAATGGAATGCATTGTGTCTCCCCAAATTCACATGGTGAAGCCCTAACCCACCGTATGGCTATATTTGGATAAGAAAGTCACTAAGGTTAAATCAGGTCATAAGGGTGGTGCCCTGATCCAGTAGGATTAGCATTCAGAGAGCTGGCTCTCTCTCTCTCCCTGCCACATGAAGACACAGTAAGAAGGTAGCCATCTACAAGCCAGAAAGAGGGCTCTCACCAGGAACTGAATTGATTGGCACCTTGATCTTGGACTTCCCAGCCTCTAGAACTGAACTCCCAACAAGCAAAAGTCCAGGACCAGATGGCTTCACAGGCGAATTCTATCAAACATTTTGAGAAGAGTTAACACCTATCCTTCTAAAACTTTTCCAAAAAATTGCACATGAAGGAATACTCCCAAGTTCATTCTATGAGGCCACCATCACCCTGATACCAAAACCAGACAAAGATACCATAAAAGAGAGAAAACTACAGGCCAATATCACTGATGAACATAGACACAAAAATCCTCAAAAAAATACTAGTGGGACTTCCCTGGTGGTCCAGCGATTAAGACTCCACGTTCCCAATGCAGGGGGCCTGGGTTCGATCCCTGGTCAGGGAACTAGATCCCGCATGCCACAACAAAAAGATACAGCATGCCACAACTAAAGATCCCACATGCCGCAACTAAAGAGCCCACATGCCGCAACTAAAGATCCCACATGTGGCAATGAAGATCCTGCAAGCTGCAACTAAGACCCAGAGCAGCCAAATTAAAAAAAATACTAGCAATCCAAATCCAACAATACATTAAAAGGATCATATACCATGATCAAGTGGGATTTATCCCAGGGGTGCAAGAAGTTTTCAATATCCGCAAATCAATCAGTGTGATACACCACATCAACAAATTGAAGAATAAAAACCATATGATCGTCTCAATAGATGCAGAAAAAACTTTTGACAAAATTCAACATCAATTTATGATAAAAACTCTCCAGAAAGTGGGAATAGAGGGAACCTATCTCAACATAATAAAGGCCATATATTACAAGCCTACAGCTAACTTCATACTCAATAGTGAAAAGCTGAAAGCATTTCCTCTAAGATCAGGAAGAAGACAAGGGTGTCTACTCTCGCCACTTTTATTCAACATAGTTTTGGAAGTCCTAGCCATGGCAATCAGAGAAGAAAAAAAAAATAAAAGGAATCCAAATTGGAAAAGAAGTAAAACCATCAGTTTGCAGATGACACGATACGATACATAGAAAATCCTAAAGATGCTATGAGAAAACTACCAGAGCTCATCAATGAACTTGGTAAAGTTGCAGGATACAAAATTAATAGATAGAAATCTGCTGAACTTCTATACACTAACAATGAAAGATCAGAAAGAGAAATTAAAGAAAGAATTCCATTTACCATCGCATCAAAAAAATAAAATACCTAGGAATAAACCTACCTAAGGAGACAAAAGACCTGTACTCCAAAAACAATAAGATGCTGATAAAAGAAATTGAAGATGACACAGATGGAAAGATATACTGTGTTCCTGGATTAGAAGAATAAATATTGTCAAAATGATTATACTACCCAAGACAATCTACAGATTCAGTGCAATCTCTATCAGATTACCAATGGCATTTTTCACAGAACTAGAACAAAAAAATCTTAAAATTTGTATGGAAACACAAAAGACCCCAAACAGCCAAAGCAATCTTGAGAAAGAAAAATGGAGCTGGAGGAATCAGGCTCCCTGACTTCAGAATATACTACAAAGCTACACTCATCAAAACAGTATGGTACTGGCAGAAAAACAGAAATATAGATCAATGGAACATAATAGAAAGCCCAGTAATAAACCCACACACCTATGGCCAATCTATGACAAAGGAGGCAGGACTATACAGTGGAAGAAAGACAGTCTCTTCAATAAATGGTGCTGGGAAAACTGGACAGCTACATGTAAAAACAAAAATGAAGAGCTTCCCTGGTGGCGCAGTGGTTAATAATCCACCTGCCAATGCAGGGGACATGAGTTCGAGCCCTGGTCCGGGAAGATCCCACGTGCTGCAGAGCAACTAAGCCTGTGTGCCACAACTACTGAGCCCATGCTCTAGAGCCCACGTGCCACAACTACTGAAGCATGCTCACCTACAGCCCATGCTCTACAACAAGAGAAGCCATGGCGATGAGAAGTCCTTACACTGCAAAACAGTAGACCCCGCTCGCTGCAACTAGAAAAAGCCCGCGTACAGCAACGAAGACCCAACACAGCCAAAAATTTTAAAAAATTAAAAAATAATAAAATAAAATAAAAATTAAATTAGAACATTCTTTAACACCATACACAAAAATAAACTCAAAATGAATTAAAGGCCTAAATGTAAGATTGGATATTAGAAAACTCTTAGAGGAAGACAAAACATAGGCAGAACACTCTCTGACATAAATTTCAGCAATATCTTTTTCAAGCTGTCTCCTAGAGTAATGGAAATAAAACCAAAAATAAATAACTGGGCCCTAATTAAACTCAAAAGCCATTTCACAGCAAAGGAAATCATAGACAAAATGAAAAGAAAACCCACAGAATGGGAGAAAATATTCACAAACGATGCAACTGACAAGGGATTAGTCTCCAAAATTTACCAACAGCTCGTGCAGCTCAATATCAAAAAAACAAACAACCCAATCAAATAATGGGCAGAAGACCTAAATAGGCATTTCTCCAAAGAAGATATACAGATGGCCAAGAGGCACATGTAAAGATGCTCAAGGTCGCTAATTATTAGAGAAATGCAAATCAAAACTACAATGAGGTATCACCTCACACCAGTCAGAATGGCCATCATCATAAAATCTACAAACAATAAATGCTGGAGAGGGTGTGGAGAAAAGGGAACCGTCCTGTATTGTTGGTGGGAATGTAGATTGGTACAGCCACTATGGAGAACAGTATGGAGGTTCCTTAAAAAACTAATAACAGAGCTACCATATGATCCAGCAATTCCACTCCAGGGCATATATCCAGCGAAAACCATAATTTGAAAAGAGACATGCACCGCAGTGTTCACTGCACTGCTGTTTACAGTAGCCAAGACATGGAAGCAACCTAAATGTCCACTGACAGATGAATGGGTAAGGAAGATATGGTACGTATTATACAATGGAATATTACTCAGCCATTAAAAAGAATGAAATAATGGCATTTGCAGCAACATGGATGGACCTGGAGAATATCATACTACGTGAAGTAAGCCAGACAGAGAAAGACAAGTATCATATGATATAGCTTATATGTGGAATGTAAACAAAAATGATACAAATGAACTTATTTACAAAACAGAAACAGCCTCACAGACTTAGAGAATGAACTGTGGTTACCAGGGGAGAAGGGTTGGGGGGAGGGATAGATTGGGAGTTTGGGAGTGACTTGTACACACTGCTATGTTTAAAACAGATAACCAACAAGTACCTACTGTATAGCACAGGGAACTCTGCTCAATATTCTGTAATAACCTAAATGGGAAAAGAATTTGAAAAAGAATAGACACATGTATATGTAAATAAATAAATAACAAAAAAATAAATAATATTTTAAAATAAAAAATAATGAAAATTAAAATTTTTATATTTTATATATATATATATATAAATTCTTAAAACTCGATAAGAAAACAGACAATCTAAGTAAAAAATGGGCCAAAGACCTGAACAGACACTCACCAAATTAGATATAGAGATGGCAAGTAAGTATATGAAAAGATGTTCAACATCATATGTCATTAGGGAAGTGCAAATTAAAACAATTCCTACACATCTGTTGGAAGGACTAAAACCCAAAACACTACCACCACCAAATGCTGACAAGGATGTGGAGCAACAAGAACTCTCATTCATTGTTGGTGGGAATGCAAATGGTACAGCCACTTTGGAAGACAGTTTGGCAGTTTCTTTCAAAACTCAACATAATCTTACCATACAACCCAGCAATTGCACTTCTTTGTGCAAATTACCCAAAGGAGTTGAAAACTTATGTCCACAGAAAAATATGCACATGGATGTGTTTACAGCAGCTTTATTCATAACTGCCAAAACCTGGATACAACCAAGATGTTCTTCAGTAAGTGAATGATAAATAAACTGTGGTACATTCAGACAATAGGATATTATTCAGCAGTAAAAGGAAATGAGCTATCAAGCTATGAAAAGATATGGAGGAACCTTAAACACATATTACTAAATGAAAGAAGCCAGTCTGAAGATGCTACAACTGTGTGATTTCAACTGTACGACATTCTGGAAAGGTAAAACTAAGGAGACAGTAAAAAGATCAGCCAGGGGTTACTGCGGAGAGAAAATGAATAGGTAGAGCATAGAGGATTTTTAGGGCAGTGAAACTTTGTTTGATACTATAATGGTTGATACATGTAATTTTACATTTGCCCAAACCCATAGAATGTACATCAAGAGAGAACCCTCAATAAACTATAGACTTCGGGTGAAAAAAAAAAAAAAAAGGAATTTCTGTTCTTCAAGTCGCCCAGTTTGTGGTACTTTGTTATGGCAGCCCAAGTTGACAAATACACACTAGCCTAGAGGATCAGTGTGAAGTCCCTGCTGCCAGCCTGCAGTCTGCTTTCAACTCAAGGAAGCCATGTTGGAGACTGAGTGTGGGAGGATAAAAGGGCAGCTCAGTTCTGTGCGCCTGAAAAAGAAGTGTCTCTGAACTGTTTTGATAACATCCTGGGTCTTAACTTCAGCTTTCGGGGGAGAAATATACTAGGATAAACTGAGAATATTCACAATGTTTTAAATAGGGAGAAGTGTGCTGTTGAATAATAATGTCAATGTTAACTAGAAGATGTTAACAAATCCTAGTCTTTTAGAAGCCTTTTGACCCTCATTTGAACCAGTGTTCACAGAGGTTGAAACAGTGAGCTTTTATTTAGGCTGAATGGAAAGCAAAATTATTATTGAAAATCTGGCTGCAATTCTAAGATAAGATACCGCTAATCTATCACAATGAAAAAAAGAGAAGAACCACTTCTATTTTGATCAAAAGACAGAGGGCACTAAGAAGCAATTTAATCTAACTCCATACCTTGTGCATTTGATGTAAAACTGAATGTGAAAGTTTCTTCTTTTGGAGTCATTTTGTAGTGACACATTCAAGCTGTACAGAAGTGAGACCCAGGGAAATAAAAATGTGCAGTCTTTTGTCTGTGAGGGTGTCCTCAGAGTGTGCTTCCTGAATAGGGCCAGGGTTTGGAGTTCTGTGGATCCGTTTCTCCTTCTAGTCTGACCCTCCCTGTGGCTTGTCACAAGCATTCATAAGATACTCTCTAGGATCGGGGTAGAGTCTGCAGACAGGAGATAGAGCATTCATTTTACCGCTGAATAGCATTCCATTGTATGTGTGTATATATTAAGATTTATGTATCCAATCTACTATTGATGGATGTGTGGACTGATTTATTTATTGTTATTGCAAACATGATTCTATTTAGATGATCATAAATGTTTCCTAGTACACATATAAAAGAGTGTTCCAGAAATAGAATAAATTGCTGGTGGTACATTATGTGCATATTTACTTTTAGTAGCATTATCTTCTATAGAGGATGGTCGAGTGACTACTGCTGAGCTTTGGATTAGTTTTAAATTTATAGATTGATTTGGAAGAAAATTGAGATCTGAACAATACTGAGACTTCCATATGCCATACATCGTGTATGTTCTACTTGTACTTTAAATTTCTGGTAAAACAAACAAGCCCAGTCTATTTTCCTTCAACTGTGGCAAAGATGTTCATGTTATATGAGTCTATCTGATTCTGAGGGCCAACAAAGCACCAATGCTGGACTTCCTCTTCCACTCTCTACCATAAGTCATTGTGTTGGCAGCTTAGAACTAAGAAAGGATCAGAGTTAAGGATTTATACCTACACTGCATGCTGGCTTAGATTTCCTTTCAACAGACTTTCGAGATTCAGTTAAAATAACTTTGACTGTCAAAAAGAAGTCCCTTAGCACTAACCTTACCCAGAAATATTCATTATGTCCCTTATGTAAAATAAAGCTATAAAATACCCACGGTCAGTGAAGCAGGTGGTAAGAGATGTGCAGTGTCTGCATGGATATGTTTTTCGTGTTTTAAGATGCAGAGCACAGGAACTTGGATAGAATTTGATCAAACATCTAAACAAATTTTATAAGTCATCTACCACTGGGAACATATTGATCTCCCGCTCAGTAGCACAGGTTACCTTCAACCTTTAAGATACCAATTAATTTTTTTTGTTTCCCAAGAGAAGTGCCTGATTGAATAATGCTGAAGTGTCAATAGGAGCACAGCTCAGCAATCATTCATTTATGTTATTGCCTTTATCTCCTCTTACTAACATTGGCACAACAGCTGCTGATTTACTTTCTGCCCTTGTTCTTTACCTAAATCCAACAAGCCTAAGTCTCTAACTTTGCTCCAAGTAGAAACTGTTCAAGGACAGTGACATCAGCAAGATGGTAGAAGAGATTTCAGCCACCATCCCTCCACAGAACATCAATTTTGACAACCACCCGTGGATAGAGTCCTAGAAGGAGAAGAGAGAGAAAGGGGCAGAAGGCTTACTTAAATAAATACTGGCTGAAAATGTCCCATATCTGGGAAGAGATATAGACATCCAGGTACATAACGCTCATAGGTCCCCAAGCAGATTCAATCCAAGGAGAACTTCACTAAGACATATTATGATAAAACTGTCAAAAATCAAAGACAGAATTTTGAAAGCAGCAAGAGAAAAGAAACTCATTACCTACAAAGGAACATCCATAGGAGTATCAGCAGATTTCTCAGTAGAAACCTTGAAGGTTAGGAGAGAGTACGATGATATATTTAAGGTGTTGAAAGAAAACAACTGCCAACCAAGAATACTTTACCTGGCAAAGCTGTCCTTCAGAAATGAATGAGAGATAAAGACTTTTCCAGATAAACAAAAGCTGAGGGACTTCATCACCATAAATCTGCCTTACAAGAGATGCTAAAGGGAGTCCAGGTTGAAATGACTGAAATTCAGTTGTTATCAGCTTAAGATAGACTATTATAACTATAAGATGTTTTACATAAGCTTCATGGTAACCACAGAACAAAAAACTATAGTACATACACAAAAGATAAAGAGAAAGGAATCAAAGCATACCACTACAGGAAATCATTAATTCACAAAATAAGACAACAAGAGAGAAAGAAAGGAACAAAGGAACTATGAAATAGCCAGAAAACAATTAACAAGATGGCAATAGTAGAGGGCAGACAGCAGAAGCAAGAAGAACTACAGTCCTGCAGCCTGTGGAACAAAAACCACATTCACAGAAAGATAGACAAGCCAAAAAGGCAGAGGGCTATGTACCAGATGAAGGAACAAGATAAAGCCCCAGAAAAACAACTAAATGAAATGGAAATAGGCAACCTTCCAGAAAAAGAATTCAGAATAATGATAGTGAAGATGATCCAGGAAAAAGAATGGAGGCAAACGTCGAGAAGATGCAAGAAAAGTTTAACAAAGACCTAGAAGAATTAAAGAACAAACAAACAAACAAAGATAAACAATACAGTAACTGAAATGAAAACTACACTAGAAGGAATCAAAGCAGAATAACTGAGGCAGAAGAACAGATAAGTGACCTGGAAGACAGAATGGTGGAATTCACTGCTGTGGAACAGAATAAAGAAAAAAGAATGAAAAGAAATGAAGACAGCCTAAGAGACCTCTGGGACAACATTAAACGCAACAACATTCGCATTATAGGGGTCCCAGAAGGGGAAGGGAGAGAGAAAGGACCCGAGAAAATATTTGAAGAGATTATAGTCGAAAACTTCACTAATATGGGAAAGGAAATAGCCACTCAAGTCCAGGAAGCAGGGAGTCCAATACAGGATAAACCCAAGGAGAAACACACCGAGACACATAGTAATCAAACTGACAAAAATTAAAGACGAAGAAAAATTATTGAAAGCAGCAAGGGAAAAATGACAAATAACATACAAGGGAACTTTCATAAGGTTAACAGCTGATTTCTCAGCAGAAACTCTACAAGCCAGAGGGGAGTGGCATGATATACTTAAAGTGATGAAAGGGAAGAACCTACAACCAAGATTACTCTACCCGGCAAGGATCGCATTCACATTCGATGGAGAAATCAAAAGCTTTAGAGACAAGCAAAAGCTAAGAGAATTCAGCTCCACCAAACGAGCTCTACAACAAATGCTAAAGGAACTTCTCTAAGTGGAAAACACAAGAGAAGAAAAGGACCTACAAAAACAAACCCAAAACAATTAAGAAAATGGTTATAGGAACATACATATCCATAATTACCTTAAACGTGAATGGATTAAAGGCTCCAACCAAAAGACACAGGCTTGCTGAATGGATACAAAAACAAGACCCATCTATATGCTGTCTACAAGAGACCCACTTCAGACCTAGGGACACATACAGACCGAAAGTGAGGGGATGGAAAAAGATATTCCATGCAAATGGAAATCAAAAGAAAGCTGGAGTAGCACTACTCATATCACATAAAATAGACTTTAAAATAAAGAATGTTACAAGAGACAAGGACGGACACTACATAATGATCAAGGCATCAATCCAAGAAGAAGATATAACAATTATAAATATATATGCACCCAACATAGGAGCACCTCAATACATAAGGCAACTGTTAACAGCTATAAAAGAGGAAATTGACAGTAACACAATAATACTGGGGGACTTTAACACTTCACTTACACCAATGGACAGGTCATCCAAAATGAAAATAAACAAGGAAACAGAAGCTTTAAATGACACAGTAGACCAGATAGATTTAATTGCTATTTATAGGACATTCCATCCAAAAATAGCAGATTACACTTTCTTCTCAAGTGGGCATGGAACATTCTCCAGGATAGATCACATCTTGGGTCACAAATTAAGCCTCAGTAAATTTAAGAAAACTTAAATCATATCAAGCATCTTCTCTGACCACAACACTATGAGATTAGAAATGAATTACAGGGAAAAAAACGTAAAAAACACAAACACATGGAGGCTAAATAAGACGTTACTAAATAACCAAGAGATCACTGAAGAAATCAAAGAGGAAATCAAAAAATACCTGGAGACAAATGACAATGAAAACACGACGATCCAAAACCTATGGGATGCAGCAAAAGCAGTTCTAAGAGGGACGTTTATAGCTATACAAGGCTACCTCAAGAAACAAGAAACATCTCAAATAAACAATCGAACCTTACACCTAAAGGAACTAGAGAAAGAAGAACAAACAAAACCCAAAGTTAGCAGAAGAAAAGAAATCATAAAGTTCAGAGCAGAAATAAATAGAAACAAAGAAAACAACAGCAAACATAAATAAAACTAAAAGCTGGTTCTTTGAGAAGATAAAATTGATAAACCATTAGCCAGACTCATCAAGGAAAAAAGGGGGAAGACTCAAATCAATAAAATTAGAAATGAAAAAGGAGAAGTTACAGCAGAAAACGCAGAAATACAAAGCATCCTAAGAGACTACTACAAGCAACTCTATGCCAATAAAATGGACAACCTGGAAGAAATGGACAAATTCTTAGAAAGGGATAACCTTCCAAGACTGAACCAGAAAGAAATAGAAAATATGAACAGACCAATCACAAGTAATGAAATTGAAACTATGGTTAAAAATCTTCCAACAAACAGAAGTCCAGGACCAGATGGCTTCACAGGTGAATTCTCTCAAACATTTAGAGAAGAGCTAACACCCATCCTTCTTAAACTCTTCCAAAAAATTGCAGAGGAAGGAACACTCCCAAACTCATCCTATGAGGCCACCATCACCCCGATACCAAAACCAGACAAAGATACTACAATAAAAGAAAATTACAGACCACTATCACTGATGAATATGGATGCAAAAATCCACAAAATACTACCAAACAGAATCCAGCAACACATTAAAAGGATCATACACCATGATCAAGTGGGATTTATCCCACGGATGCAAGGATTCTTCAACAGACGCAAATCAATCAATGTGATACACCATATTAGCAAACTGAAGAATAAAAACCATATGATCATCTCAATAGATGGAGAAAAAGCTTTTGACAAATTTCAACACCCATTTATGATAAAAACCCTCCAGAAAGTGGGCATAGAGGGAACCTACCTCAACATAATAAAGGCCATATACGACAAACCCACAGCAAACATCATTCTCAATGGTGAAAAACTGAAAGCATTTCCTCTAAGATCAGGAACAAGACAAGGATGTCCACTCTCACCATTATTATTCAACATAGTTTTGGAAGTCCTAGCCACGGCAATCACAGAAGAAAAAGAAATAAAAGGAATACAAATTGGAAAAGAAGAAGTAAAACTGTCACTGTTTGCAGATGACATGATACTATACATAGAGAATCCTAAAGATGCCACCAGAAGACTACTAGAGCTAATCAATGAATTTGGTAAAGTTGCAGGATACAAAATTAATGCACAGAAATCTCTTTCATTCGTATACACTAATGATGAAAAATATGAAAGAGAAATTTAGAAAACACTCCCATTTACCACTGCAACAAAAAGAATAAAATACCTAGGAATAAACCTACCTAGGGAGACAAAAGACTTGTATGTAGAAAACTATAAGACACTAATGAAAGAAATTAAAGATGATAGCAACATATGGAGAGATATACCATGTTCTTGGATTGGAAGAATCAATATTGTGAAAATGACCATATTACCCAAAGCAATCTACAGATTCAGTGCAATCCCTATCAAATTACCAATGGCGTTTTTTACGGAACTAAAACAAAAAACCTTAAAATTTGTATGGAGACACAAAAGACCCCGAATAGCCAAAACAGTCTTGAGGGAAAAAAACGGAGCTGGAGGAATCAGACTCCCTGACTTCAGACTATACTACAAAGCTACAGTAATCAAGACAATATGGTACTGGCACAAAAACAGAAACATAGATCAATGAAACATGATAGAAAGCCCAGAGATAAACCCACGCACCTATGGTCAACTAATCTATGACAAAGGAGGCAAGGATATACAATGGAGAAAAGACAGTCTCTTCAATAAGAGGTGCTGGGAAAACTGGACCGCTACATGTAAAAGAATGAAATTAGAACACTCCCTAACACCATACACAAAAATAAACTCAAAATGGATTAGAGACCTAAATGTAAGACCGGACACTATAAAACTCTTAGAGGAAAACATAGGAAGAACACTCTTTGACATAAATCACAGCAAGATCTTTTTTGATCCACCTCCTACAGTAATGGAAATAAAAACAAAAATAAACAAATGGGACCTAATGAAACTTCCAAGCTTTTGCACAGCAAAGGAAACCATAAACAAGACAAAAAGACAACCCTCAGAGTGGGAGAAAATATTCACAAACAATGCAGTGGACAAAGGATTAATCTCCAAAATATATAAACAGCTCATGCCGCTCAATATTAAAAAAACAAACAACCCAATCCAAAAAAGGGCAGAAGACCTAAATAGACATTTCTCCAAAGAAGACATACAGATGGCCAAGAAGCACATGAAAAGCTGCTCAACATCACTAATTATAAGAAAAATGCAAATCAAAACTACAATGAGGTATCACCTCACACCAGTTAGAATGGGCATCATCAGAAAATCTACAAACAACAAATGCTGGAGAGGGTGTGGAGAAAAGGGAACCCTCTTGCACTGTTGGTGGGAATGTAAATTGATACAGCCACTATGGAGAACAGTATGGAGGTTCCTTAAAAATCTAAAAATAGAATTACCATATGATCCAGCAATCCCACTACTGGGCATATACCCAGAGTAAACCATAATTCAAAAAGACACATGCACCCCAATGTTCACTGCAGCACTATTTATAATAGCCAGGTCATGGAAGCAACCTAAATGCCCATCAACAGACGAATGGATAAAGAAGATGTGTATATTTCATATATACAATGGAATATTACTCAGCCTTAAAAAGGAACAAAATTGGGTCATTTGTTGAGACGTGGATGGATCTAGAGACTGTCACACAGAGTGAAGTAAGTCAGAAAGAGAAAAACAAGTACCATATATTAACGCATGTATATGGAACCTAGAAAAATAGTACAGATGAACCGGTTTGTAGGGCAGAAGTTGAGACACAGATGTAGAGAACAAACATATGGACACCAAGCGGGGAAAGCTGTGGGGGGGTGGGGATGGTGGTGTGATGAATTGGGCGATTGGGATTGACATGTATACACTGATGTGTATAAAACTGATGACTAGTAAGAACCTGCTGTATAAAAAAATAAATAAAATTCAAAAATTCAAAAACAAAAAAAAGAACCTAGAGGCAGGACAGGAATAAAGACGCAGATGTAGAGAATGGACTTGAGGACACGGGCAAGGGAAAGGGTAAGCTGGGACGAAGTGAGAGAGTGGCATATACATATATACACTCCCAAATGTAAAACAGATTGCTAGTGGGAAGCAGCCGCATAGCACAGGGAGATCAGCTCGGTGCTTTGTGTCCACCTAGAGGCGTGGGATAGGGAGGGTGGGAGGGAGATGCAAGAGGGAGGGGATATGGGGATATATGTATATGTATAGTTGATTCACTTTGTTATAAAGCAGAAACTAGCACACCATTGTAAAGCAATTATACTCCAATAACGATGTGAAAAAAATAAAATTGTTGAAATGTAAAAAAAAAAAAGATGGCAATAGTAAGTTCTTACCTGTCAATAATTATTTTGAATGTAAATGGATTAAGTTCTCCAATCCAAAGATAGAGTGGCTGAATGGATAAAGGAAACAAGACCCAACTATATGCTGCCTACTAGATAATTCAGCTTTAAGGACACACATAGGCTGAAAATAAAGGGATGTATAAAGATATTCACTACAAAGGGTAACCAAAAGAGAGCAGGGGTAACTATACTCATGTAAGACAAAATAGACTTTAAGTCAAAACTTGCAACAGCGGACAAATAACGTCGTTATGTAATGATAAAGGGATAAATTCATCAGGAATATATAACAATTGTAAATATATACACGTCCAACATGGAAGCACCTAAATATATTAAGCAAATACTAACATATCTGAAGGGAGGGATAGACAGCAATGCAATAGTATTAGGGGACTTTGATACTTCATTTTCAACAAACGGTAGATCATCCAGACAGAAAATCAATAAGGAAATGGTGGATTTGAACTATGCTTTAGAACTATGTGAGGTGATGGATATGTTACTTAGCTTGACTATAGTAATCATTTCACAATGTATATGTATAGGCAATTTTTATTTGTCAATATCACCTCAATAAAACTGGGGGGAAGAAAAGAAATTGTTCAAGTAGCAAAGATTCAAACCATGCTTCACAGTGTGGTGGATTTTTAATCTGGAGCTATTTTCTCATAAATAAGAACAAGGCTTTTATATAACAGAGAGGAAAGGAGCTATTTGATCGATTGGACTAAAAGTTGTGAAACTACAGAGAAAGCATGAAATGCGTAAAGGACCAAATATATTTGAGACTCTCTATGTACCTGCAATTGTGCTAGGTGCTGGCGATACGCAAGTGAACGAGACAGACATGACCTTCTCATTGTCACAAAGCTTACAGCTCCCAGGAAGATAGACAATGAACAAACGTGAGGAAGGCTGAAAGGGAACATGGGGGCACTTTACTGTAGACCTCACAGGAAGTCACAGTTTCTTCTAGCTTTGGGCAGCCCAATTGCCACCTACATCTCTCCCATTAGTAAATGTTTAACTTTGAGTTACAGTAGGTAACTCATTGGGCTATCAGAGGCAAGTCACTTAAGTTCTCCCAGCCTCAGCCTTCTCCTCTCTAAAATAATATAAGGGAAAATACTTTTTGATCTATGAAACATCTATGCTAATGTTAGATGATATTATTTCTTCTGTCAGAGTTATAACACGTTGAAGATCAAGGGGTGTATGTTTCTCTCAGTGTGAAGTTTTGACATGAAAGCTATCTGTTACGGGGTAGGAAGAAATTCTGAACCTTTGGGTGTATGAATGTAGCTTGAAGTATCTCACCTCTGGCTTTACTATAGGATAATTAGGGGAGCCTTTTAAAAACAAAAAAAGTTCTGATACCCAGGTACAGAACCTATAGAGCTGGGTCCCAGGCAATAATATTTTTCAAAATATATCTGATTCCTGCCAGAGTTGAAAAATCTGTGCCATTTATTAATAGAGGCCCTCATCTGTGACCCAGGGGTTTCACATCTTCTGCCAGCATCCAGGAAACGGTGGCTGGCTCAACTGTCAGTCTGCAGTCACGGTGAAATGTCAGACCCTGAACAGTTCTTGACAAGATGCTAAAGGGGAGGCTTTTGTTTATTCCTGGTGTTTCCTTTCAGTAGCTAGAGCCCCTTTAAAATGATACTCTGGTCTCTCTCTCCGCCTTTATTGGATACACCCCAAGGGAGGTGGAGAAGGTCATCTGACCGGCACATTGGAGGATGGGGCCTGCCCATGGTCCAGCTCCGTCCCTGTTTCTCTCTTGGGGGCGTGTTTTGCGCGGGGAGGGGAATTCTGTCTCCTGCAGTGTCTTATTTTCCCCATCATGCCTACAATAGGTGGAAAAATATATCTACTTCTTGAGTTCATTTAGCCCCTACAACAAACTACCTGTTTCACACTGGCCTCTGTCTATAACAAAGGTGACATTTGGGCTTCTAATTATTCTTTCTTTATTACTCACAGCACAGCAAGCAGAATGGGCTTCGGGTTTGTGTTGGTTCCCCTTGCCCTCCCAGTCCCATGGAGGCAACATAGAACAGAACAGCCTAAGTGGATACTGTGTATGCAGTGGGTTTGTGTCACAGCTGAAAACCACCAAGTTTGAAAACCTCCATTTTTAAAATAATGGGCTGCAAGCAAACTTGCCTGGCCTTTGCCCCAGAGACATTATCTTTATTATACTAGTTAAGAAACGAATCCACCATCTCCTCTGGAGTTAAATACTATTTCTGTTTTCCAAGGCTGTTGAGTATACAATTGTCCTTGAAAAGACAGCATGGAATAAAGGCTGTCATGGGTTTCTGCACACGAGACATGTGGAAATGTTAGAGAGCCCTGGAGAATTATCTCCCCAAACATCCATGGATGGTTATATTCATCCTGATTTAAAACTAACCCTGCGAGGTAAAACTTGAGGTAAGTCTATGACCGTTATGGTAGCTTTTAAAATAAATGTGGGTTTACACACATTGGATAAGCTCAATGTCTGGCAGCCTCTAGCCCAAGATACATAGCTTATAACTGTCAAAGGTCGAGTTGCCTGGGAAGCAGACTCTAACATAGAGCTTAGGGTGCAGGATGCTTTTTAAGGGGTGCCCTTGGGATCACTGCCTGTGGAAGGAAAGGGAAGAAAAGGGAAGGAAGCAGAATTGCACAAGGGGGAAGCTGAACTGCCATGCAGAACCAACCAGAGCCTTGGCTGACCCAACCAGGAGCTCTAGAGCCAAAATGACCCTTCAGAGTTGTCCCCAGTTGTGTTAAGGTGGCCAGACCCTTCTACTCATGTGTGGATGTGTTACTGGCTGTGTGCTGTCCTGCAGAGGACATGACCTTGGGAGAGGGCATTCTCTGTAACCAAGGCAATTCTTGAAGGGGCTGACAGCCGAAAGGGCTGCTGGCCTCCAGAGGCTGGGGCAAGGTCTTCTTTGAAGGGGAATCGGGGCTGCACATCCCAGTGTCCGCCATGATAGCAAAGGCTGGAAAACAGCACTGGGTTCACCGATTAATAGCAGTCATTTCTCTAAAAAAGGACCTTTTCTAAATTTCTGGACAGTTGGGTAGGCATTCCATTACACAGCTATGAATGCCTTGTTAGTCTGCCTAAATCCGGAAGAAAACCAATGAGCTGTGTGGCAGATGATGGCACAGGGCTCTGTTGTGCGCAGAGGCCTCTGCTTTGCTGCTTAGAGCCTGGGTGGATGGTAGGACTGTGCCTAACATCGGAGGGCTCATCATCTCACGGATTTTAGATGCCATACCTAATTTAATCTAGAACAGTGACCAAACCGCTGGCTAATACTGAAGGCAACCATTGCTCAGGCTAGAATTGGGGCATTCAGTTTTCCTTTTGATAGTTCCTGCCTCTTAAAGTGAAAAACTATCTGGAGTGATGATGGTGGGAGTTGTTCCCTGGCAATCCACATGATTATTATTTTTATCCCATTTAGCCTCCCCATTCTTCCCATGGATTTATAGCACTGTTTTTTGCATGTCTGGGTGGTTGATGTGCAACCAGTATATATTGAGTGTATGAATTAGAATGAGTCTCTCATTTTGTCTTCATGCAGGAAGACTCTGCTCTGGCTCCACTGTCAGCATTAAGTATGTCTATGTAAGTAGAAAGCAGTTCAGCAAAGAGAGTTTCCAATGATTCTAAATAATGCCCAGGGAGTTTTTTATTTTTGGACTAATATTATTAGGCATTTAACATGTAGCTGTGCATCAGTTACTTTCATGTTGTATCTCAACTCTTTACAACAGTTCTGCAAAGTAAATAACACTGCTGTCATTTTCCAAATGAGGTTGTTACCTGTCTATGGTCACGTTACTTGAGTAGGGATGGTATATTCTAATTGAAAACTGAGGTATATACAAAATACAACTTTAGTTTTCTTACTGACAGCTTTATTTCTATCATGAGCTTCATATCTATTTGGTGGTGGAAAATGTTAGCTACTTTGGAGGTCCTCCCTTTTCTCACTGATGTTGTGTCTTATTCTAGTGGGGTAAGGGGATTACATGGTGGTCAAGATGCTGGTAGGGAAAGGGAATGTGATCCCCCATGTTACCATCTATCCCTGCTGGCATCTGCTGAGATATGCTCTTGTCCCCTTGGTCTTCAGTCATTGGTCCATATAGGCTGCTGCACACACGATGCCCCATCTCTACTTCAGTGCCTTTCCAGGGGCCCCAGCTCTCAATGCCATGTTTAAACTGCTCTTGATTGCAAAGAGAACATTCTATTGCTCTTGCAGCATCTGCCCAGACATCCCATACCGTCCCTTTTTTTTTTTTTTTTTAAAAAAAATTCTGGGGTCTTGCCACTTTACATGGTTCTACCTGGGAGAGCAGGGCAGAGGTACATTTGCTCTCAGATTCCCCAAGGCTATCTTGTGGTTTCTGTCCTTCCCTTTCGTCAAACTGTCCCTCAAGAAAAGGCAGGCACAGGACTTAGATAGGGACTTTCCCCCCTTCCAGAGAACACATCTATCCCTAGTACTTAAGCTGTATTTGCTTCCCCACTGATTCTTTTTTTAGTCATGTCCCAAGGAATCATTAAAAAATTTTTTGTTGAGATATAATTTACATACACTAAAGTGCACATATCATAAGTATACAGTTCAATAAGATTTGGCCAGTGTTTACAATTGTGTAACTCACACCTGTATTAAGATATAGAACATTTCAATCACCCCTGGAGAGTTCCCTCATGCCCCTTTCCAAGCAATCCCCACCCTAATCACTTTCCTGATTTTTAGGATGTATTAGTTTTAGCCTCATTTGGAATAACACATCAACGGAATCATACAGTATATACTCTTGTGTCTGGCCTTTTTTTCACTCAATATCAGGTCTTTGAGATCTCAGGAGTATTTTTAATTTCACCCTTAAATCATCATGCTTTATCTATTCCTTGAGATCCTTCAAAGCCTAGGACTCTGTAGCCACAAAGGCTGAACTTTTGAAATTCAAAAGCTTTTTCTATGCTCTTTTGCTGTATCATATCTTCGCTTTAACAAAAATTCATCTATTTAAGCAGGGAAAGGTCAAGAAGTACCAGAAAATGTAGAGGGAATCTGCCAATAGCTCCAAGCATTACCCCATCACAGAATTAAGAGCAGAGCCAGGATTTCAATCCAGGGCTCTCTGACCCTGCAACATCCGCTCTTAACAACTATCCCTCAAGTTTTCCTGGAAGAGTTAAAGAATTGGTTGCTGAGAAGAAGGAAAATGGAGGGTTATTTTGAAATATGAGTTGCTGTTTACTAGAGACAAGTAGCCAAAAAAGAAAAAAAAGCATTCCAGAGTAAAGTCTTAGGCAGATGAGCTAGCATTGGTGCAACTCAATGAGCACTAAATAAAGAAATTTAAGAATCAGTAGTAAATATTCTCACAGGTGAGATCAAGCCTTCTGAAAAGTATCCTTGATTAAAAAGAAACAGCTGAATTTAGAAGAAGCATGGCAGAATGAAATAAGCACCTTTCCCTGCTAAGTGCCTTTCCCTCGTGGTTTGTAGGATTAGTTGAGTTGGACTCTGCCACTAACTAGCTGTGTAGCTTTGGGTAATTCTCATCACTTTTCTGAGGCTCAGTCCCTGCAGTGGTAAAATGAGAGGATTACAGTAAATGGTCACTATGCTTCCTTCTAACTCAAAATCACAATAAATCAACATTTGTAGTGCTCAGTAAATGAGCAAAACAGTGCTTGTATAATCCAAATTTCCTTGTCAAAGATGCAAGATGTACTGAGTCAACCACACAGAGGGTTATAGTTGTGTTTTCTGTTTCCATAAGGAATGGCATATTCTATTCACTCTTTGGATCCACCATATAAGCATGAAACAAAAAGAAATGAAAATGGCTTCAACATGTTTTTATGTGTTTATTAGGTAGTACTAGCTATGGAGTCAAAGAACTGGAGCTATGGTCCTCTTGTCTGGAAGCACAAAAATGTGACTTTTAAAATAAATTCAAATTTGGTGACAGAAAAAGAAAAAGGTGGTTTGCAGTGTCTTGGAATGGTTCAATTCTTCCAAAGCACATGGGTGTAACCTAGAGTTTATATAAATGAGAATATCATGGCTTTCAGAGCTGTAATACTAAGAAGTCAATTTGTACCCAGAACTTCTGCACTGTATTTTAGAACATTTCACATATACCATATTATCATATTACAATAAATCTTAAAAGGTAAGGTTGGGGTCTTATTGTCCCCAGTGAAGGTAAGTAACTCACGCAAGGTCAGAAACTAATTAGTGGAAAGTTTCAGCTATTACACATGGGCGTTTACTTGGATGTCATTTCAGGATTCATTTTTATGTGCCTTACTGCTTCTGTTAAGCTTACAATTTTTGTCTGTTTTGTTTGTCCAATTGTAAGATTTTGTTTGACAGAACTGTTTGTTCTACTGCTAATTTGTTTTAAACTGTCACAGTTTAAAAATCTTCCATAAAAAGAATTACGGTGAAGGTACAGAAATGGTTCTGCTTTATGGAGTCTCAGTGAAACAATGGCTGGAGTGCCAGGCAAGGGCTTCTGCACACGGCCCGTTGGGCTGAGGTGCTCTGGTCTGAAGGAGCGGAGACAAGGCCCTTGTACCCTACAAGCAAGTGAAACTAGACTAAGCACAAAGGAAAAGAAAAAAAAGGGGGAACACTTTCCAAGAGTGGCCGCGATTGCAGAGTAAAGAGACCTTGGGCTCACCTCCTCTCACGAGCACACCAAAACTGTTGCCCAAGCTGTTCCAGGTCTTTGCTCAAAACCTGCCAACCCCCTCCCCCCACCTTTAGCAGGAGTTAACATAAATCTAAGTTCAAGTGTCCAGAGATAAGAAAGGAAACTACAAACAAACAAACAACCAAAAACCAGATGGAACCAGCTGGGACTAAGATGGCAGGGAACCTGACCTCCAACAGACCCTGAGTCTCATTATACACTGATTTTACTACATTAGCATATTAAATAACACACCTACCAGCAGTCATGACCAAATATTAAGGACCAAAAAAGGATAAAAAGGAGGTGGCACCCCACTCCCTCGGAAAAAGCCCTGCCCCTTTTCCTGTAAGATAATGCGTGTGCCTCCCATCATTAGCCTCACTCCTCCTCCCTTTGTCTTCACTCTTTAAAATCAAGTCCCTCTCACCAGGTGGGTGAGAAGTTGATCCTCTGTTCTTTGACCACTGAATGAAGTGCTGGGTTGATCTCAGCTTCAGTTTCATTATCTGCCTACTCGAACCCGAACAAGAAAAAGAGCCCTCCCCCGCCGAGGCAGGGTCCATACGACTCAATTCGGAAACAAAAATCACAACTATCTGGAGAACCACCATCGATGAAAAAGACTGGAACCTACCAAAAAAGATCTTCTACAACTGAAGACATAATGAAGGAAGGGCAGACTTGAGATATAATCAAATCCCATACCCACCACCCCCATGGGCGACCCACAAACTGGAGAATAATGGTCGTGTAGAGGTTCTCCCACAGGAGAGTTCTGAGCCCCCCATCAGGCTCCCCAGCCCAGGGGTCCTGCACCAGGAAGATGAGCCCTGTAAGAATCTGGCTTATTAGGCCAGCAG
Organism: Globicephala melas; assembly: GCF_963455315.2. Classification (NCBI taxonomy): domain Eukaryota; kingdom Metazoa; phylum Chordata; class Mammalia; order Artiodactyla; family Delphinidae; genus Globicephala; species Globicephala melas. The sequence goes on from NC_083335.1 coordinate 113,217,129, forward strand.
GGCTTAACTGCAAGAGTCCCATAGGACTGGGGGAAATAGAGACTTCACTTTTAAAGGGTCACACAAAATCTCACATGCTCTGGGACCCTGGGCAAAAGCAGTAATTTGATAGGAGCCTGGGCCAGACCTACCTGCTGATCTTGAAGAGTCTCCCAAAGAGGTGGGGGTGTGTGTAGCTGTGGCTCACCCCGGGTACGTGGACACAGGCAGCAGCTATATTTGGAAGCAACAATCTACAGACGCCAGTGCTGGGATGCCTCAGGTCAAACAACTAGCTGCGCGGGGACACAGCCCTACCAATCAGAGGACAAGCTGCCTAAAGGCTAAAGAGCCCACAGCTGCCTCTGGACACGCCCCTAGACACGGCCAAGCCCACCAGAGGGCCAGGACCCAGCTCTGCCCACTAGTGGGCAAACACTGGCCCCTCCCTCCAGGAAGCCTGCACAAACCTCTAGACCAGCCTCACCCACCAGGGAGCAGGCATCAGAAGCAAGAAAACTACATCCCCCAGTGCAGGCCAGACCCTACCCTGGGACCAGCTGGGCTCTGGCCCTGCCCACTAGTAGGCCAACGCAACTTATGGGAGACCACAGACCACATACCCAACTCTGTCAGGAACCAGCACCCGCCTTCCCCCCCCCCCCCCCCCCCCCCCCCCCCCCGGCAACGATCTGACAGCGGGATCCCTGCAGCCAGACTGGGACCCAGCTCTGCCTGCCAGTAGTCCGGCACTAACCCCGGGACCTCGCTTCAGCTGCCAGGTGTTGGGCAACAGCCCTGGAGTCTTCGGGATCCTGACTCCACCCACCAGTGACCCAGCACTAGCTCAGGGCCCCCTGGGGTTCTGCAACCAGCCATCTTTAACCACCTCCACTAAACAGCAGCCAGCAGCATCCACACGAGGCAGGGCCTGGCAACCAACAGGACTAGGGGCCGACCAGGCCCACCAGACCACCCACATAGTCAGCCCACCACAACAGAAGGACCCACGCAGCCCTCTTAGGGAGAACCCCTAGAGCATATAGCTTGGGTGACGACAGGGGGGTGATGATAGGGGAGCGAACGGCGGGGACTCATAGGACACCTTCTACAGTCGGCCACTTCTCCAAAGTCAAGAAACATAACTAAGCTACCACATACATAAAAATACCAATAGCAACTCAGACAAAATGAGGCTGCATAGGAACATGTTCCAGACGAATGAATAAGATAAAAACCCGGGCTTCCCTGGTGGCGCAGTGGTTGAGAGTCTGCCTGCCGATGCAGGGGACACGGGTTCGTGCCCCGGTCCGGAAAGATCCCACATGCCGCGGAGCGGCTGGGCCCGTGAGCCATGGCCGCTGAGCCTGCGCGTCCGGAGCCTGTGCTCCGCAGCGGGAGAGGCCGCAGCGGTGAGAGGCCTGCGTACCGCAAAACAAACAAACAAACAAAAAGATAAAACCCCAGAAGAACTAAATGAAGTGGAGATGGGCATTCCACCTGAAAAAGAGTTGAGAGTAATGATCGTAAAGACGATCAAAGAACTCGGGAGGAGAAACGATGCACAGAAAAAAATGGCTGAATCAATTTTTCCTGAAAGCCTACCCTTGGCATCCTGAAGGAGAACACGAGTAATAGACGGCAATGGTTACAAGTTAATGATTCCCTGAGATTCTACAGGGATGAAGGAAGGGCATGTACTGAGATAGTCTTCGAAGTTTCTGTATTTTCATCATTACTTTACCTGTTCTATGCATTCTCAGGATGTTCTTCAATTGTGAAGTGTTTTTTCTCCAGACAGAGATCTCCAAAAATCAGTGAGGCACACAGCATGCAGGAATCTTCATCAGAAAGAACTCTCTACCAGCGTCCTTTAGTCTGACACTCCAGGCAGCTAGGAGCAGACAGACCTTAGCTCAAGGCAGTCTCTTCCCAGCAAATTTCAATCCTCAGCTTTCAAAATAAAGGTCAAGTCAGGGGCACCTGACACAATTCCCTCCTCCCCTTAACGTGAGCCCACAGGTGAGACTTCTCTGAAATAAGATCCAAACCTGAACAGAGCAACTCATCTAAAATGGTTCGCAGTAATAAAATAGCACCCAAGAGCCTTATGGAAACATCTGAAGTTCCAGAACACACCTTATTCTAGGTCTGTGTGGCTAACTTCGGGGAAGACTGCACTAGTTATTGAGATAACGTGGGTCCAGCTGTTTTGCATTTGGGAGTGCAGGCTTCCTAAAGAGACTGATCAGCAGAATAATTGGGGGTTCTTGTCCAGAAACTTTAAGGCTTTCCAACTTCAGGATTGTTCTTATTATGCCTCCCCAAGGTGGGGACCAAAGTGTAACTACTTCTCAGCATCAAACAGGTGTATGACAAGTCAGTCAATCCAGAAGAGAGAAAAAGTCTACAGCCATACCACCCTGAATGCGCCTGATCTCCTCAGAAGAGAGAAAAAATCATGGATTGATATGGTCAGGGAGAATGCTTTCCAGTCTACTTCAAAACCAATATCTAAAGGATTTTATGAGACAAAAAGTTTTCTGTAAAATATTATTTGGTGGGTCTTGTTTGTTATAATCTTGGTATAGTACAGAATAAATGCTTTCACTATGATCTGCCTGGGGAAATAGTGAATGGAGAGTGAGAAGGAATGTTAATATTTATTAGCCATTTGGTATCATGGAAAAAGCACTGAACTTAGAAGAGCTGGGTTTGTTACAAGTTAATTGTGAGACCTTGGATAATAAGTCACTTAGCCCAGTGGAGCTCAAACTTTAGTGATTCTTAAAAGAATCACATGGAAAGCTTGTTAAAACACATTCCTGGATCCTAGGGGGATTCTGATTCACTAGGCCTGGGGTGAGTCTGCATTTCTAACAAGCTCCCAGGTGATACTCATGCTGCTGGTCTAGGGGCCACATTTTGAGGAGCAAGGAAGTTTCTGACTAGATTCTCCTTATTTTCAAAAGAAGTCTACTGTGTTAGAGGATTACTCACGTCTCTTCTAGCTCCATAAAATTCTCTGAGGTTTGATTTTGTTCAAATTGCCCTGCTGAAAGTGTCTGCAATTTTTCTTTCTAATGGAGATGGCTAATGGTAGGACATAAATTAAATCACCGAGGGAGCAGCTGTCTTAGGGAAAATTTGTTGCTATAAAGGTATTAGCCATTAGTAACAGGTGCCTACTTAAATATTTTACATTCAATTTTATGTTTGAGTCTCCTAAGAGAAATGAAAAAATTCCTCTGGAAGGCTTAAGTTTGAGTCTTAACTCTGCCACTCAGTAGCCCCGTGACTCTAAGCTTTCTTAGTTTCCTCATTTGTAAAATGGCGAAACCAATTGCAAGTCCTTCGTATATTCACTGATTTCTGAGAATAAATCCATAAATATCAGTTGGGAAACTCTGACACTGCACATGTTTCTTGTTCCTGCTTTAAGACACACCTGGGAAAAATGGTAAAGCAACAGGCACCATTTGTTCTCAGCACCTTCTCACTTCCCTTCTGTGTCCAGTTCCCACATTCTGCCACTCCTTTTCTTATCCTTCAAATGTCCTTTGTGCTCTTTTGATCACTTAAAAAAAAAAACCCTTTATTAAGTATGATTGACATACAAAAAGCTGTAGATATTTAATATATACAACTTGATGAGTCTGGAGATATGTATACACTCATGAAACCATCATCACAATCTATGCCATAAACATATCCTCCTGTCCTCATCATTCATTACTATTTTTTTGTGATAAGAACACATGAGATTTACCCTCTTAGTACATTTTTAAGTATACCATACAGTACTGTTAGCTATGGGCACTGTGCTGTACAGTACATCTCTAGGATTTATTCATCTTGTGTAACCATAACTTGGAGCTCTTTCACTAATACCTCCCTTTTCCCCCTTCCCTTCAGCTCCTGACAATTGCCATTTTGCTTTCTGCTTCTATGAGTTTGATTAGCTTCCTCATAGCAGTGGTATCGTGTAGCATTTTTCCTTTTATGTCTAGCTAATTTCACTTAGCATAAAGTCCTCCAAGTTCATTCATGTTGCAGCAAATGGCAGAATTTCCTTCTCTTTTAAAGCTGAATAATAGTCCATTGTCTGTATATAGCATATTTTTAAGCCCATTCATCCATCAGTGGACATTTAGGTTGTTTCCACATCTTGGCTATTGTGAATAATGCTATAATGAACACAGGAGTGCAGATATCTCTTTGGCATAGTGACTTTACTTCCTTTAGATAAATACCAGAAGTGGGACTGCTGGATCATATGGTAGCTCTATTTTCAATTTTTTGAGGAAACTCCATACTGTTTTTCATAGTGGCTGTACCAATTTACATTTCCAACAACATTGTACAAGGGTTCCCTTTTCTGCACACCCTCACCACACTTGTTATATATAATAATTTTGATAATAGCCATCCTAAACAGGTGGGAGGTGATATCTCATTGTGGTTTTGATTTGTATTTTCCTGATGATTAGTGATGTTGAGCACTTTTTCATATACCTGGCCGTTTGTATGTCTTTAAATAAATGTCTATTCAGTTTCTTTCCTCATTTTTAAATTGAATTTTTTTAAAAAATTATTTTTATTTATTTATTTTTGGCTGTGTTGGGTCTTTGTTGCTGCACGTGGGCTTTCTTTAGTTGTGGTGAGCGGGGGCTACTCTTCACTGCGGTGTGTGGGCTTCTCATTGCAGTGGCTTCCCTTGTTGCGGAGCACGGGCTGTAGGTGCTTGGGCTTCAGTAGTTGTGGCTCGCAGGCTCTACAGTGCAGGCTCAGTAGTTGTGGCGCATGGGCTTAGTTGCTCTGCAGCATGTGGGATCTTCCTGGACCAGGGCTCGAACCCGTGTCCCCTGCATTGGCAGGCAGATTCTTAACCACTGTGCCACCAGGGAAGTCCCTGAATATTTTTTATTAAAAAAATTTTTTTGCTATTGAGTTGTAGGCATTCTTTATATATTTTGAAAACTAATCATTCTTCAGATATATGGTTTGCAAAAGTTTTTCCCATTCTGTAGGTTGCCTTTTCATTTTGGTGTTGGTTTTTTGCTGTGCAGAAGCTGTTTAGTTTGACACAATCTCATTTCTTTATTTTTGCTTTTGTTACCTGTGCTTTTAGGTATCTGAGATATTGTGATTTAGGAGAAATATACATTCATTCAGATGACCAAAATATATTTCTCATATATATTTGGTCTTCATCCACAGCTCACAGCTTCCACAACCCTTGAAATTTCTTAAATGATGAGAGCAACAAAGGTCTTTTGTTATGTTAGTGAGGTGGGGACTGGTTGGAGCCAACCATGTGATTAGAGGGTTGGAACTCTCAGTACCACCCCCTTGACCCTGGGGGAGGGGAGAGGGACTGGAGGTTGAATCAATCGACAATGGCTAGTGATTTAATCAATCATGGTTATGTAATGAAGCCTCCATAAAAACCAAAAGAAGGATGAGGCTCTGAGAGGTTCCATTTTGGTGAACACGTGGAGGTGTTGGAGGAGTGGCACCTGGAGAGGACATGGAAGTTCCATGCTCATCCCTGCATACCTTGCTCTATACATCTCTTCCATCTGGCTGTTCTGCAGTTATATCCTTTTGTAATAAAATGGTGATCTAGTAAGTAAAATGTTCCTCTGAGTTTTATGAGTCACTCTAGCAAATTAGTTGAATCTGAGGAGGGGTCATGGAAGCCTGTGATTTATAGCCAGTTGGTTAGTAGTGCAACCTGGACTTGCCATTGGCATCCTGAGTTGGAGGGGGTCATTGAAACCTCTAATCTATAGCCAGTTGGTCAGAAGTACAGAAGTGAGTGAATGCAGAAACAAAGGAAAAGTAGTCAAGCAATGAAAGTAACAATAGTTCAATGGTAAAACAGAGCTCTAGTTCTTCCTCAAGGAATATACATATATCATTGAGTTGTTCTGCAGAAATTAAGACCTGCCTCCCCAGGTGGCAGATGGTGACTACATGCTGACCACAAGCACGCAAACCCCAAACTAGTTAGAACCAGAAGGTTGTTACCTCACCACCAACCAATAAGAAGAAAGTCCATGAGCTGCAACCTGCACCCTAAATGTTGCCTTAAAAAACCCTTCCCTAGAGGGGCAAGGTAGGGGTAGGGGATTAAGAAGTACAAACTACTATGTATACAATAAGCTACAAGGATATATTGTAGAACACAAGGAATATAGCCAATATTTTATAACAACTATAAATGGAGTCAAACCCTTAAAAATTGTGAACCACTATGTTGTACACCTGAAACTTATATAATATTGTAAATCAACTATATCTCAAAAACAAACACATACATACATACAAACCCTTCCCTGGAAGCCATCGGGAAGTTTCGGTATTTTGAGCACCAGCTGCCTGTTCTCCTTCTTGGCACCCTGCAATAAATGCTGTACTTTCCTTCACCACAACCTGGTGTCATTAGATTGGCTTTGCTGCGTGGTGGGCGAGCAGACCCAAGTGCAGTTCAGTAACACCACCTAGGTGAAGATGGATAAAATTAAAACATTTAGCAGGTTCTTTGTAGTTGCTGAGCAATGAGAGAAGTGCTTTTCTTAGAATCAGCCATAATTCAAAATGGAGCAATTACATAACGTGTTTTCAAGAAAATGGTGCTATATAGGTGATCTTGTCATTACCAGACTTTATGACTCACATTATATAAACATGGGAAACAACAGTGAGCAAAGGGGCAAATGTGAATTTAGAAGGTGTTTTTGCTTTCATAATTAGGCCCTTTCCTCCTGATGGAATTTAATGCAAGTAGATCTCTCTGACTGAAAAAAATGCAGACCCATTGCTCCTCTGTCATTCATTCAGTGATGACTCAAAGTAATCCTTGACAACTTGATTTTTCAAAATAAGTGGTGACCATAGAACTGCAGTCCGTGGGCCTTTTCGTGTATTTCATTTTATAAGTTTCAATTAGAAGAAGAATCCAGAGACAGTGATTTTTTATTTATTTATTTTTTGTGGTATGCGGGCCTCTCACTGCTGTGGCCTCTCCCGCCGCAGAGCACAGGCTCCGGACACGCAGGCCCAGCAGCCATGGCTCACGGGCCCAGCCGCTCCGCGGCATGCGGGATCTTCCTGGACCAGGGCATGAACCCACGTCCCCTGCATCAGTAGGAGGACTCTCAACCACTGCGCCACCAGGGAAGCCCAGAGACAGTGATTTTTAAGATTCAGGAACAATCACATCTTTACCTACGTGCTTTATAATCTTGTTGTGAATTATTTTTTTCTTCAGTGATGTGACATTCTTCTTCTTATTATTATTTTAGTACTTATCGATACTTCCAAGAGTTATTACAGAACTTATGGAAACTTCTTTTTACTTCCTTCCATAGAAAAGGATAAAGTGAAGAGACTAGGGAGCCAGATATATTTTTTATTTCTCTTTTATTCTTGGAATTGTATCATATGAAGGTGGTTGACTGTACTGAACTCAAAAAAAAATTAAATATAATTTCTGCCAACTGTGTACAGGATAGAGTTATGGAATTTGGGGGAGCTTCACAGAAATATAGACAGTATGTCCTCTGGTCTAAGCTATTTATAATGACTGTTAGATCAGAAATCCATAAAACAGGATACTAAAATACCAATTTTTCCTCTTGAAAAAATATGCTTTACTCGTTTAATTTTAAAATAGCTTTGTGAGGTAGGGTTATTATGATTTCCATTTTATAGATGAGAAGCTGAGGCCAAGAGAGGTTTAGCTAGGTAATGGCAGAGCAGGGATTCATACCCAGGCAGTGTTCTCTATTGTCCAAGCTTTTAACCACTCCGCAGCACTGCCTCCCTAAAAAAGGCAAAATCTAAAACAATGACAACAACAAACAGAGAAGACAATAACTGACAAGTAATCAATATCTTGTCCTGGGATGGGCTGGGAATCAGAACAATCTCAACTGAATCTCACATCCTTTAGAATGTTAATGCAAGGAGAAACAAAAACATCATCTAGTACAATTCTCTGACTACCGGGTGAGAAGCTCAACTTGAAAGCAAATTTGGAGTATTAACTTCTACAAGTAAATGGACGTGTATAGTATTAGACTGAGACTGCTTGTATTTCCCGAGAGCAACCTGAAAATTCATGGAGTTATTTTCACACAGGGGCATATTTAAGGGGTGAATAAAGTGTTTCTCAATTTCGGCACTACTGACATTCTGACCAAGTCACTCTTTGTCGTGGGCACTGTCCTGTGCACTGTGTGATCTTTAGCAGCATCCTGGTCTCTGCCCACTGGATGTCTGTACCACCCCCTCCAGTTGTGAACCAAAAATGTCTCCAGACATTATCAACTGTTCTCTGGGGGGCAAAATTCACTCTGCTGAGAACTACTGGGCTAATGGGAGACAAAACTAATTGCCTCAGGATTATATGCTTGGCTTGTTACACCCGTTAAAATGGCCTGTAAAAGCCCTCTCTTCTCTGCCTCCTTGGCTCCTGCTAAGATGCTCAGCCCCTCTCTTTTAAGGCTCTTTTCATCTCTTTGTTTTTCCCACTCCCAGGCACCCTACCACCTCCTGCTAGGGGAGTGCACAGAAACTCAGATTTTCTCTTACTTTATTATGCAGAATAATTCAACTCTCTGTCTCTTAGGAGTCCAGGAAGTGGGGCGTGTGTGTGTGTGTGTGTGTGTGTGTGTGTGTGAGATGTGGGGATATGGGATGTGAGGGTTCTCTTTAATTCAAAGTAACTCATCAAAATTATCTTCTCCAAACAAAGAGCCTTATCTAATGGAAAGCAATCATGCCAATCCTCAAGCAGGAGCCACTGCAAATGTTAGAAGTTTCAACTAGGAAATGCTCCCTAAAGGGGAGCTGAATTTGTCATCCCAAAATATGCCACTTTGGCATGAGGATTACGTTGAACTAAAGGCAATAAAAACCCAGCAGGTTCAGGAAAAGCTCTTTACCTCCCCCTCAACTGCCTAAATTTACATTGGAAAGGGGACCTGGGTCTGGGGATACAAGGGAAGGAAGGCCATTCACAGGCAGGCAGAGATGTTTGAAAAACAAACGTTGCCTTGTTAAGCAGGCAAGTTTCTTAGTAAAAAGGTAACTTTTGGGCTTATACCTCCCGAAAGCTTAGGATGTTACAGAAGTCTCAACTACCTGACTGCCGTTTCGGTCTCCTATTTTTATGGGGCTCGCATAGGTACAAAAAAACATTTTTTTCTCTCCTGTTAATCTGTCTGATACCAATTTAATGATTAGATCAGCCAAAGAACCTAGAAGAGAAGAAGGCCCCTACATCCTCCAGTACTCTTTTTCTCCCCCCTACATATGGGGATTATGGACAATGGGAGGGTAAATTCCAGAGCTGAGGTCCAATGTTCTGTTTTTAGAGGAGCTGTCTATAAATGCTGTATTTAATCAATTGAAACTTTCAACTCTTACTGATAAAATATGTATATCAATCAGACATGAAGGGATGCAAACTTTCCAAAGTACAAATAAATGGATTAAAAGTAGTCAAATAAAATACTAAATATACTATTTTATGCTGATATACAGTATGCAGTTTTTTATGATCCTACCTTATTTTGATTTCTGCCAATAAGAAAAAGAAGAAGATCTTACAAGTATGTGGCATTAAAAATGACAAGCTTGGGCTTCCCTGGTAGCGCAGTGGTTGAGAGTCCGCCTGCCGATGCAGGGGACATGGGTTCGTGCCCCGGTCCGGGAAGATCCCACATGCCGTGGAGGGGCTGGGGCCGTGAGCCATGGCCGCTGAGCCTGCGTGTCTGGAGCCTGTGCTCCGCAACGGGAGAGGTCACAGCAGTGAGGGACCCGCGTACCGCAAAAAAAAAAAAAGCTTTTTTTTTTTGGTCACGCCGTGCGGCATGCAGGATCTTAGTTCCCTGATCAAGGATTGAACCCGTGTCCCCTGCATTGGGAGTATGGAGTCTTAACAACTGGACCGCCAGGGAAGTCCCAAAAAAATGACAAGCATTTTTGAGGAAGGCTTTTTTTTCTTAACCATTTTTTCGAGAAATTATTGAGAGATGTTGATTCTAGCTGCCCTCTTTGTTTCATTAGAAATTTCTCTATCAGTAGCGTAAGCATTGTAGGAAAAATATCTTGGGTCTAAAAACCAGGAAAACATTGTTTCTTAAGCTTCCGTCTAAATAATATTAGTCATTTCGTCTCACATTCTGATGAGTCACACTTGCCTTTAAAATGTACAAACTACCCTCTGTATTTTTCATCCTTTAATTCTTCTTTTCATCCTTTAAGGTAGAACCTAAAAGAAATGGCTTTCAAATTCCAGGCTGGTATACTGTGCTGAACTTTACTTTGAATATCTTTAATAAAAAGTCTTTCCATTTTAATCACACAACCTGTCCCTTTTAACAGTGGATTTCAACCATCAAAAGAATGCTGTTTATTTTTTTCCTGCCTACCCGTTTTAAGGGATTTTTTTGGTAGCTGAATTGAATGGTTAGCCATAAGGCAAAAAACTCATTGCTGTGTGTCTATGTAAATATCTATGCGTGTGTGTATATGTGTGTGTGTTGTTATTTTGTAACTAGTCAGCTTCCTTTTTACTTTGCCAGTTGAAGTGCAAACAAGAGTGTAATAATTGGGCTTATACCTCCCAAGAAGTCTAATCGATCCCTTTATCCCCACTCCCAAATTCATCAGAGATAAAATTTAAAATTTCTATCCATCAAAAGACATCTTAAATAAAGTGTAAAAATTGAAATTGGTTAGATAACTGCCACACATATAATGGATAAAGGATTAGTATCCAGTATATATGAAGAGCTTTTACAAATCAATTTTAAAAAGACAAATGACCCAGTGGAAAAATTGGTAAATAATGCAAATGGTATTTTGCAAAAAAGAAACATGTATGGTCAATAAACATATAAAGAGATGTTCAACCTCATTAATAATCAGACAGATGAAAATCCAGGCTAGTTTTCATTACTTTGAACTTTATATATCACAAATATATGTGATAAAATGACATAACTACACACACATTTATGACAAGAAAAAGATAAACACAGTATTTCAAATTATGTTTATTTGGAGAGGAGGCTGAATTATGGAACTGGGGAAGGATCCATAGTTAGATGTAAGTAATGTTTCAGGTATTTGATTTGTTGGTGGGTTTACTGTACTCATTATGTTATTTAAAAAAAAATAGATGATAGCCAGCTACATAGGTAGATAGAAAGCTATATTAGGACTGAAAATGTTGGTGAATTATAAGCCAAGGATAATGATTCCAATTCTGTGCGACTGTGGTCCTTAAAAAAGTGACTTGGGGTGGGTAGTAAAACCTTTATTAAAGAAATTTCAAAAGCTTGAAGTGGTAGAAGGGTTGCAGCTACAGGAATTTATATTAGTCAGGATGGGGAAGGCTATGCTACAATAACAAATAAACCCCAAATCTCAGTGATCTACTACAACAAAGGATTATTCCTCCTTTACACAATATGCCCATTGTACATCTATACTCAGGGGCCCAAGTTGGTGGAGGCTCCACCATCTTATACCTGTACTATATAAAATACTCTGACTCCTTGATTGTCACAATAAGGGGAGAAAGTGCTAGAAAGTCTCAAACGTGCAATTGAATGTTTCAGTTTGATAGTGACCCATTTGATTTATGCTCCCGGCCCATAATTACAGCTAGTCTTACAACCTTGACTAACTGTACCCAGAGGGAGAGAAGAACTAAATTTATGTAAGTACTAGAAGTCTTTACTACAGAGTTGTTTTCAGTAGAGACACAATGGCAATGCTTTCATGTTTTTTTTTTTTGGCTGCGTCGGGTCTTTGTTGCTGCGTGCGGGCTTTCTCTAGTTGCAGCAAGCAGGAGTTACTCTTCATTGAGGTACATGGGCTTCTCTTTGTGGTGGCTTTTCTTGTTGAGAAGCACATGCTCTAGGCACACGGGCTTCAGTAGTTGCAGAATGCAAGCTCAGTAGTTGTGGCACATGGGCCCTAGAGCGCACAGGCTTCAGTAGTTGCAGCATGTGGGCTCAGAAGTTGCAGTGTCTAGGCTCTAGGGTGCCTGGGCTTCAGTAGTTATGGTGCACGGGCTCAGTAGTTGTAGCTCTCAGGCTCTAGAGCACAGGCTTAGTAGTTGTGGCACATGGGCTTAGCTGCTCCACGGCATGTGGGATCTTCCAGGACCAGGGATCGAACTCGTGTCCCCTGCATTGGCAGGTGGATTCTCAACCACTGCATGACCAGGGAAGTCCCTGCTTTCGTGTCTTGATGACCAAGTATGGCAGACTGCAGTAGGGAGCATGTTCTCTACTACTGTATAGAATGGCTTCCATGCATTGAGGGCCCCTGGGAACCTAGCTTAGCTGTGCGTTCTGGAAAGTTTTAAACTTTGGATGTTTATGCAACATACCTCCACGGATTCCCAGGAAACTTGGGCTAGGCATTGAAATCAAGACGATGGAGGTCGTACATTGGCCTCTTGAAGCAAGAATCAGAGAGAATTGAGGATTATTATTTATGTGCACACATTCGCATCACGAGCAAGTAAAACTCATGCAAACACCTGTTACGTTCAGAACAGTGCACTAAGTGTTCTTTCCTTTGGCTCAGGTTTCTCTCATTTTGTCCATGGAACAAATGTAAAATCAGAGCTACCTTTGAAGTCAGCAGAGTATATGTGCAGTCCTTGAAACTTTTAGAGGGCTAATTTGAAGGGATGCTGGGAGTTCAGTGTGAAATCGGGACTCCTTTATTTTGTTCATTTTCTTTTTTTCAAGAATCCTCTGACATTTTAGCAATTGTGACACACTTTCCTTTAAGCATTCTTAGAGTTGGACATAACTTATAAGTGTATTTTGGCACCAGGCTGCCACCATCAAAACCTTCTGTGAGAAATATTTATTTGGCTGCTCTCTGGGTATACTGCTGTAAAAGTCTTATTCATCAGTTCTCTCCCGGCCTCTTTGGCAACTGGCTCCTGGGCAGAGTATAAGCTATGCTCACATGCGAGCCAACTCAGAACATATATGCGGAATTTTAAAAAATGATACAAATGAACTTATTTACAAAACAGAAACAGACTCACATACATAGAAAACAAAGTTATGGTTACCAAAGGGGAAAGGCGGGGAGGGATAAATTAGGAGTTTGGGATTAACAGATACACACTACTATATAAAAAATAGATAAACAACAAGGACCTACTGTATAGCACAGGGAACTATATTCAATATCTTATGATAGCCTACAATGGAAAAGAATCTGAAAAAGAGTACATATATGTTATATATATATATATATATCTGAGTCACTTTGCTGTACACCTTAAATATTGTAAATCAACCATGCTACAATGAAAAAAAAACATAGTACAATAGATTCCTCAGTATTGATGACCTCATGGGAATCTTAACCCCCTAGAGTCATCCCAATATAGGCCAGTCCCTCTTTCTGTCTCCCTTCCTGCAGACTCTGGGATTCCTTTTTATTGCTGCCACATCATATTCTACATTGAGAAAAAGTCTGTAGGGTGAGATGCTGTTTCCCAGATCTCTTCCAGGAAAACATGATAACGTAGCTACCTCCTAAAGTATATATAGCAAATCATTTCGGGAAAAGAGACCGTGGATAAAGAAACTAGGAAATATTGGGAAGTTTCAAGAATTGATGTTATATCAGTCAGTTTTCATTCAGAGAAGCAGAACCAGTAAGAGATTTTATATACATATATACACACATATACGTATATGTATGTGTGTGTGTTATATATATATTATATATATATTTAAGAGATTTATTACAGAGGTTTGACTTGATACAATCATAGGAGCTAATAAAGCAGTCCCCATAAGGCTGCTGTTTTTACCTCTGATGCTGAAGCTTGAAGTCTGCAGGGCAAGCATTCAGGAATGGATGTAAGTTTAGGGAGATCACAAGCAAGCTGGAACTCCACGAGGACAGATTAAAAGCATGAGGTGGAATCCCACAAGGACAGACGGAAACCCGTGTCAATTCTGGTTGCCCCTGACCTTGGTGGTGTGGGTATCCTGCAGAAGCGAGGGCCCTTCTCAATGGAGCTAAACACACACACCTGGCCCAGAAGTCAGAGGTGCTGAAAGAGGATCTAGGGGAAGGGGAGCGGCTGCAGCCAATGAAGTGAGTTAGCTGGTGTGTGAGCTAAAGGATGGCTAGTGCCTCTCTTCTGTCCTCCAACTCTCCCCAAGAGTTTCTCTCATGGCCCACCTTAACCAGAAACACGCAGGGAAGGGAACTCTGGAAATGTAGTTCAGCCTAGCCAGGCTGATGTATTACAATGCCACCACAAATGTATTCCCATATGAAAACTCTGGCTTTATTGCTGAAAGGCACCAGTAGTAACCATGCCCTGGGGGGCTCTCTTTAATTCTCCCTGGAAGATCTCAGAAAACATACTTGAGCTTCTGGATCACCTAGGCTTTTCCTTTGTAAGACTGTACTCTTGAGCCTGAAAGGATGGTTACAACTGCACAACAGGGTGTTCTGCTTAGTGCTGGTGACTCACTTCTAGGTGACCCCCTACGCACATAAGCAAGAACACCTTTAGTTCTGATTAGTTCAACTAACATCCATCGAGCTCGATTGTGTGCCAGGCACTGTGCTGGCTGCCATGGGAGAAGATGAGGAACCAGGGCCTGAGGAACTTACTGTCTAGTGAGGGCGATACTCATATAAATAGAAACAGTCCTGCAATGGGGTCAATGCTCAGGTAGAGGAATGAAGGGTGTACAATGGAGGTGTGGAGAAGGGGCACTCCAGGGCTTGAGATGTGGGTTTTAAAGGATGAGTAGGAGTTATCTAGGCAATGCAAAGTGCAAACTGCATAGCAGGCCAAGAGATACTGTAGGGGAGTGAACTCTACCACCCCATAATGTGTCTCTTTGGCATGAGGATTATTTTAGGCTGGTTATCTTTAAGAAACAGAAGACTCAGGAAGTTTTTCTTTTTACCTCCCCCGAACTGCCTAAAAAATTTAGACAGACGGGAGAGAGGGCCAGGTCTAGGAAGAGAGCTACCAGTAGAGATAACTACAAAGAGTATGGGCTAGGTGTGGTGAGCTGGGGTGGGGGGAACTCAATATTATAAGAGCATAAAGTGGGGAACAGGGAGTGGTAGAACATAAAGCCACGTCATGGGAACTGCATCTGCTATACTAAGGAGTGTGAACTTTACTCTTTGGAGTGTGAATGAAAAACATTGCCTGCCATATCAGTAAACAAAGGATGTTGCAGCCATCAAGCCATCTCATTACAGCAGCCCAGGTGGTGAGCCCTGAGGAAACTCAGGATAGAAACATAATGCCCGCCATCAAATCATCAGACAGTGTGGCCACACCCCCATGCCCCCCACCCGACAGTGCACCCTGAGGAAACTCGGGAGGGGAAAGCACAGGATCCTGGCCCCAGATAGCTGAGGTGCTATCAAAGGAAGGATTTCAGTCAGCCCAGACTCTTGCATCTTCCCATGCATAGAAAAGCCCTAAATTCCTTAACGTGAGATATCCGGTTTTCTTTAATTAACAGTAATCTTTTGATGTTCCGACTACTTGGTCTTTGTTGTAAAAACTCCTATATATCCTGGCTCCTCACCTTGCCTCTTCGGAGCAGTCTTTCAGAGTTATCTGAGATGCTGTCTTCCGGGCTTAAGTCCTCAGTTTTGTCCGCCGAATAGAACATAACTCTCAACTTCTAGGTTGTGAATTTTTTTCAGTCGACAGGAGACACTAAAGGGTTATACCTATATCAGTTAGTGATAAGTTCAACAGAAAATCCTACTATAATAGCTTAAACAGAAAAGAAGTTTATTGGTTTTCTGTAACAAAAAGTGTGGAGGTGGGAAACTTTTGTTTGGTATGGCAGCAAAACCATGTTTCCACGATTTGGGCTCTTTTCTATTTCCCTGCTCTGAAATCCCGAGTGTCATTTTCATTGTCTAAAGGTTTACCTGCATCCTCTTTCTCTTGCTGCACCATACTTTCACCTTGAAGTAAAAGCCTTATGTGGCTGCTCTGTGGAGTCTGGTGAGTCCTTTCAAGTATCTGAAGTTGGGGAATATTTGCACAATCTGAAGTCGTTCCCATGGCTCAGAAAGCCTTCATGATCCGGCCACCTGCTACCTCTCTGACTCCATCTCCTTCTACTTCATCTCCCTTTCTCATTCTGCTCTGGTCACCTCAGCACCCTTATTGTACTGAAACATACCCAGCATGCTCCAAACTCATGTCATGGCATTTTCTGTTTCGTCTATCTAGAACTCTCTCCCTTAGATATCTATGGGGCTTCACTCTACCCTTCTGGAAAATCAGAAAGACCTTTCCAGACTGCACCTTCTAAAATGTAACCTTGCTCTGTTGCTTTTGGTTTCTTTGCTTTTTTCCCTGTTTCCCCAGACTAGAATATAAGCTGCACAAGAGATTTTGCTTGCACCTAGAGCAGTGCCTGGCACATAATAGATGCTCAGTAAATGACTGTCAAGGGATAACCAAATACATCAAGAGGAACGTGCAGGTTCAGCTGGGGAAAGAGGGGCAAACAGCCTTTTTGTTACCTGGTAAAGACATGAAGAGAAAAGCAGGCTGTCAGGAGCTACCAGAGCTGGGTGAAAAGGAAAGGTGGCATGAGCCAGGAAGGGGAGGAGATGGTTCAAAACTATGAGGTACTGAACATCCCCCCAGGAGAAAGCCCAGATAAATAAACAAAACTTTATGTTGAAGGTAAACTGAGAGGTTGAATCAACTCATAATTGGGATTTTCTTGGATTTATCAAACACCTCAGTGTATCTTTAATTAGTCTGAAATGTTGCTAATGATGTGTATATGTGTGTGTTCCATTGGTTTTTCTTAGATCAAACATTAGATTTAATTATGGACTTGGTCTTTTTTTTTTTATTTTTAATTTTTTCTTTTTTGCGGTACGCGGGCCTCTCACTGTTGTGGCCTCTCCCATTGCGGAGCACAGGCTCCGGACGCGCAGGCTCAGCGGCCATGGCTCACGGGCCTAGCCACTCCGCGGCATGTGGGATCTTCCCGGACCAGGGCACGAACCCGTGTCCCCTGCATCGGCAGGCGGACTCTCAACCACTGTGCCACCAGGGAAGCCCTTCTTTAAAAATTTTTTATTTTTAAAATTTATTTTACTTTATTTTTTATTTTTGACCACATTGGGTCTTCATTGCTGTGCGTGGGCTTTCTCTAGTTGTGGCAAGCCGGGGCTACTCTTCGTTGCAGTGCGCGGGCTTCTCATTGCAGTGGCTTCTCTTGTCGCGGAGCACGGGCTCTAGACGCGCGGGCTTCAGCAGCTGTGGCACGCAGGCTCAGTAGTTGTGGCACACGGGCTTAGCTGCTCTGCGGCATGTGGGATCTTTCCAGACCAGGGATCGAACCTGTGTCCCCTGCATTGGCAAGTGGATATTTTTTTAAAATTAATTAATTAATTTTTGGCTACGTTGGATTTTCATTGCTGTGCACAGGCTTTCTCTAGTTGCGGTGAGTGGGGGCTACTCTTCATTGCGGTGCGCGGGCTTCTCATTGCAGTGGCTTCTTTTGTTGTGGAGCACAGGCTCTAGGCATGCGAGCTTCAGTAGTTGTAGCTTGTGGGCTCCAGAGCGCAGGTTCAGTAGTTGTGATGTACGGGCTTAGTTGCTCCGTGGCATGTGGGATCTTCCCAGACCAGGGCTCAAACCTGTTTCCCCTGCTTTGGCAGGCAGATTCTTAACCACTGCACAACCAGGGAAGTCCCTGCAAGCGGATTCTTAAGCACTGCGCTACCAAGGAAGCCTTGGTCTTTCCTTTAAAATAACCCCTATTCATGTAGCCTGAAAATTGATTTTGTAATGGAAGTCTGTGCTGAAAACGTGGATGGAGAAACTTAGGTGAACACAGATTGCTGTGTTTCCTGTTATTCACAATGGGGCCCTTTCTCATGTTATGCTAGGAGGGAAGTGTGTGTGTACTTAAGCTCATGGCGAGAAAAAACAGAGAGGAGGAGTATGTTGAGAATTAAGAGAATAAAATATATAAAAGCAGATAAAATCTACAACTTTATAAAAAGGAGGGTTTTTCCCCGCTATAAAATATCAGATATATTTCAACAGGACAGAATCCATGCAAGATTGTAAGCTTACTTCCGTTTTCCCAGAGCTCTTAAGGTGAGCTGATAAGGTCAGACAGGGAATCAAGGAGTTAATAAAATAATTTCCACCAAATGTTAGGCATCTCTTGGGATGTTTTGTTCTGTTGATGTTTTGTTCTGTTTTGCTTGGGAAGAAATATTTTTGTTTTGCTTTGCTTGCTCATTTACACATATGTCTTTAAATTGATAACATATGCACATGACGGAAAATTCAAAATGTACAAAATAGTGGAATGAAAAAGCAGACTCCTCCTTACCACAATCCCCCACTGCCACATACACAGTTCTCTCTGGAGACAACTCTCATTACCCCATATACATGCATTGCTGAACCTTGCTTTTTTCAATTAATTTATTTGGAGATAATTCTACATCAGAACATATAAAGTATTGTGTCTTTTTTTTTATTAAGGATTGCATAGTGCGATTATGAAGTTTTTTTATAAATTTATTTTTATTTTTTGGCTGCATTGGGTCTTTGTTGCTGTGCACGGGCTTTTCTCTGGTTGTGGTGAGCGGGGGTTACTCTTCGTTGCGGTACATGGGCTTCTTATTGTGGTGGCTTCTCGTTGTGGAGCACGAGCTCTAGGCACGCGGGCTTCAGTAGTTGTGGCATGTGGGTTTCAGCAGTTGTGGCTGGCGGGCTCTAGAGCGCAGGCTCAGTAGTTGGGGTGCACGGGCTTAGCTGCTTCACGGTATGTGGGATCTTCCCTGACCCAGGGCTCGAACCTGTATCCCCTGCATTGGCAGGCGGATACTTAACCACTGCGCCACCAGGGAAGCCCGATTATGAATTTTAATAGGAAAGTTTTTTCTTTCCTCACCTCAGAAAGAAATCCATGCTTAGCTTAATGAAGAAGGAACCACCAATAGGAGGAATTAAGGTCTCACAGGGAAAGATGTTTATGTGAATCTCTTGGGAGCCTTCCATACTCCTTCTAGAAATAGGGTTGCCAGAAAAAATACAGGACACACAATGAAATTTGAATTTCAGATAAACAATGAATATTTTTTAGTACAAGTATGTGCCATGCAATATTTGGGAAATATATAAAAAATTATTTATCTGAAATTCAGTGGGTTATACTTATACTAAGCAATGATTCATTATTTATCTGAAATTTAAATTTCACTGGGCATCATATATATATTTTTTATTTTTTAAAAAATTTATTTATTTATCCATTCTTGGCTGCATTGGGTCTTCGCTGCTGCGTGTGGGCTTTCTCTGGTTGCAGTGAGTGGGGGCTATTCTTCACTGCGGTGCGCGGTCCTCCCATTGTGGTGGCCTCTCCCACTGAGGATCACGGGTTCCAGGCGCGTGGGCCCCAGCAGTTGTGGCATGTGGGCTCAGCAGCTGCGGCCCACAGACTCCAGAGCACAGGCTCAGCAGTTGTGGTGCACAGGCCCAGTTGCTCTGCGGCATGTGGGATCCTCCTGGACCAGGGCTCGAACCCGTGTCCCCTGCATTGGCAGGTGGACTCTCAAGCACTGCGCCATCAGGGAAGCCCATGGGCATCATATGTTTTAATTTGCTAAATCTAGCAAACCTATCTAGAAAGCACTCATCTATGCATTTGTGAATAGAGCTGATTTTAACTTGAAACTCCACAATGATAAATTGGTGTCAGAGCAGAAAAATATTGCTTATTAAATATCATGGTTACATAGACAACCTCAAACTTCAGACTTCAATATTTCTTTTAATTGCGTCTCATAATCTGCAAGAAACACAATGCTTTCCTCAAGTGTTTGACATAACACTTTGAACTAAGACGGTTTAGCACATTGTCTTCAGTATTAAAAAACTGTAATGTAGTTAAGGTGTATCTCAAATATTATAATCATACACTTGAACCTTGAGCTAAATTAAATTTCAGGGGAATTTTACTTGTATTGCTAACATGACATTTTTTCAAAATGCAGCACTGCTGTCAAAAAAATTAAATCAGATTGCAATTAAGCCAAGTTAAATGTCTTATTGAAAATTAAACATACACCTTATAAAATTCATACTTTGCTTTCTTAAGAAGTCTTTCGGGGAACTAAAAATCAGTGTATTGTGATTCAGAATGGACCACACTTAATTTGTTTTCCTCAGACACAAATAGATGCACGATCTTCCCTAGTGTCACCCGTTCTGGCTTCTCACTTTATTGATGCTTCTGAGTTTTCTCCCAAGGCATCCTCTACACTAGTCCACTGTCCCTTCTCACTGAAACCCAATAACACCCCAGTGATTTCCATCCAACTTGGAAGCAGTGACTGTTCTGCAGCCCAGAAAGTACCTTGTGAAATGAATCTGGAGCTTACAGGTATATGCTTGCCCTTGGTTCGTGTGCTGCTGATGGGAATTTATTCCTCTTCATCTTAATAGATACAGGTTCCCAAGGATCTTGGCAGCTATCGTCGAACTTTGGAAAGCACCACATTTTGAAGAAAAGTAGCCTTTAAAGATTTTTTTTTTTTTTTTTTTTTGCGGTACGCGGGCCTCTCACTGTTGTGGCCTCTCCCGTTGCGGAGCACAGGCTCCGGACGCGCAGGCTCAGCGGCCATGGCTCACGGGCCCAGCCGCTCCGCGGCATGTGGGATCTTCGCGGACCAGGGCATGAACCCTTGTCCCCTGCATCAGCAGGCGGACTCTCAACCACTGCGCCACCAGGGAAGCCCTAAAGATTTTTTATTTATGGTTTTAAACAAAAGTAGTGTGCACCACTTGGCCAGTGACAAAGGGACTTGGCCAGTGACAAAGGGAGGAATGCCCCTGTTCTCTCCATGTCAATGTTTCCTTTTAGCATTAAAAGTAGAGGAGTGAATTAATGGCGAGCATGCTTAAGTATTGGGGGGAAATGTAGTGGTGTCTGCAATTTCCTCTGAAATGAATTGAAAAAGAAAATAAGATGGATCAATGGATGGACAGGTCTGTACTAAAGCAAACAGAGCATAATATTAATGGTAGAATCTAGGTGGTGGGTATACAGTTCTTCACTGTAATATTCTTTCAACTTTTTTGTATGTTTGAAATTTTTCATAATAAAATGTTGAGGAAAGAATTCAAGGAGTGTGAGCTAAAACACTAGAGAGACAGGTACACTTGGATGTGTACTTGTACTACAGGGGAGGAAAAATCATTTCCCTCTTCCCTTCTAGGTTCTTGACTGAAACCCCTCTAAAATAAAATATGGATGAATAGGAGGAAAACAAACAGACGTTTAATAACACGGACACCTTCTGTGTACATGGGAGAGAGCCAGGAAAACTGAGTAACTCCCTGAAATGGCCCAAGCCACCACCTTCAATACTCTCTCCAGCTAGACAAAAGAAGACTTGGGGAACGTGTGGGTTATGGGAGGTGATCAGGAAAAGCACACTAAACAAAGGTGAAGTTGTTATGTGGATTTAAGTCCATACCTTCTCCATTGAGAAGAGTTTCTAGAGGTTTAGTCATCCTCTTCCTGGTACAGAGAGGGAGACATCCTTAGAAATGGAGATTTCCCTTATAAATATGAACGTCTCTTACAAAAAGGGTAACTTCTACTCGGTTTTCAGCGCTTTTCCTATGTCTGTTGTTTCCTAAAAAAATCAGCCTAATAATCGTTATGCCAAAGAGGCATATTTTGAGGAGACAAACTCTGCTCCCCTTCAACACAGAGCCACCTTGGGCCAGCTCCTCTACCTCTTTGTGCCTTGCTTCTTCATCTGTAAAAGCCTACTGCATAGGCTCACAGATTTCAGGAGATAATCTCCACAAAACACTCACCACAGTGCCCAGTTCATGATGTTCAGTAAATATTAGCTGCGATGATGATGATGATGATGATGATGACGGGAAGGCTGATCTATGAGATGCATCAAAGCCTAAAAGGAAGATGAAAATGCATCAGGGAAGGCTTTACAAATAAGGAGACTTGACTTGCTCTCGAAAGATGTGCTAGAAATGCATTAATGGAGAGAGGTTCAGCATAAGCAGTAAATGAAAAAACAAGGCAATGAAAATACAAGAATGAAGGACAGAACACAGAAGCAAGATGTGCATGGATTCATGGAGGAGGCTGGCCTGGCTAGTGTTTTGGAAAGTAGGACTAGACTCCATTAACTCATTTGAAACTAAAAGTGTTCTGTCATATTCCTTGTAACATTAGACTCAAAGCCTCAAACTAGCTAAGAAAAAAAAAAAGGCCCCAAATGTAACTGGGAAACCACCTTGGTTTTTGAAGCCAAGATATGGGACTTGAATGAGTTCTTCCTTTGTCACTAGTCCTAAGATAAGAAGAAAGAAAATAAAAATTAAGATAACAGAAGAAGAGACATATACCGGGTGGAAATCAGTTTCATGATATACAACCAGTCTGAGTACCCAGATTTCCCCATATTTTTATAATCTCCCCTTAAAAAATTGTTACTTTCATTTCTCTGTACCCTGTTCACCAGCATGTTCCCTCCCCCTCCAACTTTTAGTTACTAGGTTCTAAAACAAGGCGTCCCTTCTTGTCTAGGTCAGAAGGCCCTTTCCTTCTGCAGAGAAGAGTTTTTTGGGTTTTTTTTCCAAATCTCTGTGATGTCTTGAAATCAACTGGAGGTGGGAAGGGCTGATGGAGATGCCCTTGAGTGCATGACTAATTGGCAGAGAAGCCAAGTAATGCCTTGAAGCTCCATCCTCCCTCTTCCCCGAATAGCTGCCGGCTGGGAATGGCAGGAAATGGCATTGCTGGTCGTGCTGCACCAACTCCATGCTGCCTAGTTAACCATTCACCATTTAAATCACAATAAACAATTTGGAAATGTAATTTCCATTTGAGGCTAATCCTCTAGAATCCAAATATTGTAATAGATTCTGAAAACAAGATTCCTTTGCTATTAAAAAAATATACAAATTGACTTTCTTGGAACCTTTGGCAACTCAGCATACCTGACTAGATTACTGTATTTGCTGGCCTGTTATTACAATGGGAGACTCATCGGCGTTTCTTTTGTGGCCTCTCTAGCAAGGTGCTTATTTACCTTGTAAATATGGAGAACATGACTCTCCTGGGTCTTTGAATACTCAGTTTTATAATGAAGTGCAAAGCTTTATTATTTTTTTTCTTTGAGGGTTGGTAAACATAACCTTGGGCTTCTTACACAATAGGCCTAAGCAAAAAGAAAAGTATAAATAAATGCTTTCTTCTAGCATAGTGAGAGGGCTGTTCTGTATATATGTACATATTTTTTTGGCCTGGATTAACACTAAGATCTAGATAGATCCAGAGAAGGAACAAAGGTTACTATTGTTCCAGAAAATTGAAAAAGAGCTTGGTGCTATAGTCAAAATCCTTTCCAGCAACTGTATCTTTCAAAAAGTCTACACTGCATTACTAAACAGAGGATAAATGGTGGGAACTTACTACATTTTTCCAAGACCATACTGGGACTGAACGGCCCATAGTGATTTGATTCACTAAGGGGCAGTCTTAGGTTCTAAGGGGGAGCAAAATATGCCACCCCCAAACATCCCTCTTTGACATAAGGATTATCTTGAGCTGGTTATATTTAAGAAACAGCAGACATAGGAAAAGCTCTGAAAAACTGATGCTCTCGTGTGATTTCTTTTGTGTTATGATTCCTACTCATCCTGTGTGAAACAGAATTTAAGCTACATTAAGCTATGCTAAGTAGTTCAAAATGGAGTCATAGTGGCCAATGTAAACTTTCATATTAGTTGTTTTGAAACGTCCACTGTAGGACTGTGGGTGTCTTTGATAAACTAAGAGTGGCAACTTTAGATGAGAAATTTATTTGGCAACGTACATCACTGGAACAGAGGGAGCAACTGAAAGAGCCAAGACTCCCTCCCCTGGGGTAACTGTTACTCCTTAAAAAGAAACCACTGAGCCCAGTGACTTGAAGGCTCTTCGCTGGAGGACCTGACTCCACACCTGTGACAGTGTTTCAGATGGACACTGCTGGAGGCCCTGTGGGAGCAGAGGGTGACTTCCCACGCTGTTGCCAGATGCCTTCTTCCCAGACTTCTCCTTGGAATTGTTCGTTACCCACTTTTCTACTTTCCCTACTTTCACTAACCTGTGCTGTGTGCTGACTGTGTGCAATAAACCGCGTGATTTGTGAATTCAATATTGGCCACATTTTGTATATCTCCAATGCTGTGATTCTTCCCTGGCCTTACCGCTGGGCCCTGCGACACACAACTGAGTAGAAGTTACCCTTCTGTTGTGGATACTTACATTTATGAGGGAAACCTCCATTTATAACAGTGTCTCCCTCTCCATACCTGTTGGGCTGCACCCCGCAGGCCTGCAAGGCCTGTGCTTGCCCAGCTTCAAGACCAAAGAAAGGGCCCGGAGTCAGAGACAGCAACATCAATGGTTTAATGGATGGGGGAGCTTACACGTTTGAAGCAAGGTCCCGGAGCGACACCCCACTGTGTGCGGTGGCTGGATGGCGGGCAGGACGCGGTGGCAGGCTTCCTCCCGGGGCAGGGGGAGGTTACCAGTTATAGGGGGAAATCACGTCAGGTGGGCACATCAGTTTCCAGGGAAACCAGCAGAGGGGCACACTCCTCACGGCCCCTTTGATAAGCTATTAGGTGGAGATGTTTGACCTAAAGATTAGAATAATTACTAGCTGGGGCCAGGCAAGTACACAGGAAGGTCAGTCATGTGAGTGGGGTGTAGGTGAAGCAGGCACTGGTGCAGCAAAGGATGTACAGAGAACAAGAGAACAGCCATCTTGAGCAGCCTGACCATACAGTCATGACTAAATCTGATTTAGTCATGAGTTTCTAGAGATTTAGTCATGACTAAATCTCTCGAAACTCTTATCAATGGAGAAGGTTCTGCTCTATGTGCAACCCAGGCCAAGACACTTGGCAGGGGCCCCTGGTGACCTAAACTTTGGGAGTCCTCATTTGGCATTTCTTTCCAAAGCATTACATGTCCTTACTGGCTTGTCTTGCTTTGTCCGTTTTAGAGCTAACTGGGGTTATGTAATTCAATATATTTTTCTATATTGAAAATAAGGAGAGCTAGTTTAAGCATAAGGTAATCACCAAAAGACAAACTTGAACATTTTTTCAGTAAACTCTATAGCCGAGCTGGAAGAAATGAACTAATTGTGATTTGTACACAGGCATAAAGCCCCTAATTTGCATACACACATGAGTATGTAATTATACACATACATACATGGCTGTGAATTCAAAGGGTAACATGTATCACAATGTTAGAATATAGTCACTGCAGGCAGTCAAAGGATAATAAAGTAGCGTGAAGAACCAGAAACCAGAGAGACAGGTAAATAAAAAATGCATTCATATTCATTTTAAAGAGGCTACTTGTGTGAATGGGGATAATATATTGAGAGAAGCTTAATTAACTAAGGCTTTGAAGTAGCAGAGATATTTAATGAACGTTTTGGCATACTCAGAGTTGATTGAGGAAACCTCCTCTCCTGAAAATTCCTTGGGAAATCATAGTGTATCCTTAACTATAAATGAAATACCAATGAAAAGAATCATGTAGTGATAGAGATTCTCAGTGCAGTTTATTGAGTAACACCCATGTGGGAGCTCTGGAAGAAATATGATCTCTTTTTGACAAAACATATATTTTGTCATTTCCAAAAAACTCTGAAAATGGGGGTTCTTGCCCTCAGTCTACTTCAACCTTAATGGAAGAGATGAGATGGGTAAATAGTCAACCAAAATAATGCAGCAATGATTACATTTAATTTGAAATCATTTACGTTAATTACAAAAGTGGGTTTGAGACAGTAACTAAGAAAAAAACTGGTTAGATGATAAGAGTGTTGGTAAATTCCTATGTGAATGATACTAAGCTTGAGTAACATTAGGGGAAAGATTCCTGGAAAACAAAGTAGATGTGATGTGTTTTTGAATTTTATATCTTCTTACATAGATTGGTAAATAAGAGCAAGACCTTTTGTTTTCTTAACAACCAGAGGAAAAAAACAGAACTACATGCCCAATAATATTGGGTCCTTTCATGAAGACCCAATAGTCATCATTGTTTAAATATTTCTCCCAGTTTGAAATCCTATAGTGGTCCTGCATTACATTCAGGATGAAATGTGGATATCTGGCATGACATACAATGCCATGGGTGATGGGACCCTGCCTATCCTTCCTTCATTTCCTCCCTTAACATTTAATGTTCCCCAAGGGCACCATGTTGTCGCACTAGTTTGTCTCACTTGCTTTGACATGGCTTGTCCTCCTGCCTGGAATCTTTTGTGCTCTTTCTTCTCTTCATGAACTCTTTTTCATCTTTCAAGAGTCATCTCACCCTTTAGATTTTGATGATTTTGGTTTTGAATTTTCTACTGAACTGTATATTTTTCTTTCGATCCTTTTTTTAAAATGAATTATTTTTCATTTCCAAGGGGTTGGATGCTTTTGATTTATTTGTTTTTTTTTGTTTTTTGTTTTTGTTTTTTTTTTGCGATACGTGGGCCTCTCACTGTTGTGGCCTCTCCCGTTACGGAGCACAGGCTCCGGACGCGCAGGCTCAGCGGCCATGGCTCACGGGCCCAGCCACTCCGCGGCATGTGGGATCTTCCCGGACCGGGGCACAAACCCGTGTCCCCTGCATCAGCAGGTGGACTCTCAACCACTGTGCCACCAGGGAAGCCCCTTTTGATTTATTTGAACTTACACTATTGATTTCTGGTTGTCAAACTTATATTCAGACAAAGATGACCTTCTTGTGATTAGTCTTGTTATTTCTTTTTAATTTTGAAACTGCCTACATAATGAGAATACCTTAAAAAGAACTGTCATAAATTATGCACTTACTAAAGTTGTAATTTAGAGCAATATTCTCAAGCCCAAAAATCTTCGAGTCATTCCTGACTCTTCTTTTTTTCCCTTGTACCCTGCATAACTGAAACCTCTGGAATCCTGTTGTTTTGACTTTCAAGATATATCCAGAATTCAACTACTTCTGTCACCTCTACCTGTGTCTAATCCTACATCACGCCTTACCTAGATCCTGTGGTAGCCTCCCAACCAGGCTTTCTGTTCTCGGTGTTGCCCCCTGCATAAAGTCAGTCTCTTCCTCAAGCACTATCTGTGAATTAGTTAGATGGTAAGCCATCCCTGGACCCCACGTCTCCCATCTCATACACCATCAAAGCCCAAGCCCTTAAAACTCCTCTCCCCCAACCCCCCTTCAGTGGCACCCCTTCCCACTCTGTCAGCTCTCGTGGCCCCTGAAACACTAGAGATGGGCTCCTGCCCAATTCTCTTGGTCTGGAAGGATTTCCCTGATATCCTTAAGAATAGCTCCTTCACCTCCTTCAGGTCTTTGCTCAAATGCTACCTTCTCACTAAAGACTTTTCTGACCTCTTTTTAATGCAGATGCAGTCCCTCAAACACACACCAAACTGCTCTCTCAACCCTTTTCTGTCTTATTTTTCTCCATTTTTCTTATCACTGTCTTACATGCAAAATATAGTACTTATTCATTTGCTTATTGCTGGTTGTCCCACCTTGGAACATATGCCCCATCCGGGCAGAGGATTCTGTCCCTTCTGGTCACTGCTGTATCTCCTGCCATGAGAATAGTGCCTGGTATGTCAGAGGTACTCAAAAATACTTGTTGAATAATGGAGTGAAAAACAAACACATGAAAGAATAAATAACTCCAGCGACATGACGACACTTCCACAATACAAAGTTAATTCAAAAATTGGGCTTTAAAATTTTATTTTTTAAAAAATATTATTTTGAAATTTGTAGTATAAGCCCAATTTTGTTTACTGCATATGCATGGAAAAAGGCTAGAAGGAAAAAAGTTAATAGTCATTATCTCAAAGTGGGGCATTCTTTTGAGTATTTTCAGAATTTCCTACAATGAGTAACTTCACAGTCAAGAAAAAAAATCAAATCCTATTTAAAGGGCTTCCCTGGTGGCGCAGTGGTTGAGAGTCCGCCTGCCGATGCAGGGGACACGGGTTTGTGCCCCAGTCCGGGAAGATCCCACATGCTGCGGAGTGGCTGGGCCTGTGAGCCATGGCCGCTGAGCCTGCAGGTCTGGAGCCTGTGCTCCGCAACGGAAGAGGCCACAACAGTGAGAGGCCCACATACCGCAAAAAAAAAAAAAAAAAATGCTATTTAAAAAAAATTGATGATAGCAAAAAGTAGCTGCCAAACAATTTCTTCTTACCTTCATGATACCGAATGATGACTGGGCTGTCTTAACAGCCCTGTCTCTTCTCCATTCCTCCCTCCTTCACTCTGTCCAGTAGTTTGGCCAAAAAACTCCAATCATTGGTCATTTTGATGCTACAGAGTCCATGTACTAAGGGAGTCATTTGTCTAGTTTTGAGAGAATCCTGTTGAAAAAACAGTTTGAATGATTCTTTTGAAGGTCAGTTTTACTCCCACTGTATATTATGAATTTACATTCGTTTTTAGGCTGTAAAACAGTATTAGATGCCTACTTGGCTCATTCTTGAGAAATTTAGTGCAAATTTGGAGGTTGGTTCTTAGAATTACAATATTTTGTAGGAGAGGAAAGATAATTTTTCCTCTACTCTTCCAGGTTCTTGGCTGAGAGCCCCTGTAATAAAAGACAGATTAATAGGAGAAAAACAAACAGAAGCTTAATAACATGTATACCTCTTGTATACGGGGGAGAGACCCAGGAAGACTAACTCCCCGAAATGGCCCAAGCCACCACCTTAAATACTATTTCCAGCTAAAGACAAAAGAAGACTTTGTGGGGGTGGGGGCAGTTGTGGGAGGCGACCAGGAGAAGCACAGTAAACAAGGACAGGGTTGTCTTCAAATTTAATTCCCTGCCTTCTCCATTGAGAAGAGTTCCTAGAGATTTAGAACCATCCTTCTCTTCCTGGTACAGAGAGGGAGACACCCTTATAAATGGAGATTTTTCTTATAACTGTAAATGTAAATATCTCTTCAAAAAGGGTAACTTCTACTACTCATTTTTCAGAGCTTTTCCTAAGTCTGCTGTTTCTTAAAAAAATAACCAGCTCAAAATAATCCTTATGCCAAAGAGGCATATCTTGGAGTAGCAAATTCTTCTCTACTTCAATTATTTTCTTTTGCATTTGTATTCTCCTAACGTGGACTAAATGTACACATGCAAGAAATGTGGATATGTTAGGTGCTCAACACGGGACATAACCTTTTTCTCTTTCTACCTGATTCTTTTCCTCGAGTAACAGAAAAAGACAAACAAGCAAACCAAAAACAAAAAGAGAAACCTGGCATTTGGCCTTTTTATTAAAAAAAAAAAAAATCCCATAAATCACTTTGATTGGCAGGTTCTTTATTTTTGTTTCGTTTTTGTTTTTGTGTGTGCTGTTGTTGATATAGCATAGGCTGTCAGTTAGGAAGACCTTTAATTTTAGATCACTGATTCTCAACTGTGGATTATTTGGCCCCTAAGGGACATTAGGCAACCTCTGGAGATATTTTTGACTTTGATAACTAGGGGCCAGGATTGCTATTGGCGTCTAGTGAGTAGAGATATCTAAACATCCTACAGAGCTCAGGCCAGCACCTACAACAAAGAATTATCTGGCCCCAAATATCAGTAGTGCCAACGTTGAAAAACTTACAATCTAGAGAATGGATTAAAGCAAACACAGAAAGGATTGGCCACTCAAGACATGTCCTATTCTTTTTTTAAATAAATGTATTTATTTATTTATTTTTGGCTGCGTTGGCTCTTTGTTGCTGCGCGTGGGCTTTCTACAGTTGTGGCGTGTGGGCTTCTCATTGCAGTGGCTTCTCTTGCTGTGGAGCACGGGCTCTAGGCGTGCGGGCTTCAGTAGTTGTGGCACGCAGGCTCAGTAGTTGTGGCTTGCAGGCTCTAGAGCACAGGCTCAGTAGCTGTGACGCACGGGCTTAGTTGCTCTGCGGCATGTGGGATCTTCGCGGACCAGGGATTGAACCCGTGTCCCCTGCATTGGCAGGCGGATTCTTAACTACTGTGCCACCAGGAAAGTCCCGAGATGTCCTATTCTTTAAGCCATTTTCTGAGCCAGCAATCTTGTCCTTGTTTTAGCTTGTTTACTTTCTTGCTTAGTGGTTTAAAGTTTTTGATCACTTCCCAGCTGGGTGTTATAGCTTTGGTACAAAGAGGAAACTCTCAGCTCTAACCCCTGGGCTCAGTTCCATCCAGCAAGAGAAGCTGAATAAACACTTTGTTAACCGAGGGGTTCAGTTTGGCTGGTGGAATTACTTATCACACTGCAATATCATCTCACACATGGATAACTCTTGAGCGTCTGAGCTGTACTGGAGGCTGAGAAAAGCTGCTGATGATCTGAGCAAATGCCTACAGAAGTAAAGATCAATCAATACAGCTATTTAGGCCAGCTCTGCACGGCTTGTCCCTGAGACAAATGGAGATGGGTGTCAAAGGCATTTTAGGAGGCGGCACTTGGGAAGGGGTAACCTAGGCATGTAGGGCAGCCCCAGGAGGCAGAAGCTGGACCTCTCTCTGCCTCACTTTTTTCATCCATCCAGGGTCTCTCCCTTTCTTTTTGTCTCCACCAGCCCCATCCTAGTGTTTTTCAATTTGTGACAATAAGGCTACAATGAGTTTTAAAGAGCAGTTGCAATAGTTATTAAGTGACATCGAAGACTCTTTGTTTTTGCCTTCTCTATTCATTTTTTCAATCCCTGTGTTTATTTTCATGGTATGTTAGGAAACAACAGCGTTCTAAGTTTATAGGCTTACTTTTCAAATCAAAGTTACATTTTGAAACCTAAATATCCCAGGTCACTCCACACTCTGAGGAAGTCTGCAGTCACATTGACAGTAATATCCCCCAATTTTTTGCTCCTCCCAGCCCTTCTGTCTTTTTCAAAGGCTCTCCATGTTGTTATGTGGGAGGAGTTCCTGCAACAGTGTTTTACAAATCTGACCCTGATTGGCTCTGGCTCCACCATGGCTATCTGTGCCCGTTGCAGCCACTCTGGTCCTTACATGCCTCTGTGGCTTCTCAGCTGGGCGTAACTGCTACTGCCTGGTCTGCATTACCTGCTGCTGTGGGTTCCCAGCACTGAAGTGATGTGAATGTCTTCTCCATCTCTCTCCATTAAATTGGATAAGGAACAGCCCAGTCTTATAAACTCATCAACACAACTCTTTTGGCTTACATACCCAATTTCCCTCTCCAGTGAGGTACAAAAGTAGCCTGTCTGGCTGGTGTGTGTTTGGGTAGGAGAGTATGGGGAGAAAGGAATAGGGAAAGTTATCCCTTCTTTATCTCTCCACTGACTTTTCCTCTACTCTTCCAGGGCTCACTGTATCATAACACCTTAGCAAAAAAAAAAAAAAAGGAAAAATAAGTACCATCCCCAAAGCATATTAACTCATAGAAAGAGATACTTTGCAGCCAAGCATCAATCGTCTAAATATTCTTGCTAATAGGACAGGCACACTACAAAACTCCTAGACGCACAGTTTACACTGCAGTTTACGCAAATGGCATCCTAAGCTTGAATTCTAGGAATATAAATCCTGATTGCTTTGTGACCCTTTAGTTATAATTTAACTGTAATCCTAACCGATGTGTCAAATAGCTCTAGCATATTGCTAGTTTTTATGCTTTATATGTTGAATATTCTTCCAAGTATATATACTTTGAAGAATAGAATGTGTTTTTTTAAAATTAATTAATTGATTGATTTTTGGCTGCGTTGGGTCTTCATTGCTGTGCGCGGGCTTTCTCTAGTTGTGGCGAGTGGGGGCTACTCGCTGCAGCGTGCAGGCTTCTCACTGCGGTGGCTTCTCTTGTTGCAGAGCACGGGCTCTAGACATGCGGGCTTCAGTAGCTGTGGCACGTGGGCTCAGTAGTTGTGGCAGGTGGGCTCAGTAGTTGTGGCTCACGGGCTCTAGAGCGCAGGCTCAGTAGTTGTGGCGCACAGGCTTAGTTGCTCCGCGGCACGTAAGATCTTCCCGGACCAGGGATTGAACCCGTGTCCCCTGCATTGGCAGGCAGATTCTTAACTACTGCGCCACCAGGGAAGTCCCGAACATGTGGTTTTGATATGATCAGCCTTATGGACAACTACATGATCTGCTGACAACCCACAGCTTGATTTCACCTTCTCAAGCCCCCAGCACCAGACTCAGTCTGGGGCTTGGCAGTGTAATGTTTGCTATGCCTACATTTCAGTTAGAATTGACAAATAGAAATTGAAATAACGTGTCAGGAGACTGTTGAAAGGTGTCATATTTCTGGCTGGGTTTTCCATTTGAAGCCTATACAATGATAGAAGTGGGAACTCAGAGGTGGGAAAAGAAGAAATTTGGAATCTCCACAAAAATGTCAATCAACTAGATATCTTGACAGACTGACATATTACCTTGAATGAAAGCATCACTGATGGATGTTCTAACATTGGATTGAGTTCCCTGACCACAGTCTAACCTCATTTTTGGTGCTAGATGACTTACTAAAATTTGTTGCGTCAAAAAACATTTGTAGTCTGGATCATGTTTTATTACTGACTTAAGCATATCTACACAAAAAATGTATTTCAGAAAATGAAAGAAGAAAAATCCATAGAGGCATCTCAGCATTTCAATGAAGAATATTTTCCTTTAGCTGGTAGAGGGCTACGTCAATCACTCGAACTTTTAATCCAACACAGTATATGTGGTAGTCCTTTAAAAGTATTCATGTATTCAAAGTTTGCTGCATTCTTCACTCCTGTGTTAACCTCAAGTTATCCATCACTTTAAAGTATCTGGAGTATGTAATACATCACACTGACCATGCCACTTTTTTTTTGATGTACAGCTTATCACAAAAGCCAATAAAGCCTTTTAGAGGTTTTATTTCCTATTTCATTTAATAGCAATAGGCTGAACCTTTACTTTCAGTTCCCCAATCCCACCCATGCTCTGTCTCATGCTCTTCCCTCTGCTTGGAACACTCCTCTACCCCATCCTCACCCATCACCCCACCAGGTGCTGGGCTAACTTTCCCTGAGAAGTCTTCCTTGATTCTTTATCATTGGGTTGGGAACCTCTCCTGTGGTTCCAAAGCATCCTGGAGGAAAACTTTTGGTAGTGCCATTGACACTAATTTGTAATTAGTTTCTTTCCTTTCTGAATTCCAAATAGATTCCAAGCTTCCTGAGAGCAGGGGCATCAAGTATCATTCACTGCTGTCTGCCCAGCTCTAGCCTGGTGTTGGAAGCATATGAGTCACTCAATAAATATTTGTTGTTTGATGACTTAAATAATGGATTGGCCAGCTATCCAAACCTATTTTTTATACTTAATGCTGAATTGCCAACTGAAAATGGAGCTCCTTAATTCTGTTTTCCTTATCAAGTGGATATTTGAGAAATGTATCAGATGAACAGGGGTGTAGAAAGATGTCTTTTAGTTTGCCTTGTATCAGTAGGACACGGTCCTCAAGCCTGCTTTATTCAAAACAACACATGCTTAAATTGAATCACTCTCTTGATCTTGAACCTACAAATAAATGGCAACTGTGCTCAAGTGATGTGTATAACAATATGAGCATGTATTTGAATTTTTTGTTAACCCTAGAGCTCATATCAAGAGATACTTCAGGGCTTCCCTGGTGGTGCAATGGTTAAGAATCCGCCTGCCAATGCAGGGGACATGGGTTCGAGCCCTGGTCCGGGAAGAGCCCACATGCAGTGGAGCAACTAAGTCCATGCACCACAACTACTGAGCCTGCGCTCTAGAGCCCATGAGCCACAACTACTGAGCCCGCATGCCACAACTACTGAAGTCCACGTGCCTAGAGCCCATGCTCCACAACACGAGAAGCCACTGCAACGAGAAACCCGCGTACCGCTTCAAAGAGTAGCTCCCGCTCGCCACAACTAGAGAAAGCCCGTGCGCAGCAACGAAGACCCAACACAGCCAAAAATAAATAAATAAATAAATAAATTTATAAAAAAGAAAAAAGAGAGAGACACTTGAAGTCTCTTATGAATAGAAAACATGTTAATAAGAGTATACTTACTAAAATTTTCTCTTTCCATTTTATCAAGTATATACCTGAATTATGACCAATTTAATCTCTTGTGGTAAGTAAATGAATCATTTTGGCTGTGACAGAGCACTAATAGTTTTACCATCTTGGCTAATTTTTGGTATTCTGGCTTCTTAATTGTATAATAAAATCATCATTGCACTGCGACTCAACCATTTAAATTGAAAAAAATTAAACCAACGTTCTTAGGGTAATGCTGTTTAAAAATGAAAGATGGCTTGACATTAATTAAAGGAAAAAATCTGACTTTAAGGAACCAAGAGAGAAAAAAAAATTCTTTTAAAATTCAATTCGTTACTCTCAGAAACAAAATGGATTTCCTTTTAATGTGTTGGAATAAAAATGGAGTTTTTTCTAAAATCGTGACAAGTTTTATCTATGGGTATGAAATTTCAAATAGAAAGAGTGATAGCAAGAGAAAGGTCTTTAACCAGTAATGTGGAGATAAATGATTTCCTAAGGCTATGGGGACATAGAAAATGAATCATTTTTGAACATGCTTAGGTTTGAAACTCAGGAAGCCTGAGGACAGTAGTTCCCAGAATTTTTGTCATAGAGGGTATTTTTTAATAGTAAAAATTTCATGGATTCTTTAATACTTATATTTCTAATGCTTGTTGCTTAAATAAACCACAATAAAAAAGTTAGGATGATGTCAAAAATTACTTGAAAATCATGTGTATTTAATTAATAACAAAGCACCTTTAATGCATTTGAAAAACAGTGGTTTAAAAATGTTTGAGATATTATTTAGCCATTCTACATAAAATGTTTCATGTGCACATGGGTTCACAGGCCCGCTGCAATAATTCCTAACTCTTGGGGTCTGTGATTGCAGACTGGGAACCACAGTTGGGAGTTATAAAAAGTTATCGCACTTTGATGAAAATCGCTTCTACTGTGCTTGACAGGACACTTTTGTCATCTCTCAAGTCTTCCTTTCCATTGCACAATATATGAGATTGTTTACGATCACCTTTAACTTTTTCTCTAGTGTTTCAGAAGTTTTAGTTGTTCACTTTCATTGAACTTTAAATGAGGTATGTAAATGTCCATATGAGTGATCCACTGAAGACACATCTTGGCTAGACTGCAGACTCCCTGGCATGGTTAGAGAGTCCATAGGCAGGAATAACTTACCTCAGGTTTTTAAACTCATCACGCTGCATTGTAATTGTTTCTTGAGTCACTGAATTTAAGATGCCTTTAATTGTGGGAAATTATTTCATATAACACTAAAAAGAAAAAAATGTTGTCAATTAAACTCTGATATGATGCTTTCAATATTATTTAGTTTTTAATTTTAAGCTTATTGAAAGAGCTGTTTTATACTTATTGAGACATGGGGTTTAATCATATATTATTATTTTGCATTCATAAAATGAAAAATATACATGAAATAAATTGGTCAAGATATTCCTAAAACCTTTTCCCATTCAGGGTCTAAATTTTCTAAATCATTTGCTATTCAGAAGCATTGATGTTCACCTTTCCCCACATAGTATTGTCCCAGCAACAGCTTTGATGCTATACTACCCAAAGCAATCCACAGATTTAACGCAATCCCTATCAAATTACCCAGGACATTTTTCACAGAACTAGAACAAATAATCCCAGTTTATACAGAAACATAAAAGACCCAGAAATGCCAAACCAATCCTGAGGAAAAAGAACAAAGCTGAAGGCACAACCCTCCCAGACTTCAGACAATACTACAAAGCTACAGTAATCAAAACAGCACGGTATTGGCACAAAAACAGACTTATGGATCAATGGAACAGAACAGAGAGAATAGAGAGCCCAGAAATAAACCCACACACCTACAGTCAATTAATCTTCAACAAAGGAAGCAAGAATATACAATGGAGAAGACAGTCTCTTTAGCAAGTGGTATTGGGAAAGTTGGACAGCTGCATGTAAATCAACAAAGTTAAAACACACCCTCATGCCATACACAAAAATAAACTCAAAATGGCTTAAAGACTTAAATATAAGACATGACACCTAAAACTCCTAGAAGAGAACATACGCAGAACAGCATTGTTGCTGAAGCATTTCCTTAAAGTGTGCTCTACCAGTTATCTCTGAATTTTCTCCCAAGCCCCTGACATCCATTCTGCTACCAAAAGGTGCTAATAAACCATTTTCAGAAAACTAGGATTCATCTTCCTTCCTCATATTGTTCTTAAAAATGGTTTGTGGACTGAAATGTCAAGGGATTGCTGTGGCCAGTCATACCCCTAGGAATAAACTAAATTCCATAATCACAGGCAATGTGGCAGACAACTTCTAAAATGGCTCCCAGTGATCTTCACCTCCTGGTATTCACACCCTTGTATAGTCTCCTCCCACTGAGTATGGGCTGGACCTAGTGACTTGCTTCTCATGAACAGAATTCAGCAAAGCATTGGGATGACACTTGTGAAATTAGGTTACAAAAGACCAACTTCTTTCTGGCTATCTGACTCTGTCTCTCCCTCTCTCCCTCTTGCTTTCTCACTCTAGTAAAGCCATCTGTCATGTCATGGGCTGCCCAATCTGGAGACCACTAGGCAAGGAACCAAGGGAAGTCTCTGGCCAATGGCTCATGAGGAACCAAGACCTCACTTGAATAGCCCATGGGAAACTAAATCCAGTCAACAATCACCTGAGTCAGCTTGAAAGCAGATCCACCCCCTGTTGAGCCTTAAGACAGTTATAGCCCCAGAAGATACCTTGATTGCAGCTTCTGAGAGTTCTGGAGTCAGAGGACTCAGCTGAGCCATGCCTGATCTCCTGATCTACAAAATATTTCATGTAATAAACATTGCTGTTTTCAGCCACTAAGTTTTGGGGTAATTTGTTATGCAGATAACTAAGATGCATATGCAGGCAATACATCATGAATACACAATGGCAACCACATCATGAATGTCACCTGGCTGATAGGAGTTATAAATTGCTGTTGACTGAAAGATGCATTTCGATTTTAGAGATGATAAATGTGAGTAAATAATCAACATTTTAGAATAAATGGAGAAGTAGTTTACTTGTTTGTCTTCACCATTAGCATGACAAGTATTTCAGTGAAAGAACTGTGTTTTATTCAGCTCTGGGCATCCATGGTGCTTAACATGTAAGAAATATTTTATAGATGTTTGCTGAACTGAATTATCCAGATAATTTTACAATTGGACAAAAAGGCCTAGTTTGAGGGAAATCTTGAGAAAAAGAATTTGCTCATTACCAGGGCTTGGAGAGGTATGACTCACACCCAAAATGCTTCTTTAAAAAAATTCAGTCTATGTTCTTTTTAATTTAGCAATGCCACTTATTTCATTTGTTCTTGTAGTACTGACATTTTACAATCCTTTTGGATGCTGAGGATAAAAATGGAGGTTGGACTTTAATAATAATATTTCTTATTTAAGAATTACATGATATCTTTTCATAATTTTATAAGAGCATATAGAAGATTGTTGGCAAAGCAGCATTATCTATCTGAATTTTTTTAAGGGAAAGGAAGAATAATCATCTTTTAACTCATAGACTGAGCAGATTAAATTCCATACTCAGAAAATCAGATTGTTCATACTAATCCAAGACAACACTACACCTGATTTCTATGTGTAGACAGAACTGACATTTTATTGTGTGGCAAAATATCATCTAGTAAATAAAAGAGTAGTTTATAAACTTAGAGCCTTGGGTTGACTCATTTATGGACAAACACAGATGGTGTGCTTTTCGTTCCACTATGTGATAATCACATACATGCTTATTTCTCTCTTTAAATCCTAGGCTCTCAGGGAGCCAGGGACCATGTAATACCAATCATTACAATGGCAACAAGAAGCATTTTTGAGCATTTAAGATGTGTCAGTCACTGTGTTAATCCCTTTACATATGTGACTTCATTTATTTCTTAAAACCATCCCAGGAGGCAAGTGATACTTTTAGTTTTACAGATGAGATAGATAAGTGAGGCTTAGAGAGGTAAGATAACTTGCCAATATTATTCAGTTACCAAGTGATAGACTCAGGATTTGAACTCAGGGCCATATTTCCAAAGTCCATCCTGTCAGCCACTGAGCTTTACTGGCCCTTCTCTTAGTTCCCATTGTATTCTCCAGCACTGAGTGAATCGCCCTACACATAGGGTATGCACAATAGATACTTGCAGAATCAAAGTCATTAACACGTATCTCCTGGGTTCCCACCATGTACCTACTAGCTGTTGAATTAGCTAATTGTCTAAGTGGAAAAGTTTTTAAAAAGATTTTAAGATGGAAGTATTAGTGCTTAACTTACATCCTACATACAGCTAGCTCACACAGGGAAGTAAACAAGACCATTCAAAATTTGATAAGTGTATATGAGAAATAAAATATGCTTATGGCTATTTTGCTATAGTACCTTGAAATTACCAGACCAACTGTGAATTTCTTTTTATTAAATATGTTTTCCCCTTGTTTTTCAAATGAGCTAATCTAAGTTGTATTGCCATTTCTAGTTTTGGTTTTGAGATACAGGTTTACTATTGAATTACCCAAAGGGAATTATAGCAACGAAATTCATCTGAGAATATTATCAACGAACTGATAGCCCATTTCTATGGTGGATGGTTATCATTATGCAATATTTTCAGATCTTGATTATAAGACTTTGTGACAAATGATCCTTTGGGGGCCTTATTATCCAATTTAATTAGAGATGAATTGGATAATTCATCTATTTCTATTTAAAATTTTTAATAAAAGTAGAGAGTAAAATTCATGAGTGATATTTTTCTTTGTAAAATAAATAGCTTTGTTGAATTACTTGGAAATGTTGCTCAAAAGGAAGTAGAAACTGAAACTATGTGGTAATATTCTTTCTATTTCTCAAAAAAGTTGTACTAAATAAAGAGGACCCCCAGCTTTTTTGCAAGACAAGTTCTGGAGTTTCTTTTGATACAGGGATCCCAGGGGACCCTTTTACGATCCAGAGGGAGGAGACAAAGGGCAGTGATCCTGTGGTAGTAGAAAAGATCGACTTTCACTAGAAAGAAGACAATAATATTAATTCTTCCACTTTGTTCTTCTCTCTCATTGTTTCCTTCTTCCAGGATTGGAGGGATGCGAGTAGGGGTGAAGGAAGGGACACTGGGCTCAATTACAAGAGACTAGATTTTCCTGAACCAGACATCTGAAGACTGAAGGCTGTTTTCTTCCTTCCATCTTTCTGTTATTCTATTCATTGTCATTCATTTATTGAAACAATATTCACTGAATACCAAACTTGTGCCAGATACTGCGATAGGAGAACTGGATATAGTTTTGAGCAATACAAAACATGTGCCACCATGAGCTAATTATTTCTTGAAATACTTCTATGGGATAACTTGGCTTGCAAAGTGTCTCTTACTTGATGAAGTATGTGCCTTGAAGGAGCTCACATTCTGTGAAAAAACTAGAAAGCAGAAAATAAAACAAATAAAGATCGTTCCAATTTTCAATTATTTGTATGTAGAAAACAAACAGAGTAGTATATCAAGAATAACCATGTGGTGTGGCAGGAGCCAACTATTATAGAGTGAAGAAAGTCAGGGAAACTTCTCTGTGGTCAGGTTTGAGCTAAGACTTGAAGAATGAGAACACCCTAACCATGTAAAAGTCTAGGAAGAAGTATTCTAGGAAGAGAGAGCGCACAGTGCAAGTACCTTGAATGGGGAACAGATTGACATGTTTGAGGCTAATGTGTCTGGAACGATTCTGCAGAGCAATTGTGAAATGAGACGAGGTTGGAGTGGAGGCAGGAGTAAGACCACGGAGGCCATGTTAGGGAAGGAGCTCAGACTCTAAGTGCTCTGGGGAGTCACTGTAGAATGTGATCGAAGGAGGTGATTTGACCTGGTGTACATTTTTGAAGAAGCCTCTCACTATTCTGTGAATACAGTGTTGGAAGGGGGCCAGGGAGGAAGAGGGCAGGCCACTCAGGAGACTACTGCAGTAGTCCAGGTGGCAGACAACAGCATGGTCATATTATAGAGGTAGAACCAATAGGAAATGCCAATGGATTAGATGTCTGTGTCTTGAGCATCTGGGTTGATGGTGGGGCCATTAACTGAAACGGGAAAGACCAGGAGGGAGACAGAGTGAGGGAGAAAGCCATTGGTTCTATTTTGAATGTGTTAAGTTTGAAATGCTTTTCAGTTTATTCATTGTGAAGATATCTGGTGGGCATCTCGAATAGGAGTTAGGATTTGAAGGTGAGACTCTGGGACTGGACACATATTTTGGGAGGCATTGGCTTATAGATGGTATATAAAGCCAGGGTTCTGGATGAGCCTAACTAGGAAAAAAGTAGAAGAAGTAACAAAACCTAAGACTGAATGAACCATGAGATATTCAGTATTTAGGTTAGAGAAGGAACTAGCAAAGGACACGGAGAAGGGGAAGCCAGTAAAGTAGGAGGAAAACCAGAAGAGTGTGTGCCACGGACGTCAAGAGAAAATTATGGATCAATAACTTAAAAACGGCACCCTACCAAAAATGTCTAAAAGCACTGCAGAGAAATAGTTTCCCATCACCTAGTGGTCACCACTGGGGCTCTGAGCAAAATGCCAGATTTGTTCCTTAGTCTCCACCTCCTCCCATCTCCCTTTGAACTCTACCCTCAGATTCAAAGTGGCTGCATGGGGCTGCAAAGCAGGTTGCAAAATTTCTTCTTCCTTTTACCCAAGCTCAAGCTCCTGTTTGGTGGAGACTATTTTAGCTGGGTGTGGGTCCAATGAAAGCACCATGGTGTGAATGGCCAATAGGTTCAAATTTCTTAAACGGTATTTGCAATCCTGTAAAATAGGACCTTAGAAAGCTAAGAACATTGCTGAAACAGGCCAATGTGAGCTAGCACTACAGTGTTCAAGCCAAAAATACTGAATATCTTTGCATGTGTATTTATTTTACCAAACTATAAAATTTTCTATTAATTTTATACTTCTTTGTATATTTTGCAAGAAGGAAATCTGAATCTTAATTTTACTTATGTGTTCAAGGAATAGGTTCTGTTTAACTAAATTAATTGAAGTTTATTTAATTATCTTTTGTATGTCTTTTTTTAAAATTAAATTAATTTTTTTTTAATACAGCAGGTCCTTATTAGTCATCAGTTTTATACACATCAGTGTATACATGTCAATCCCAATCGCCCAATTCATCCCACCACCACCACCACCACCCCACTACTTTCCCCCCTTGGTGTCCACACATTTGTTTTCTACATCTGTGCCTCAATTTCTGCCCTGCAAACCGGTTCATCTGTACCATTATTCTAGTTTCCACATACATGCGTTAATATACGATACTTGTTTTTCTCTTTCTGACTTACTTCACTCTGTGTAACAGTCTCTAGATCCATCCACATCTCAACAAATGACCCAATTTTGTTCCTTTTTATGGCTGATATTCCATTGTATATGTGGAATATACACATCTTCTTTACCCATTCGTCTGTCGATGGGCTTAGGTTGCTTCCATGACCTGGCTACCGTAAATAGTACTGCAATGAACATTGGGGTGCATGTGTCTTTTTGAATTATGGTTTGCTCTGGGTATATGCCTAGTAGTGGGATTGCTGGATCATATGGTAATTCTATTTTTAGTTTTTTAAGGAACCTCCATACTGTTCTCCATAGTGGCTGTATCAATTTACATTCCCACCAACAGTGCAAGAGGGTTCCCTTTTCTCCACACCCGCTCCAGCATTTGTTGTTTGTAGATTTTCTGATGATGCCCATTCTAACTGGTGTGAGGTGATACCTCATTGTAGTTGTGATTTGCATTTCTCTAATAATTAGTGATGTTGAACAGCTTTTCATGTGCCTGTTGGTCATCTGTATGTCTTCTTTGGAGAAATGTCTATTTAGGTCTTCTGCCCATTTTTGGATTGGGTTGTTTGTTTTTTTAATATTGAGCGGCATGAGCTGTTTATATATTTTGGAGATTAATCCTTTGTCTGTTGCATCGTTTCTGAATATTTTCTCCCATTCTGAGGGTTGTCTTTTCGTCTTGTTAATGGTTTCCTTTGCTGTGCAAAACTTCGAAGTTTCATTAGGCCCCATTTGTTTATTTTTGTTTTTATTTCCATTACTCTAGGAGGTGGATCAAAACAGATCTTGCTGTGATTTATGTCAAAGGGTGTTCTTCCTATGTTTTCCTCTAAGAGTTTTATAGTGTACCGTCTTACATTTAGGTCCCTAATCCATTTTGAGTTTATTTTTGTGTATGGTGTTAGGGAGTGTTCTAATTTCATTCTTTTACATGTAGCTGTCCAGTTTTCCCAGCACCGCTTATTGAAGAGACTGTCTTTTCTCCATTGTATATCCTTGCCTCCTTTGTCATAGATTAGTTGACCATAGGTGCGTGGGTTTATCTCTGGGCTTTCTATAGTGTTTCATTGATCTATGTTTCTGTTTTGGTGCCAGTACCATATTGTCTTGATTACTGTAGCTTTGTAGTATAGTCTGAAGTCAGGGAGTCTGATTCCTCCAGCTCCATTTTTTTCACTCAAGACTGCTTTGGCTATTCGGGGTCTTTTGTGTCTCCATACAAATTTTAAGATTTTTTGTTCTAGTTCTGTAAAAAATGCCATTGGTAATTTGAGAGGGATTGCATTGAATCTGTAGATTGCTTTGGGTAGTATGGTCATTTTCACAATGTTGATTCTTCCAATCCAAGAACGTGGTATATCTCTCCTTCTGTTTGCGTCATCTTTAATTTCTTTCATCAGTGTCTTATAGTTTTCTGCATACAGGTCTTTTGTCTCCCCGGGTAGTTTTATTCCTAGGTATTTTATTCTTTTTGTTGCAATGGTAAATGGGAGTGTTTCTTAATTTCTCTTTCATATTTTTCATCACTAGT
Organism: Globicephala melas; assembly: GCF_963455315.2. Classification (NCBI taxonomy): domain Eukaryota; kingdom Metazoa; phylum Chordata; class Mammalia; order Artiodactyla; family Delphinidae; genus Globicephala; species Globicephala melas. The sequence goes on from NC_083335.1 coordinate 113,260,197, forward strand.
GTATCAAATGCAAGAGATTTCTGTGCATTAATTTTGTATCCTGCAACTTTACCACATTCATTGATTAGCTCTAGTAGTTTTCTGGTGGCATCTTTAGGATTCTCTATGTATAGTATCATGTCATCTACAAACAGTGACAGTTTTACTTCTTCTTTTCCAATTTGGATTCCTTTAATTTCTTTCTTCTCTGATTGCCGTGGCTAGGACTTCCAAAACTATATTGAGTAATAGTGGGGAGAGTGGACATCCTTGTCTTGTTCCTGATCTTAGAGGAAATGCTTTCAGTTTTTCACCATTGAGAATGATGTTTGTTGTGGGTTTGTCATATATGGCCTTTATTATGTTGAGGTAGGTTCCCTCTATGCCCACTTTCTGGAGGGTTTTTATCATAAATCGGTGTTGAATTTTGTCAAAAGCTTTTTCTCCATCTATTGAGATGATCATATGGTTTTTATTCTTCCATTTGTTAATATGGTTTATCACATTGAGTGATTTACGTATACTGAAGAATCCTTGCATCTCTGGGATAAATCCCACTTGATCACGGTGTATGATCCTTTTAATGTGTTGTTGGATTCTGTTTGCTAGTATTTTGTTGAGGATTTTTGCATCTATATTCATCAGTGATATTGGTCTATAATTTTCTTTCTCTGTAGTATCTTTGTCTGGTTTTGGCATCAGGGTGAAGGTGGCCTCATAGGATGAGTTTGGGAGTGTTCCTTCCTCTGCAATTTTTTGGAAGAGTTTAAGAAGGATGGGTGTTAGCTCCTCTCTAAATGTTTGATAGAATTCACCTGTGAAGCCATCTGGTCTTGGGCTTCTGTTTGTTGGAAGATTTTTCATCACAGTTTCAACTTCATTACTTGTGATTGGTCTGTTCCTATTTTCTGTTTCTTCCTGGTTCAGTCTTGGAAGGTTATCCCTTTCTAAGATTTTGTCCATTTCTTCCAGGTTGTCCATTTTATTGGCATAGAGTTGCCTGTAGTAGTCTCTTAGGATGCTTTGTATTTCTGCGTTGTCTGCTGTAACTTCTCCTTTTTCATTTCTAATTTTATTGATTTGAGTCTTCTCCCTTTTTTTCTTGATGAGCCTGGCTAATGGTTTATCAATTTTGTTTATCTTCTCAAAGAATCAGTTTTTAGTTTTATTGATCTTTGCTATTATTGTCTTTGTTTCTATTTCATTTATTGCTGCTCTGATCTTTATGATTTCTTCCCTTCTGCTAACTTTGGGTTTTGTTTGTTCTTCTTTCTCTAGTTCCTTTAGGTGTAAGGTTAGATTGTTTATTTGAGATTTTTCTTGTTTCTTGAGGTAGCCTTGTATAGCTATAAACTTCCCTCTTAGAACTGCTTTTGCTGCATCCCATAGGTTTTGGATCATCGTGTTTTCATTGTCATTTGTCTCTATGTATTTTTTGATTTCCTCTTTGATTTCTTCAGTGATCTTTTGGTTATTTAGTAACGTCTTGTTTAGCCTCCATGTGTCTGTGTTTTCTACGTTTTTTTCCCCTGTAATTCACTTCTAATCTCATAGCGTTGTGGTCAGAAAAGATGCTTGATATGATTTCAATTTTCCTAAATTTACTGTGGCTTGATTGGTGACCCAAGATGTGATCTATCCTGGAGAATGTTCCGTGTGCACTTGAGAAGAAAGTGTAATCTGCTGTTTTTGGATGGAATGTCCTATAAATATCAATTAAATCTACCTGGTCTGTTGTGTCATTTAAAGCTTCTGTTTCCTTATTTATTTTCACTTTGGATGATCTGTCCATTGGTGTAAGTGAGGTGTTTAAGTCCCCCACTATTACTGTGTTACTGTCGATATCCTCTTTTATAGCTGTTAGCAGTAGCCTTATGTATTGAGGTGCTCCTATGTTGGGTGCATATATATTTATAATTGTTACATCTTCTTCTTGGATTGATTCCTTGATCATTATGTAGTGCCCTTCCTTGTCTCTTGTAACATTCTTTCTTTCTTTCTTTTTATTTATTTATTTATTTTTGGCTGCATTGTGTCTTTGGTGCTGCGCTCGGGCTCTCTCTAATTTTGGCAGGCAGGGGCTACAGTTCATTGCGGTGCCTGCGGGCTTCTCATTGCGGTGGCTTCTCTTGTTGCAGAGCACGGGCTCTAGGCGCATGGGCTTCAGTAGTTGTGGCATGTGGGCTCAGTAGTTGTGGCTCGTGGGCTCTAGAGCACAGGGTCAGTAGTTGTGGCACGTGGGCTTAGTTGCTCCACGGCATGTGGGATCTTCCTGGACCAGGGCTTGAACCCATGTCCTCTGCATTGGCAGGCGGATTCTTAAGCACTGAGCCACGAGGGAAGCCCCACATTCTTTATTTTAAAGTCCATTTTACGTGATATGAGTATTGCTACTCCAGCTTTCTTTTGATTTCCATTTGCATGGAATATCTTTTTCCATCCCCTCACTTTCAGTCTGAATGTGTCCCTAGGTCTGAAGTGGGTCTCTTGTAGACAGCATATAGATGGGTCTTGTTTTTGTATCCATTCAGCAAGCCTGTGTCTTTTGGTTGGAGCATTTAATCCATTCACGTTTAAGGTAATTATGGATATGTATGTTCCTATGACCATTTTCTTAATTGTTTTGGGTTTGTTTTTGTAGGTCCTTTTCTTCTCTTGTGTTTCCCACTTAGAGAAGTTGCTTTAGCATTTGTTGTAGAGCTGGTTTGGTGGAGCTGAATTCTCTTAGCTTTTGCTTGTCTCTAAAGCTTTTGATTTCTCAGTTGAATCTGAATGAGATCCTTGCTGGGTAGAGTAATCTTGGTTGTAGGTTCTTCCCTTTCGTCACTTTAAGTATATCATGCCACTCCCTTCTAGCTTGTAGAGTTTCTGCTGAGAAATCAGCTGTTAACCTTATGGGAGTTCCCTTGTATGTTATTTGTTGTTTTTCCCTTGTTGCTTTCAACAATTTTTCTTCATCTTTAATTTTTGTCAGTTTGATTACTATGTGTCTCGGTGTGTTTCTCCTTGGGTTTATCCTGCCTGGGACTCTCTGTGCTTCCTGGACTTGGGTGGCTATTTCCTTTCCCATGTTAGGGATGTTTTCGACTATAATCTCTTCAAATATTTTCTCGGGTCCTTTCTCTCTCTCTTCTCCTTTTGGACCCCTATAATGTGAATGTTGTTGCGTTTAATGTTGTCCCAGAGGTCTCTTAGGCTGTCTTCATTTCTTTTCATCTTTTTTCTTTATTCTGTTCTGTGGCAGTGAATTCCACCATTCTGTCTTCCAGGTCACTTATCCATTCTTCTGCCTCAGTTATTCTGCTATTGATTCCTTCTAGTGTAGTTTTCATTTCAGGTATTGTATTCATCTCTGTTTGTTTGTTCTTTAATTCTTCTAGGTCTTTGTTAAACATTTGTTGCATCTTCTCGATCTTTGCCTCCATTCTTTTTCCGAGGTCCTGGATCATCTTCACTATCATTATTCTGAATCCTTTTTCTGGAAGGGTGCCTATCTCCACTTCATTTAGTTGTTTTCCTGGGGCTTTATTTTTTTCCTTCATCTGGTACATAGCCCTCTGCCTTTTCATCTTGTCTATCTTTCTGTGAATGTGTCATCTTTTCTATTTCATTTAAGCAAAAGGAGAGATGTATTTTCCCCTCACAACTGTGATAATCCAGTAAGCTTTCTTTGTGTTTTAAAAATAATATTTAAATTCTCACGTTAGAACATTTCCTTCATTCCTTCACTGTTATGAAACTATGAGGCCAAAGTACCAATAATACTTTACATATATATATATATATATATATATATATATATTTATTTATTTTAAAGATCTCACCTTTCCTTACAGTCCCTGATAGTACTACCTTAATTGTTCTACAAATTGTTCAACAAAAAAGAGTCTTTGTTTTGACATTTTATTTCTTAAAAATCATCTGTGGAATACAGTAGAAGGACGTAAATTCACCAAAGGAAGAGATGACAGGATAATGAAAAATAAGAGGAAGTAGAACGATGCCATTCCATTCATTGCTACATACATTGCTTGCAAAACTCCTCATCCTTCTCTCCATCAGGTATAAAATAAGCATCAGACCAAATAAAATAAAACATGTAAAGGGCCACGATAGATCATTTTTTCATAGTATTCCATTGGCTGGATGGCTACTGACTTGTGCTGAGCAAAACGACTCATTCAGTTTTCAAACTGCAGTAATGTCTTATTTAACTAGAATCAATGAGCCAGAATTCTCATCCTATTTAGTTTCAGTCTATATTGAGGAGAAAAAGTCAAAGATTAAAAGAAAACACTCCACAAGTTCACATGGAAGAGTTCAAGTTCTACTTTAGAACTATTAATTTCCGTGTCTTTTTTAAAAGAAAATAACAGAGCTACGTGAAAATTTAAAGCCCTTTACTTGTTCAAAAGCATTAATTTTACTATGCTTTTCAGAATCTATTACCAGGAACCAGGTTGGCTGAAGCAAACAATTCTAGGTAATACATCATAGAAATCCTGTTCTCACCTTTAGTTTTTGATCCTGAACTTTCTCTTAAAATCCACAATAACTTTAAGCAATAGCTTTGTTCCAGAAGACAAAGTGGCTCTTGAGTATTTGCAGATTTGGGGGGGAGTCACAAAAATAATGGCAATTGGAATTCCACAAGGGCTGCATGAGGATTACTAACTGCAGATTAAGGTATTTCTTTACTGGTTAATTCAATTCAGCATTTAACGGTAATTGTTTTTCGTGATAGGACAATTACTTCCTTCAGGGAAAAGTTACTTTCTCTTTAGGCGTCCCATTCAAAAAGCTTTGATTTTTTAAAAATAGTCATAATGCATTTGTTAGTTTTGGAAGCTGCCTCAGCATCTTTAGGCTATAATTATTAAAACACTTGTCAAAACCAAGAGGTTGATTATCTTGAAACAGTAGATATGGCACAAAGCTAGATTTCTGAGCTTTATCTTGCTCTAGTAAAATGCATGGCATATTTAAAATTTTATGAAAATAGAGTGGTATATAAAATATTCAGTTATACTCATTTAAAACCTTTTTATTGATTATTTGCCACATGCAGGAAAAACTGGGCTAGGTATCATGGTGGGGGGTGGCGGGGGGAGAAACACAAAGGTAGGTGATAAAGAAGTCTTCCTCTTACAAAGAATTTAACATTATCAGTGGAATTGAGACTCTAGTCTAGTTCTGCAAACTGTCATCCAGATAACCCTCACCTTGCACCTGGCTTTTAAGCTTATAGCCCTTCTTGAAATGTTCAGAGAAAGATGCCTAGCCAAGTCTCTCATAGTTGCCCTGTCTGCCAGGGAGAGGTGAGCTCATCTTTAGGTCATCAGGAACATACTGCGTTGTGTAGTGCTTGGCATATAGTATGCATTCAACAGATATTTTTGGATGAATGAATGCTGCAAAAACTAAGTGACTTAAAGTGGCTTCTAACTAATCCTGAGTAGGGCAAGAGAGAAATCCAAATGTCTTCCTATCTTTTACACACACTCTGAAGACAGGAATAAAAGTGTTTGCAGCCCTGCTGGCAAGTTTGTTCCTGGTGTGACAGGAAATAGAATCATGGTGAGTCTGGGCAGGTGATGCCCCAGCGGCCTCAGAGGGAGGTGCCATCATTGTGCCCCAGTGGAGTGATAATGGAGCAAAATAATCCCCATGTCCTAAACAATGGGCCACAAGCAGCCGATCTGCTGATGAGAAAAATTCAGGACAGAGGAACTTCAGGATCAGATTTTTCCCATTTTCATCTCCTTGGTGACATTTAAGAACCTTCGGTCTTAAAAATGTGCTTTGGAGGAAACCCCTGAATTGACTGAGATTAGATTTGTGTCACTCCCACTGAAAGGGGAGTGGAAAAGAAACCAGATTCCTAGAGACAATGAACAGCTATTCTAGGTAAAATTAAGATAATAGCTCTAATGACGAAACTCTTGAATGGGAACTAGAAATAATAGGCATGCATCTGAATATAGCCTCTTAATATCAGCTCTCTTTACTAGAGAGATCAATGCAGACAAAATGAGACATTAACATATTATTGCATACTGCCTAAGGTTGATTAAATTGGGGCTTGAAATTGCAGAAAATGAAGTTGAAAATAGAGGTGGGCCATGTTGAAGGATCTCTAAAGAGGGATGGTGTTCTTTTCTACTGCTCAGAGAGGGATGGTGTTGTTTCCTACTGCCTACATTCAGGGAGATTTTATTCATTTTACCTTGGCGATCATCAGAAGTGAGTAATTTATATTAAATAAGCATTATTCTCAAGCAGGGAGAGTGCGGATTACTTGGTGGATTAAAGGAAATAGTTTACATTTATTCAAGGTAACCCCAGATGTCCCTACTGAAGTTCAAAATGTTTTCTCTCACAGCTTTAAAATATGCAGGAGAAGCCGACTAGCTGTGAGCACCCTCTGTCCCGTGGGCCAGTCAGTCTGACCTGGAGGGTCAGACACGCTAGAGAGGAGTCAGGGGAAAAAGCATCTCTAATATGCCCATCACTCTGTTCACAACATTCAGGTTGTCTACCTCTGAAGAATCAGTTATATTGGCTCCCAAGCTTGTTTATGCCACTTAACTTGTTTTCCTAATTCTTTGATTCAACTAAAATATTACATGAACCAAAGGAGTTAGTGTAAAAAGAACATTGTTGTTATGAAAACTTAAATCCCTTTGGAAAAACTCAATAAATGCAAATTGCTTTAAAAATTGCTGCCAAATTAGACATGGATGGAAAAAAAGTAAAAGATGGAGTTAGTGGAGCAAAACAATTTCACAGTGTGCCTTACTGAGTTTGCATCCCTGGAGTCTAAGTTCTCACTTAAGGAAAAAAACCCACCACTGGAAATAATAGGCTATGCATTATGGGAGTAGATTATTCAATTATTCAAGTTTTTTAAGTGAAAATTTCAATATGTTGGGTACAAATGTGAAAAAGGTTTCACTTTGGAGTTACTGCCACCAACTGTGCTCTGGCCACTCCTTTGGGAGTCTCGTTTTTATAGTAAAACTTCTTAATCACTTTTGGTCCTTAAAACTATCTCATTCCAGTTTTTAAAGCAGTCTTGTTACAACTTCAATTTTTTATCTGTTTTAAAGCTTTCCTCTTTATTCTCTGTGGCTCTCCAATTTCCCTGCCTTTCTCCCCATTTACCCCTCTGGTGAGAGGATGGGGAAAAGGGAGAGGAAAAATAGACATTGTCTCTTTCCCCAGCAAGATGTGCTTCTCAGCTAGGTTGGTCATCATTACTGATGTAACTAAGTCTTTAAAGGCTGAACATGGACAGATGGATGAGGGTCTCAACAGATCTTGCTAAGTAGGGTCTCAAACCAAAACAGCTCCTTTGGGGACAGCCAAAATCCATCTTCCACGTACACGGGGAATTCCAAGAGGGTGGCCCTTATCATTACTCCTTAATGCTCCTTCCCCCACCTGGGTATCAGCAGGGCAGGTCAGTAAACTGAGCAGATGTCCAACCCGGGAATGTGAGGTCAGCCTTCTTTCCTGAAAATGTTCCCCAATTATTCGGGGTATTGCCTCCCCTCACAGGGAGAAGAGGGGAGTCACCTCTCTTCCTGAGCACTACTCTTCCCCCAAAGTTAACCTCTCTCCTCTTTCCAGCCTTCTATTTGCATGGAGCAGGGTCTAGCGAGGAGTGAATAGAAGCTAGCTCTACTGGCTCTTTTCCACAGTCCTGAGGCAAATGGTCAGCTAGAGTCATGGCCACTTTTGTAAACTGAAGGTGTGGCCCACTTAATCCCTTTTGCTTTCAGCTATGGGACTTAATTTTCAAGATTTAGAAAAAAAGCTGGAGAAAATCCCGCTCAACACCTAACACCGGGAATTCCCTGGTGGTCCAATGGTTAGGGCTCTGCTTCCACTGCAGGGGGCACGGGTTCAGTTCCTGGTCGGGGAACTAATGTCACACACCGTGTGGCTTGGCCAAAAAAAAAAAAATTATAAAAAACAAAAAATTTATTTAAAAAAACAAACAAACACCTAATACCGTCTCTTGACATCAGTAGGACAACTTGGAATTCCAATCAGACCTACACTGGAGGAAGAAGCCATGACCCCTACAGCAAAGGATTGGCAAGTGAATGTCAAGTTTATGATATGTACATTTTATGATTCCTAACATTGAGTTGTTCAGTTTACAGATCTGTTCCGATCACTTTATAAGAGGATTTCAGGTAATGCAAACACCCAAATGTGGGATATCTTCAAAGCTATCCAGTTTCTCCTCAAATATCCTCTCCTGTCTTTCATTATAAACAGTTAATCATCTGCAACATCCTGGATATAAAACAAACAAACGGCACTCCTCTTTTGCTTCTTGAGGTTCTGAGGTTGCCATTCAACTTGCTACTGTCATCTTTTTAAAAAAATATTTATTTATGTGTTTATTTTATTTGGCTGCACCGGGTCTTAGTTGTGGCATGCATGATCTTCATTGCGGCATGCAGACTCTTAGCTGCAGCATGCATGGAGGATCTAGTTCCCTGACCAGGGATCGAACCTGGGCCCCCTGCATTGGGAGAGAGGACTCTGACCCACCAGGGAAGTCCCGCTACTGTCATCTTTTAAAAACAACTATTCCTGAACAACCTTCTTAGAATCTGCCTTTGTGTAATTTGCCTCAACGTAGTTACTGCATTTCTTTTTTTTTTCTTTTTTTTTTTTTTTACATCTTTATTGGAGTATAATTGCTTTACAATGGTGTTAGTTTCTGCTTTACAACAAAATGAATCAGTTATATATATACATATGTTCCCGTATCTCTTCCCTCTTGTGTGTCCCTCCCTCCCATCCTCCCTATCCCACCCCTCCAGGCCGTCACAAAGCACCGAGCCTGATCTCCCTGTGCTATGCAGCTGCTTCCCACTAGCTATCTAGTTACTTCATTTCTTAGCACCTGTCCTGTAAAACAGTCAATACAGGGGCTTCCCTGGTGGCGCAGTGGTTAAGAATCCACCTGCCAATGCAGGGGACACGGGTTCGAGCCGTGATCCGGGAAGATCCCACATGCCGCGGAACAACTAAGCCCGTGCGCCACAACTACTGAGCCTGCGCTCTAGAGCCTGCGAGCCACAACTACTGAGCCCATGAGCCACAACTACTGAAGCCCGCGCACCTAGAGCCCGAGCTCCGCAACAAGAGAAGCCACTGCAATGAGAAGCCCACGCACTGCAATGAAGGGTAGCCCCCGCTCGCTGCAACTAGAGAAAGCCTGCGCAAAGCAACGAAGACCCAACCCAGCCAAAAGTAAATAAATAAAATAAATAAATTTATTTAAAAAATAAAACAGTCAATACAAAAACGTTTTTTAAACTGTGGAAGATTCTGGAACAGAGATGATAAATAGTTTCTCATGCCAATCTTGCCCATTCTTTCAAAATGCTCTAACCTGTTACCGTCACTGTCTGTGTTGTGTCAAATAAAACAGATCCCTTTCAGTGCAAAAGATCCCTTTCAATACAAATCACCAGTCAAGTGGTTTTCTGATTTTTCATCAAGTGCTAAACTTACTTGAAAAATGCACTTACAAGTATAGGTACGTGATATATTAACAAGCGAGAACCTTCAAGCTTGGTTTTGCTTTCAAGACAACTGGTATCACAGCAATGCAACAAAATCTCTCTGAGAAAAAACTGTCCTTGAATAAACTTTCTACTGTATTTTTTCTTTATCTGGTCCTATGTTTTAGCCTCTTTTCACATACACACTTGCCTAAACGTTTAAAGACTCCCTTCATCCTTATTGATCTAGTAACAGTAAATCATATGCTAACTCAGTTACTATAACTAGAATAGCCATTATAACTGACCTATTGATTCCAGCCTCTCTTAAATGTTATTAATCACTGTTTGTTCATCTTGTGTTATCTCACATACTGCAGTAGCCCTGCTTAACACAGCTTCTGATAACTGCAAAGCCGCATTGCATAATTCTGACCTGTGCTTTTGAAATCTTAATTTCTATTTTCAAAATTATTCTTAAGCCAAGAGTATGTATTTTTTAATTTAGAAAGTTTTGTTTCCAAACACTTTGGTGAAATCCTAAAGGTCACCGTGCCCATCAGTACTCAATAATAGTGTCTCTTAAAATGTGATCTACAAGCACCTGCATCAGAATCATCTGGAAGGCTTCCTTACAGTCTAGGCTTCTGAACAAAAATCTTGGAGGATGAGGATCTGCATAAATGTTCTTTTAAGCCACCAAGTTGGTGGTAAGTTCTTATAGTAGCTATAGGAAACTAATACAATCTCCAACATGGGATCCAGATTTGGTCTTAAAAAATTACTGAGGGCTTCCCTGGTGGCGCAGTGGTTGAGAGTCCGCCTGCCGATGCAGGGGACGCGGGTTCGTGCCCCGGTCGGGGAAGATCCCACATGCCGTGGAGCGGCTGGGCCCGTGAGCCATGCCCGCTGAGCCTGCGCGTCTGGAGCCTGTGCTCCGCAACGGGAGAGGCCACAACAGTGAGAGGCCCGCGTACCGCAAAAAAAAAAAAAAAAATCCTTGAAAGTGAGAGTTTGGATCATGCCAGGGCTCCATCCAAAGATGTTTTTGTTTTCAGGCACGTCCCTCGGTCTTCCTATGTGATGTGCCCTCACTCACACTCTGTAGCTGATGGGATACCCTACTACTTTGGCTGCCTTCTTGCCAGTTCTCTGCTAGAAATTTCCAGAAGCTGTACACACCTCACCCTGAAACTTGATCCTCAACAACTGTGAGATGTGGCATGGTCTGTCACCTTGGCATCTAACATGCTTGGTCTGTACCCATTTGGCATTGTAAATTGGCTTACAGTCTTGGCTATCCTTTCTGAATATGATTCCCTAGTACCTCTGCCTCCCTTAACCTCATGAGTTGCTAATACCTTGTTTTCATCTGTGTGATTAGTCCCTAGGATTCTTCACTGGATATCATGGTAGGGAAGCGCATGGAAATCAAACAGTTCCCTTCCTCTGGACATCTAAACTGCTCATCTAAGAATGACACTTACTTTTCACTTTCCCTAAACAACCTTTTCTTTTATTACATTCTCCCTTAATTGCATTTCTGTTATTAACTTTGCCCCAAGTGCATCTAACTATTGACTTTCATTTCTTATTCATCTTGGGCAGATCCTGGGCTGTATTGTTAATTTGCACTTCCACATAGTTCTAGAGATTGTCATTTCCAATTTCATGTGATTTTTCTTATAGCTGTAGAACTTCATGTTCCAGGTCTGTAAGATATTTAGTGAAATCTGTAAAGCTGGTAGCAGAGAACAAGGTGGCCTGTGCTTCTTTGTCAATTAACACTTTCATGTTCTGGTCTTCTGAAAAAGCCTTCCATTATTTAAATAAAAATTTGTGAAGAGATTTTTGTGGCTTCAGTGATACTGAAAACACAAGGACTTTTAAATAGCACTGTTTTCACCAATTAATTCTTGTTTATTGTCACAGATAAGTAGATAATTGGTAGTTTTGTTTGTTTTTTGTGTTTTGCAGTACGCGGGCCTCTCACTGTTGTGGCCTCTCGCGTTGCGGAGCACAGGCTCCGGACGCGCAGGCTCAGCGGCCATGGTTCACGGGCCCAGCCGCTCCGCGGTACGTGGGATCCTCCCGGACCGGGGCACGAACCCGGGGCACAAACCCTGCATCGGCAGGCGGACTCTCAACCACTGCGCCACCACGGAAGCCCGATAATTGGTAGTTTTGATACTTAAATTACTCAAAGAATCCGCCATTAAATTGATGGCATTGTTTTCGTCAATTTAATGCACGCCGCATGGTTTCTGTTGCTGCTTGCATTTCTAACTTAGTGGAAAGACTATTTGGCTAAGATACACTCTTGAAAAATGGATTCACAAGGCTGTTTCTTTGAGAAGCCACTACTATCTCTTTTCTCACTCTTAGCTGATTGTTTTGCCTTCTAATTCATTGTAAGATGGAAGGAACTGAGTGTTCTGGTAAGATAAAGGATGGAAAGTGTCCATTGGATTTGGTAATGAGGAGGTCCCCAGTCACTTTATATAACGCAGTTTGGTAGAGACAGAAGCCAGACTGCTGTGGGTTGAGACATGAATGGAAAGTGAGGAAGTGGAACTAGCAGTGGGAAAGATGAAAAGCATAGGTGAGAGACTGGATGGTAAATATCCCGTCAGCCAAAAAGTTTGTTCGGGTTTTGCCGTAAGATGAACTTTTTGGCCAACCCAATACAAGGGACAAATGTTCAAAGAGGGATTTCAAGAAGAGAGAGCCTCTAGGATGTTAACTGGCTGGGGAGAAAGAGCCAGCAGCAAGACAAAGCCTTTCAAGAGAAGGTATGACTGAGGGAGTAGGACCCTGGGGTAAAGGAGGAGATGGAGGGCATGCGGATGGCGGCCAAAGTGGAAGGGCTGGTTGGTTGGTAATAAGAGGAGGGGAGCAGCACTTTCTGAGCCTGGAGGACAGAAGTTAAGTGTGGGCATGTCTGAAGATGTGCTCGTGGGGAGGCTGGGCTGAAAGTTGAAGGAAATCATGCCTGAGGGCCTCAACCACTCTCCACCAAGGAAGAAGCTTTGTCATCTGCTGAAAGTGTGGGGCTTATGGATTGAATAATGGCTTGAGGAGCATGGTGGCAATTTTCGATGTTCACTGAGAAGATGTGAGAGGAATACGAGAAAGAGCAAGAGAAATGATCAAGGGATGGTATTGTGGCCCTGAGACTGAATCCTTGAGTAGGCAGTAGCGTCCAGCTTTGTGGTTGTATGGTTTCTACCAACAGTGTTCAACCTCTGGGTATATAAGCAGAAGGTACAAATTGTGGCCTTAACCCAGAGGCTTTAAAAAAAATCTGTATGAAAATAATCATAGGATGGGGATATGAGGGAATTTGAAGTACTGGTCCAAGTTGGGTAGGGAAGGTAGGGAGGCCAGGAGTGGGATGACAGACTGGGAGATAATGGAAGGACAAAGAACATCCCCATCTGAGGCTCACAACAATCCTTCAGATAAACAGTTTAATCAGCCTAACTTTGAAGATGAGGAACCTGAGGCTCTGAGATGTGAGGTGACATGTTTGGTGAGGTACTTAGAGAAGTAACCGAGATGAGCCACACCTTTCCTTCTCCACTGTCTCTAACCCTTCCAGACCCCACAGTTCCAGCTCTGTTCCTCTTTCTGAACTCCAGCGTGTGTAAGGGAATATCTTTGCATACTTATATTTAACTCAAATAACCTTTGGCCTCGCCAATCTGTGCCCACACAAATGAAGTCACAGCAACGGAAATTTTATTTGCTCATTGCTTCCACCTTTGTAATACAGCACTTCTCTTTCAGGCAAAGCCTCCCTGTTCCAAGTATATTTTGGAATTCCCAGGGGTGTGTCACAAGTCCACTCCCATTGGGTCCTCTGCTGCATTGCTGGGTGACAGTCGAGGCCAGTGCCCGTGAGAGCCCTCATGGGACCAAGCAGTGGTCCGTGACTTAGAAAGTTCCTTACAGATAAGAAAACTGAGGCACAAAGACATTAGTCACTTATCTATGATAACAAAACTACACAGTAGCAGAGCTGAAATTCACACTCAGGAAGTCTGATCATACTGCAATCTTTTTCAGGTTTTTGGTGCCAATGTTATACTTTCTTCATAAAAACCATCTGGAAAATGTTGTGTTTCTAAGCTTTGGATTAGTACAAACATCACTGGAATAGTCTGTTCTTCCAAGGTTTTGTAGAATTCCCCTGTGAAAGTAATTGACACCTTGTGTTGGTCTACGAAAATCAATCAGTTTAAGCTTCCTCTCTCTTCTGAAGGCAGTTTTTGGTAAATTAAATTTTTGTATAATATTAGTCTTTTTTTTTTATTTTTGGTTTCCGATTTTATTTGCAAGGTATTTGGCAAAGCCATCTCTTAATTTCTTTCTTTTTCCCTAATCCTTTGTCACTGTGGCTATTTTATTTATTTATTTTTGGCTGTGTTGGGTCTTCGTTGCTGTGTGTGGGCTTTCTCTAGTTGCGGCAAATGGGGGCTACTCTTTGTTGCAGTGTGCAGGCTTCTCATTGCGGTGGCTTCTCTTGTTGCGGAGCACGGGCTCTAGGCGCACGGGCTTCAATAGTTGTGGCACACAGGCTCAGTAGTTGTGGTGCACGGGCTTAGTTGCTCTGCGGCATGTGGGATCTTCCTGAACCAGGGATTGAACCCATGTCCCCTGCACTGGCAGGCAGATTCTCAACTGCTGTGCCGCCAGCAAAGTCCCTCTGTGGCTATTTCTAATTTGTCATTTCTTATTTTGTGGATTTGTGATTTCTTCCCAATTTTTCTTAATTAGGTTAGCTTGTTATTTACCCATTTAATTCTACTTTTTAACACAAACATTTTTTGGTGATTTATTTATTAATAATACTGGTTTTATTTTGGTTCTGACTATTTTCAAATTTTTCTTTATTAATTCCGTCATTTCTTTAGTTGGATACTTAATTAAACTTTATTATTTTTATATAATTATTTATGAATTTTTCTCTGAGCACTGATTTAGCTCTAGCCTATAGGTACTGATATGTAGTGTGTTCTTTATCACTTTTTTGCTAGTTAATTCTTTAAAATTTATTTTTATGAGTTTTTTAAAAATTTCTAAGTGAAAGGCCTTAAAATTTTTTTAAATTAACTTCAAGTTTTATTGCAATATGTTCAGAAAATATTTCCTGTACCAATTCTGTCTTTCAGAAGATATTGAATTTTTCTGGTGACATCATATGTAGTCAGTTTCTCTTGGATACTCAAAAGAAGAATAAATTCTCTATTTTCAGTGTGTACAAGTGAATATATTTCCATATGTAGCATATTATATAGTTTGGGTCTTCTGTAACATTTGGTGCTACTGCATGAATGTTCATGTTCCTCCAAAATTCATATACTGAAACCCTAACCCCCAATGTGATGGTATTAGAAGGTGGGACCTTTGCTAGGTGATTAGGCTATGAGGTTGAATCCCTCATTAACGGGATTAGTGCCCTTGCAAATGAGAACCCAGTGAGCTCCCTCTGCTCTCCATCACGTGAGGATAAAACAAGAAGTCTGCAGTCTGCAACCTGGAAAAAGATTCTCATTAGAATCCAACCATGCTGGTACTCTTATCTTGAACTTCCAGCCTCCAGAACTGTGAAAAATAAATTTCTTTTGTTTATAAGCCTCCCAGTCTATGGTATTTTTGTTATAGCAGCCTGATCTAAGACAGTTGGTTTTGGTTTTGGTCATCTTGCTCTGTCTTGGGTTATCTTAAATAGAGCATAGGGTTGTCACCCAATCTGAGGATCTGTCTGTTTTTAATGTGAGTTAAGCCCAGTTACATGTATTTATATGATGGATACATTTGTTCTTGGTTTTCCTATTTTGGTGTTATATTGATCGACATAACTTTTACATCATTTTCTTTGCTTTCTATCATAGTTCTTTTGATATTTAGCAAGGTCAGTATTTTTGTTTTCTTGGTTATATTTGTTATTATAACTTTAAATAATATTCTTTAAAAATATATATTATTATGGCTACCAAGAAAGAGCAACAATAAAACTGTTTTGCATCTCCTTCCCCTCATATCCCTCTTCTCAATATTGATATTTTTAATTCTTCCTCTGCCACTATAAAGCATGTTTCTGAGAAAGTATCATGTGGGGAAGTGAGTAAAATGTGATTCAAAACCACTAAACAATTAATAGATTAAAATATATGATCACCTTTTGCGTGCCAAGCAAATGATGCTGCTGGTGATATCCATAAATGAACAGGCTCAGGTCTTCACCCTCAGGAAACTCACGAGGCAGATCACCAGGTGGATAACTGAGAACTGGATAAAGATACCTGTTAATTATACTCCTCAGTAAGAATTCCACATTTCTTATCATTTTAGTGTCTTTACTTGAATATTTCAAGACATTCTGGGAAATAATCTGCCTAGTGACTTAAATGCCTTACATAAGGAGCTCTGTTAGGACATTTTCATAACAGGGCACTATTACCATAATCAGTGAATTGCTGTTGAAATTTATCTGAGACAAAAGCATACTAATTCTTATTTTTCTCTGGCCCAATCCTTTTTGGATTGTATTGGGCCAGCTAGTTGGAAAAAAAGCTGATATTCAAACACTTCTATAAGGTAATAGATTATTTTTTTATTGGAAAGATGGCTTTGTTTTAGACCCTTCTGCTGTATTTTATAACATACTTAATGGCTATTTATCTTAGGGAAAGTCATGTTAGTGAATGTTTTACAGATATGAAATTCACTGTAGTGACAGCCTTGACAGATGGGTTCGGAGTGACACTCTTTACATTGGTAGCTTGTAGTAGAACTACGTAGCCCGGGCTGAGAGTTAAAATGCTCAAGATCTTCCTAGTCCTCAGTCTAGAATTTACTAGTTGTAATCTTGGGTGACCACTCCTCTGCATCTGTAAAACGGGGACAATATTCCAACTTTAGTATATGTGGTGCTGAAGCGAGCACGGGGACAATATTCCAATGACCACTGTGGGGATTGAATGAAATCAGTATGTGGAAGTCTTTGTAACCTGAAAAACCTTACACGTGAGATGGGATGAGGGGTGTATTAGTTACTGATTGCTGTATAACAAATTCTCCTCTCCCCACTCAAAACATAGCAGCTTCAAACAACAAACATTTATCTCACAGTTTTTGAGGGTCAGGAACTTGAGGGCAGCTTAGCTGGGTGGTGCTGACACAAGGCTGCAGACAAGGAGGCAGCTAAGGACATAGTCATCTCAAGCCTCAACTGGGGGGGAAATCTGCTTTCAAGCTCACTCACATGACTGTTGGCAGGATTCAGATTGTTGCCGACTGTTAGACAGAGGCATCTATCTATTCCATGCCGTGTAGGCCTCTCCATAGGGCAGATCAAAACACAGCAACTGGTTTCCCTCGGAGGGAGTAGGTGAGAGGGCAAGAGAAGGTACCTAAGATGAGAGCCCAGTCTCTTTGTAACCTAACCTAATATCATCTTAAAATTATAATAAAACTGTTGCTAACCTTGCAGAGCCCCTAAGATCTGTCTTAAAGTGTCACGTTGTTCTAGACTATGAAGGAGCTAATGAGGGACAAAACTTAGAAAGTAAATTTTATTTGCCCTGAAAAAAAGTTATAACGTGTTAAAATCTTGACAAAGTGTACTTAATTTTAATGGCTGTATTTCCTTGGCTTATTGCTTACTGCCTTTGCCTACAACATGAAGGGTTTTTTTTTCCTAGATAGCAGAGATTGTGTGTGACCAGAATAATTTCCTGCACTTTATGTTGACTTTATTTACTCAACTATTTAAGGAAAAAAGAGAATAAAGGTTTCTTGTTCTTTACTTATGAAAGAACTAAGATTCTTTACAATTGTGTTACTTTCTTTTTTATTTTAAAATATTTATTGCCACTTTGATTAAATATAGAACCAGATGTTGTTTCCCAGGTACCCATAATCCTACCTTGATCAAGTGTCCCAGGCTCTTGTGGCAACTTCTTTGACTTTTGCCTTCTCCAAATCAGATCCTTAATACAAAAAAAGATAAACAAAACTTTCAGAATATATTTTACACCTAAAACTATCTTTGTGATTTCTTGGAGGGCTTCTGGAAAAATCACAAAGGTTTGTTCTCTTACCTTCCAAAAAGAGAGATGCTGGAAATATTAGGTTTCTTTATTAGTTACCATTGGTGAGTTACATGGGAAGAGTAGTCAAATAAGAAGAGACACTCAACCTTCCCTAGGTTAAATGTGCTTAAGTAAGTGTCATGAATGTAAGTATTTTTAGAAATTGAATGCTTTGGGGGATTTCCCTGGCGGTCCAATTGTTAAGACTCCGTGTCCAATTGTTAAGACTCCGTGCTTCCACTGCAGGGGGTATGGGTTCGATCCCTGGTCAGGAACTAATTTCCCACATGGCACGAGGCACAGCCAAAAAAAAAATAAAGTCAACTAGACCACAGCCTTGTTTCTTTAGTTTGAATCTAGCATCTTCTAGGACAGTGGATTTCAACTGGGGATATATATCAGATTTACCCATGGGATTTTATAAAAATATAGATATCAAAAAACTGTTCCAGACTCACTGAATCTCTTTAACTTGATATTCTTGGTATATTCTTAGTATATGCTTACAATAGTCTTAGTATATTATATACATTGTGTTTCAGGATTATTGTGTTTCAGGATTATTACATATCTCAAGATTTCTTTCCTTCTGAATAATTATGTTCATCCATTTTTTGGTGTTCATCCATTTGTACACATCAAATGTAACATTCATTAACTTTGTTGAAAATAGGCATAATCATTATGCTTAAAGACATTTGTATACATTTTTAGAATGAAATGTAAAGTTATTATCTTTGCTTTTCATGGTCTGGAAATAATCTAATTTCCTAGTCAGTTGCATTATGCTTATTATGAATTCTCATCAGACCTTTCACATATGAAAATTTTCAGTAAACATTAGTCTTCAGTGACAGTCTTTTTGCTCTGCAGATAGTTTTTATTTTACTCGAATTTCTTGCTTGAAAACTCTGCTGTAAGCTACAGGTCATGTTTGAGTCTACAACAAAAAAGGACCATCTCAGAGCCTTGTGAAAAAGGACTATAACAGGTAATTCAAATTACTGACACTTTGAAAAGAAAGACTGTCAGGTACAGGCTTCTGATGGCATTGCTTAGATAACTTTAAGATCATACCAGTGCACTGGATCAGGATTTCCAGAACTCTTTTTAGTCAAGAAGCAGATGGTCTCATGACACTATTGACCCAAGATCCATCAGAACAAGAACTAATTACACCAGAGTGAATGAACTGATGAGAAAATTTTTATTGTGGTTACTTGTTTGAAATAAAGTTGATATTTATAAATATTTTCCCCTTAAGATTATATAAGAAAGACCTTTCCCTTTCTACTTAAGCTGTCTGTAACCTATAACATTTCTGACAGTTTTATTGGGATGTAATTCACACACCACACAATTCATTCATTTAAAGTACACAATTCAATGGTTTTTAGTATATTCACACAGTGAACTTTGCCATCACCACAGTCAATTTTAGAACACGTATCATCCTAAAAATAAACCCCGCACCCCTTAGCAGTCACTCACTGTCCATTACCCCCATCACTCCAGCCTCTAGAAACCACTCATCTACTTTCTGGCCCTATGGATTGGCCTATTCTGCACATTTCATACAAATTGAATCATATGTGTGGTCTGCCGTGTCTGGCTTCTTTCACTTAGCACACGCTTTCAAGGTTCACGCATGCAGTAGCACCTATCAGCACTTCATTCTTTTTGATTGCTGAATAACATTTCATTGTATAGGTTTGCCACATTTTTTTTTTTTTTTTTTTTTTTTTTTGCGGTACGCGGGCCTCTTACTGTTGTGGCCTCTCCCGTTGCGGAGCACAGGCTCCGGAAGCGCAGGCTCAGCGGCCATGGCTCACGGGCCCAGCCGCCCTGCGGCATGTGGGATCCTCCCGGACCGGGGCACGAACCCGTGTCCCCTGCATCGGCAGGCGGACTCTCAACCACTGCGCCACCAGGGAAGCCCTGCCACATTTTATTCTTTCACCAGTTGATGGATGTTTTTGTAACCCATAACATTTAAAATAATACTTGATTCTAACTGATACCTTTCCTTTCTCTGCCACTGCCCCCAAATCCCAAAACTTCAACTAAGTTTCCTTATTTTTTATGGCATAGTTTCATTAAGAACCTGTTCTCCTTATTACTAGAATTAATTGGAAGACACAATTAGATGACCAAGATATTCTCTGGAGTATCATACTTGAGAATTATGCTCATTGAATCAGGTATGGCCAGACACTTTTATGGAACTCAAATTGATTTTATTTCCGGAACTAATACCTACAAAACCCTCCCAGGAAAATGCTCACAGTACTTAGAGTGTCCAGCCTTACATGAGATCAAGAACGTTACTTCCTGCAGGCCAGGGAACTTGGTACATTTGGGGGACCTTGAGGAGAATTTATAGATAGTGCAAGTGAAATCTGATACAGAGTTTCTTCAGCTTGGTTTCCTAGCTTCAAGGTAGCAAATAATAGAGGCTTTTAAAAGTCCAATCTGAGTTTCCTTATGAAAACTTCCAGCAAAGTTAACTTAGGAAGGCCTATATAGTAAATTAATACTTGTGATATCTGTGTAAATAGTCAGGCCAAACCTTCTGAGACCAGCCTTATTTTGTGACCATGAATAACCATTCTTAGAGATTAGTCTGATCTCTAGGAGGCAGAGAGAGAGAGAGTATAAGGAAAAGTGTAAGACTTTGGAATGCGCAAAAGAAATTATTGAGTATCCTTTCAATGGAATGCTGGAGTCTCAGGATTCTCTCATCCTACCAGTGCATAGGCCTTTGCCTTTGACAAGGCTAAGACTCTGAAGAGATAGAAATTAACTAGCAGAAAACTTATGACAACATAAATAATTCTTGTCCACAGAAGTACAAACTAGCTCTGTGCAGTGGAATGCAATTTATTATTGTCCAATGATCAGACCAGTTTTTGCAAATTCATTTCAACATTCCTTTACTGTATAGAATTTTGTGGTTCTTTGCCTTCTTTGTAACGTCTTTTCCAGTTCTCTGTCAATTAATGAGTTCAATAAACAATATGTGCCACTTTTTCATTTTCCATTTGTATGAGAGTCATGATTTTGCTTTTTTTGAACATTATCCTTTAACATCCTTAATAAACCAAATCATCCCTGCCCCAGCTTTGTAAATGAGCAGCCTGAACTGCAGGGTGGGGCTGGCTGAGCTAAAGGTAAAGAGCAGCTATGGAGCAAGGGATGAGCTGGAGTGGCCCTCAGTGCTGGTGGCTCGCGGTTCTCTTTTGATTATTTCTAAGAATGGGATAGAGGCAGGGAATATATGAAAGAACCCTTTAGTGAAACAGTTTATAGTAGGAGAAGGGAACTACAAAGTAAACACACACACACACACGCACACACACACACACACACACACAGAAGAAAGTAAATACAATAGAAAGACTGCCAGGACATCTGGGTTCAAGACTCAACTCTGGGGACTTCCCTGGTGGTCCAGTGGTTAAGACTCCACACTCCCAATGCAGGGGGCCTGGGTTCGATCCCTGGCCAGGGAACTAGATCCTGCATGCTGCAACTAATAGCCCACATGCCGCAACTAAAAGATCCTGCATGTGGCAACTAAAGATCGCACACGTGGCAACAAAGATCCCACATACTGCAACTAAGACCCAGCATAGCCAAAATAAATAAATAAATATTAAAAAAAAAAAAAAGACTCAACTCTGACACTCATTAACTGTGTGACCTAGGGTAACTTTCTTAACCTCTCTAGTTTCCTCAAATAATAATACTATCTCCTACGGTTGTTATGAGGGTTACAATGAAATGAAACTGTCATATAAGGTGATCAGCACAGTGGCCTGCAAGGAGTATGTACAAAATAAATGTCGACTGCTGTCAGAAGAAGGAGGCTGGCTTAGATCAGTGTTACTCAAACTTCAATGTGCTTGCTCTTGCGAAGCTTGCTTAAAAGGCATTCCTAAACCCCTCCCCCAAGGATTCTCCTTAGGAGGTCTGAATGGAGTACAGAAAGTAGCTTTGTAACAGGCACCCAGGTGATTCTGATGCAACTGAATTTGAAGATTTTGCATTGAGAAGGACTCCACTAGAGGATTTAAAATGTGTCTTTAAGTATGAGCATCGCTGTGTGTTCCTTCCACATTAAATCCTCTTAACAGGAATATCAGATTAAATACTTCCCTAAGTGGTAATAGAATCTTCATTATTGAGATCCTGAGAGAAAGGGTAGAAAATTTTAGGAAAAAAAAATGGGTGGATCACTTTGTAAAGCTGTATCAAGGAGGATAATTGTAAATAGCATTGGATAAAAGGCACATAATTTTAAACAATGGCCTTGAATTGACTATTTAGTGATTGTATCATTTGAAACAGGAAAGAAATCTGAAAGCAGAAACCCCAATCCCAGAGTATTCAACACCTACAAGCTGAGCACGCAAAGTGTGGTCCCTGGACCTGCAGCATCAGCACCACCTGGGAGCTCATTAGCAACGCATAAACTGAAGCCCACGTAGATCTGCTGAATCAGAATCCTCATTTTAACAAGATAGTTAGGTGACGCACATGCAGTTTAAAGGTTGAGAAGTCGTGATATAGAACACAGGCCAAGCTACATAAATTAGCCAGGCAACAATTAATTATTAATTATGTAATGCGTATTAATTAATGGTTCCCAGTTGATGGGTGCTGGGACACATTAAAATCACCTGGAGAATTTCAAAATGCAGACCAACTCCAGAGACTGAATTTCAAGTGGGGCCCAGAAAAAAATTTTATTTTGAAGGAGACCCCCGGGTAATTAGGGTTCACAGCCAGGTTGGGGAGCTACTGCAGAGTATAAGAAATGGGAGTTCAGGAAAAGGATGGAAAGCAGAAGAGTAGGTCTTGAACTGACCCTTAAAATAGGGTTCAAGTTTTGCAGAATGAGGAGCGTGCGTGCGTGCGTGCGTGCGTGCGTGTGTGTGTGTGTGTGTGGAAAAAAGACTAAGACAATGTTATTGTAACTTTCTTCTAGGGAGAGAATGGAAAACACAAAGTGAAGGAAATATTGTTCTCTGGGGAGTTTTAGCAGGATTTTAAAACAATAACGTTTCTCTGTTAGAAAGGGTGACATGATGCTGCACATATCTTGGGAGCCAATGTCACATTTGATTAACATTTAGAAGCAATTTGAATGGAGAGAATATTATTCTTCTCAATTCCCACATGGGGTTAATATGTACATTCTTTTTCTCACATAAAAGACAGTTTTAAAATCTTGTTCTACTTTGAGTAGAAATGATCTAAGCTTGGATTCATTTCAAGAAAATGGAAAATATTTCTATTGGCACGACAGTCTGACTTCACTGGATTCATTAAACATCAGATGAGATAATGGATATGATTGTAATTTGAAATGTGGGACACGCTATATAAATGTCAGGTCATGGTCTGGATCCCTTCTGCCGCTCCCAGTCCTGCCTTCTGCACTCTAACTCTGCACAAACTTGCTATTCCCCATGGCTCTTCCTGACTCCTGATCAGATCAGATGTCCTCCCTCCAAAGCGTTCTTGATTTCTTTTTCTCTTTTGGTCAGCCTTATACCTTGACTATATGTCCAATGTTGCACTTCATAATCTTGTGTTATAAGTTATTTGTTTATCTGTAGGCTTACTCTATTAGACTTAAGCTCTTTGAGACAAGTGACTTTTTAAATTCATATCTGAATATCTAGTGCTGAAGTTTCATTTCTCATATGTTGGCATAAACTCCTAACAGACGCCATCTCTTGTGGATAACAACCATAAATTCTGGACAAATTACAAAAATCAACTAGATGAAAGCTCTGCATAAGAAAGCAAGATAGGCAGATTTTGCAAGGACATTCAAATTTGGAAGGAATGACTGACACATTGCGAGTTCCCAATTTTTGCAGATGGCAAAATGACAGGCTGTAATCACAGTGTGGTGCTGTCTTTACCTGCTTTCTTTCTGACCTGGGCAACCAAAGGACAGAATTCAGGGAGGCCATGGCTGTTGGAAAGTCCAGGAAGGCCTAGAAAAAAGAAAGCCAGAGTAGGTAAACTTCAAATTCTACATTTAAACCCCACTCACAATCTGACTCTGCATCACACGCATGGTGAAGACCCAAGCTTGCAGCTGAGGCTAAAGAAGCTGAACTGAGATATGAACTGCTATGATGCTACAGATTACATTCTCCCCCAGTGTTCTATATTCTCCTTTCATAGCTCTTATTTTCCCAGGAATTTCTTAATATCTTCCTTCCCCAATAAGCTCCATTAAGCAGGTTCCAAATGGCACGTTGGATTATTGTTTCTAATCCCTTGGTAACTCCCTGTAATAGAATTACACACCCATGCCTGTGGCCACGCAACCTTGCAGTAGCTCCCACGGAAGTAAGTGGAGACCATATCCCTGCCTCATTAACTTGCGTTTGGCCGTATGATTTGATTTGACCAATGAAATGTGGACAGAAATGATAACGTACCAGTTCTGAACTGAAGCATTAAAAAGCACAGTATGTCAGTCTGGATCCAATCAGGAAAAATAATGATTTGAATAGGGAAAGTTTAGTATAATGAATTATTAAACCATGATAGACATCATAGACATAATGGAACTCTAAATGATACCCCAGGGATATGAAAGAGTACCTCAAGGAAGGACAAACTTGGAATAAGGCTGCTTCCCAAGGAGAGGTTTAGATCTCAGTGGAGAAGGTATGGCTGCAGCCCTTTGGATGGTGGAGATGTTTGCTGGGTTGCCCTGGCCAGAGCTGGGCCACAATCACCAGGTATCAGGAAACAACTCTCTGGGGCACAGGTGAGCTGAGAGTGATGGGCAGGAGCACAGAGTGAGTCAGCGTATCTGGAGCCCACTCACTAGCAAGGTGGTACAAAGCCAGTGATACGTGGTGTCTGTGTTGAGAAGGCTGAAGGAAACACCCTCAGGGGTACAAGTGAGCCAAGGCTCACAAGTGGGTATGCAGAGAGAGCTGGGGCACCACTGCCAGCATGAGGCCTAGAGTATACGAGTGTCCACATTAGGAGAGTCATGCCATGTAGGTCCCTGTGCCAGGCTGTGTAATCACTGAGTGATGGTGCACTCTGAGCACAGAGCTGGGACAGAGCCCTACTAGATGTTTCTACACACATGTACTATGCAAGAAAAAGTAAAAGCACACTGGATGCAGGAAAAGAAGCCCCCTTCCTCCTGAAAGTCTCCCTCCACTGACAAAGCTTACTGTACAGGACAAATGACGAAAGAGTCCGGTCTACTACTGCAAAGCAGGTACTGAAGGGTGAAGTTGGAGTTGAGAGCAATAAATCAGTAATTGGCTCTTTGAGTTGCTACCCTCCATGAGAAGAGCACGGCCCAGAGAGTCATTGCTTTCTCAGACTGAATCCTACAATGTGGAGCAGACAGGAGCACTGTGTGGAGTCCGGCCTACCTGAGCCGTGATCACTGAAATGACAGCCAACTTTGAAACCCACGAGTATAAAACAAGTGTTCATTGTGGCAAGCTGTTGAGATTTTTGAAGCGATTTATTATATTAAAAAAATTACTAACACATCTTGTTTTCTTCCATGTCCCTTGTGTCTGTGCCTAGATTATAAGGGGAGCTCGATATAAACTTTTAAATGATTGTTATTCAAACTTTGGGGCCATTTTCTGATTGCTCTGAAGGTTTAGCTCAGGTGTTGTCTAATGGGCTACAGACTGAGTCACCATTTTAGGTACATAGCAGAATAGAAATAACATCATGAAGAATCTTACTGGATTTTGAATCTGATCTCTAAAAGAAAAAAACCTAAACCCAGGATTGCTTTTCTTAGCTTTTGGAATCCATGTAGCTCCTTCAGTGTGAAGCTATTAGGCCATTAGGCCTGGCTTCCTCATCTAACTTGGTACCTTTTTGATGTAGCTTTGGGGGAACAAAGTAAAAACTAATCAGAAGAAGATTGTCTTGTATGTGAACTGGCTATAGCTCAAAGAGTGAATTTATGGGTGAAGAGAGAAAATATAATCAAAACATAGCCTCTGCTTGTAGGGCTGTAACTATCATAAGTTAATTTTATGTTCCAATCTTCTTCTCCTGTTTGGGGTCAGAGCACACATCACACCCTCATATATAACTGACTAACAGTGAAGAACTCTGTCCTTTCTTGCATTTATTGTTGTGTTGATATTACTTTCATTACACCACAAAGAACCATCAGCAGGCATTAACATTCTTTGGTCAACTGAAATTATTTTACAAATATTCTTTTATATTTATTTATTATTTTATAAATACTTTATAAATAGCTTTACTATAGAGATACGAATCCCTTTCAAGGATACCTGGTAGAAATTTGAGTATGGTATTTCTTTCTTTTTTTTTTTTTAAATGGGACTTTTTAAAAAAAAATTATTTATTTTTGGCTGCGTTGGGTCTTCATTGCTGCATGTGGGCTTTCTCTAGTTGCCGCGAGCAGGGGCTACTCTTTGTTGCGGTGCACGGGCTTCTCATTGCAGTGGCTTCTCTTGTTGCGCAGCACGGGCTCTAGGCACGCAGGCTTCAGTAGTTGTGGCACATGGGCTCAGTAGTTGTGGCACGTGGGCTCTAGAGTGCAGGCTCAGTAGTTGTGGCACACGGGCTTAGTTGCTCTGCGGCATGTGGGCTCTTCCCGAACCAGGGCTCGAACCCATGTCCCCTGCACTGGCAGGCGGATTCTTAACCACTGCACCACCAGGGAAGTCCCAGAGCATGGTATTTCGAAAGTGATCACTGATTTCACCACAGCTGCTGGCCATCGCTATCAGAGGACTGAAGAGTTTGGCCAGGCTTCTCACAGTGCCCTTAGTAGTAGAGCTGCCCCCTAACTTGTAACTGGAGCTATGTTAGAAGATCTTATTATCATTTCTATGTCTGCCCTGAAACCTCACCCTCAAAGTCAGCTGCTCTGCATCTGCTATCACTTTGGACTTTGTACTGCTGCTGCTACTTCTTCTCCCAAGTCATCGCCATTCTGCCATACAGGGGGTTTTGAGTTAGTTTTTCAGTGGGTTTTATCTTTTTTTTTTTTTTTTAAGCACACTGTTAACCCTCCCTTCGACTAATACTATAGTTATTTATTTTCCTTCCAAGGACATTCATTAAAATGCTTTCACAGGGACTTCCCTGGTGGTGCAGTCCAAGGGACTGACCCTGGTGAGACTACTCACTGAGGGCATTTGTAGCTCATACCCTCATGCTTGTTAGGCAGCTGGACCATCCTCATGAGCAGGCAGAAGGATGAGGTGTGCTAGAAAATCTCTCCCAACAAAAACATCACCGCATACATATCCGTTTTGAGAAATTAATTCTTCTGGGTACTGAAAGCTTCATTCTCACTTTTGGAATTCCCTATTAAAATGCACATAATCCTAAAGAATCGTTTTGAGTCATTTCAGATGTTATTAAGTAATATTTCAAGGGTTTTCTCTGCAAGAAGGGTTCCCTTGATGTGCTTTTGTAATAAAGGAAGGGAACCAGGAGAAAACAGTTCTGAAATGAGATGTTTCTCTTCAAATCAAGCTCCCTAAACCACACTTAGGACTGAGTTGGATTTAAATCCTTGCTGACAGAGGCAGCAGTTCTTAGCAAACACAAGCACATTGAATAGTTTTATCTAAATTATGCAAAATGTAGGTAGAATCCCTAGATTTTTCTCTTCATTCTCATTTTGCAATCATTAGAGACCCTACATAGAGGGAATGGTAAACACTGGAGCTGAGGCTTCAATGAAATAATCTAAACACATTCTTGATTTTATTTGCAATCTACATATTTCATCAATTCCGATGCACTCCCACCTCCCCATTTTAACATTTTTGCAGTTGAGGTGTTTCTAATGGTTGGTTGTATCTTACAAGTATTGGCAGCCAGGTAGGTGGTCATTGTCATGTTATTTATGGCACCAGCTCCATCACTGTGTTTATGTTGTTGTCATTTCAGTTGACTTATATACACTGTTATTACCACACATGTTAAATTTAACTGGCATTTAAAGTATCTTCCATAGATTATTCTATGATTTCGTATTGAGACATTAAGATACTGTGAATGCAGATTGACCAAGAAACAGCACCAGGGTGTAAGTTTGATATCAGGGAAACAAATAGCTGTCATTGAAAGAGTGATGACAATTTCACATTTTCTTTCAATGCAATGGCCATGTGCTTTATGGGATATAGGAAAGGAAGATAATCATAGGTAGATGAAATTCTGTTACGTTTTGTTATTCACATTTATGCAGAAAGCTTTACCTATATCTCCCAAGCAAGACTGTACCAACATCTGCATTTGCAGAATTTTCTTCCAAACTGGCAGCTTGAAAGAAAATGTCGAGGATAATAGTGAAGTATCATCTTAAGAAATGCTGTATTACTAAAGCTCTCAATGGCACGTAAGACAAGATCATATGTATTCTATGGTATAACACAGATATAAAAACAAAACATAGACATGGAAATGCTGTGTTGAAAATTAACTCAAAAGAGTTCAACTAAAGAGACATGCACCCCAATGTTCATAGCAGCACTATTTACAATAGCCAGGACATGGAAGCAACCTAAATGTCCATCGACAGAGGAATGGATAAAGAAGATGTGGTACATATATATACAATGGAATATTACTCAGCCATAAAAAAGAATGAAATAATACCACTTACAGCAACATGGATGGACCTAGAGATTATCATACTAAGGGAAGTAAGTCAGACAGAGAAAGACAAATATCATATGATATCACTCATGTGGAGTCTAAAAAAATGATACAAATGAACTCATTTACAAAACAGAAATAGACTCAAAGACATTGAAAACAAACTTATGGTTACCAAAGGGAAAGAGGGGGGAGGGAGGGATAAATTAGGAGTTTGGGATTAACAGATACACACTACTATATATAAAATAGATAAACAACAAGGATCTACTGTGTAGCACAGGGAACTATAATCAATATCTTGTAATAAACCATAATGGAAAAGACTATGAAAAAGTATATCCATGGGACTTCCCTGGTGGAGCAGTGGTTAAGAATCCGCCTGCCAATGCAGGGGACACGGGTTCAAGCCCTGGTCCAGGAAGATCCCACATGCCGTGGAGCAACTAAGCCCGTGTGCCACAACTACTGAGCCTGCACTCTGGAGTCCATGAGCCACAACTACTGAGCCCGTGTGCCACAACTACTGAAGCCCGCACGTCTAGAGCCCGTGCTCTGCAACAAGAGAAGCCACCACAGTGAGAAGCCCGCGCGCCACAACAAAGAGTAGCCCCCACTCGCTGCAACTAGAGAAAGCCTGCGCACAGCAGCGAAGACCCAACGCAGCCAAAAAAAAAAACAGTATATGTATGTATAACTGAATCACTTTGCTGTATACCTGAAACTAACACAACATTGTAAATCAACTGTATTTCAATTAAAAAAAAAAAAGAGTTTGGCAATAAATTTGAAAAATCCCTAGGAATTAAATCAGTTCATTTCGTTCATACGTCCCTTTTGATGTATGTAAAAGAGCAAAGCATTCTTAAAATCTATATTTAAAATCTAAGTCTAAAAATTTCTTTCAAAAATTATACAATAAAATTTCAAAGTAATTAGGAAGCACTATGTCATAACTTAATTTGAACCATTTTTTCTTTCTTAGTGTTAAATAAATAATGGTGCAACTTATAATTGATGAGATTTTGGATTCATTGGCAAAGCCTGGAAAACTGCAGGTCCTCTAACTGTCAAATACTTTGCACTATGTGCATTTATAGAATGCACCCAGTAAAGAGAAGAGAGCTGATGAAGAAGAAAGAAGAGGAGGAACAATAACTGTTACAAAATGTGTCTGGGGTAATTCTTAGGTAATAGCAGTATCTATCACGGAAGGAAGCTGTCCCTTGAGTCTATTTTCAAGTTACTTTGACATTTGCAACTCAAAACTGATCACTTTTTACCTGGTGTCTGAACTTCCTATGAAAAATTATCTTAGGCATGAACTTGAATTATCTTGATTTGCTGGATGGGATGATTACCTATGATGATTTTTTAATCATACCTGTGAAGACTCTATAGGAGGCCAAATATAGTTACGGAGTTAACCTTTTAATTGATTTGGTTGTTATTGAGCAGTAGGTAACAGATAAAGTGTGGAGGGCAAGGTCAAATTCACCTCAGTCATCACAATGCAGATGTGGCCCCCTCCCCCACGGATGGCTGCCAAGATCTGAAGATTTGTGTCCTCTTACATTACATCCTAGAGGTAGTGATGTAGCATCTATGTGATCATAAATGGGGACGATAATGTACAGGCTTCTGGCACATAAATGACTGGTCAGTTAAGACTTTTCACCATAATGGCCTTTCTTTAGTTACACCACCATTCAGACAATTTCTTTCTTTTCTTTTCTTTTTCAGAATTATGATTTTTCAAAAACCAAAACACCAATAAATGAAAACTCCATTCGAAGTAAATTTTCAGCATTACAATTTCAGATAAAACTGTACCCACTGATTTTATTTGGCATTATAGTGTTTATAGTGAGAAAATGTCATTGAGAACAGATATGAATAAATCTTCATTTTATAATATATTACATACAAATTGCATAGTTTTACTTTCAAATTGTTTTTGTTATATAAAGTTGTTTTTGTTATTGAATTGACATATATTTCCATTTGTGAAATTGTGTTTGGGTATCTTGGATTGGGATGGAAGGCATTATAATTCTCATTAAAATTAAAAGAAGTGGGACTTCCCTGGTAGCACAGTGGTTAAGAATCCGCCTGCCAGTGCAGGGGACACGGGTTCCAGCCCTGGTCTGGGAAGATCCCACATGCCACGAAGCAACTAAGCCTGTACGCCACAACTACTGAGCCTGCACTCTAGAACTCACAAGCCACAACTACTAAGCCCGCGTGCCACAACTACTGAAGCCCGCGCACCTAGAGCCTGTGCTCTACAATAGGAGAAGCCACCGCAGTAAGAAACCCACGTACTGCAACGAAGAGTAGCCCCGGCTAGCCGCAACTAGAGAAAGCTCGCACAGCAACAAAGACCTAACACAGCCAAAAATAAAAAATTTAAAAATAAATAAATACTTTTTTTAAAAAATTAAAAGAATTAAAGATTTTAAAATTTTAATGGCTTTTCACTTAGCAGCAGGGATTTTCAGGGAATTAATTAATGAAGGAATAGATATACTTAAAAGTCCTGGATTTAAAGAAGAAATAACCTTGCTAATGAGTATATGATCCAAAGAGGTTTCCAGCTTCTTACAAGTTTTGAAGTTTCTTGAGATTCCATCAAGACAACCATTAAAGACCAGTTCCCCAGGCTTGGTCTTGCCTTGAAGCCCACTGCCTAATACCAAAAGGCTCAAGTGTGGAAGGAAGGGTGTGCCAGGTTCATTGGGACGCTCTTCTGAAAGGCCATTTGTTTTCTCCTTTGCCACGTTTTACACCGAACTCAGCGGTCTGTCTTCTCATCTTTGTATCCCCACTACCTATCTTAGGGTCTTATACAGAGTCCACATTAAATAAGTGTTCACAGATTTTTTTAAATGCCAAATTTTCCTTAAGTTTTTAAATTATACTTTTTATGTGTAGAGTTAGTAACTCCCAAGTTTTCTGAAGAAGAAAACTGCCAGCATTTGACATGAGAATTTTAAATCTTCACCTTTAAAAAAATTATGTTCATATTGAAGGGGAGCAGAATATAACACCTTTAAATATGGCTCTTTGGTTTAAGGATTATCTTGAGCTGGATGTTTTTAAGAAATTGCAGACACAGGAGAAGCTCTAAAAACCAAGTGAAAGTTACTCTTTTGTGAGAGACATTTACATCTCCCCAGGAAGACATTTACATCTCCCCAGGAGTATGACTAAATCTCTAGAAACTTACCAATGGAGAAGGCACTGACTTAAGTCTGCATAACAACCATAACCTTGTTTACTGTGCTTTTCCTGGTCACCTTCCATAACTGCCGCTCTCCCCGCCCCCCAACATCTTTCTTTGGTCTTTAGCTGACAAAAGAAAGGTATTGAAGGTGGTGGTGGTTTGGGCCATTGCAGGAGTTACTCAGTTTCCCTGGGTCTCTCCCATGTAATACAGGAGGCATATATGTTATTAAAGTTCTGTTTGTTTTTTCTCGTTAATCTGTCTTTTATTACAGAAGGCCTCGGCCAAGAAGCTAGAAGGGTAGAAGGAAAATTATTTTTCCTCCCTATAATATAAACAAAGGGGAATTGAATTAGCTTTATTTGGTCATTTTTGCCTTCCTCCAGTCCCATGCCCCCTTCTAACTGGATGTAACTGGGCTCCTACAAAGTCAAGATTGAGAACTTCCAGAATAGAGGTATTCAAGGAAAAGAAAAGTTATCAATGACATAGGTTAAATCAAAACAGAAAGAAAATTAGTAGTGAAGACTCGGGAGCATATCTCTGAAGATAAATCTCCGTATTAGATCGGTGAATAGCACATTAACGCATTAGAATATTTGGAAGTTTGCCACCAAGAAAAGATCAATTTTCATAAAGCAAAAGGAGACAGATATCACAAGGGCACATGCATTTACAGGCATTAAGAGTTTCTGGTGCAGTACGCTGAGCAAGCTGAGGTTGACGTGGGAAGTTTTGAGTAGACTGAGACAGCCGTGCAGCTTTGGTCTAACGCTTCATAATTTTTACATACCTGAGGTCACAACCAACTCTAAACTTGCTTAAAGATTTATTTATTCTATAAAATCTGGACCTTCCTATATTAACAATACCACAAAAGGGTAATATTGATATATTCGAAATGAGATCCCAAGAGCTAAGAGCTTTTTTTTTTTTCATTTAAAAAAATTTTATTTTATTGAAGTATAGTTGATTTTCAATGTTGTGTTACTTTCTGGTGTACAGCAAAAGAGCTCTTTTTTCTTGTAAGTTTATTCTGTGAAATGTTTAAATACTTGGGATGTCAGTTGATTTTTCCTTGGCCCCAAGAACTCTAGTTCAGTGATTCTTAACGGGGGCGTGGTTTTGACCTTCAGGGGACACTTGGCAATGTGTGAAGACATTTTTGGTTATCTCAACTGTGGGAGTGAGGAGAGGGTTGCTACTGGCATCCAGTGAAAAGAGACCAGGGAATTTATCTTATTCATAGTTTGATCTCCTGGACCTTTGAATATTGCCTGATACATAGTAGATGCATAATAAGTATTTGTTGAATAAGCAAGGGAATAACTGAATGAATAGATGGATGAATAAAGAACGATACAATTATTCTCCCTGAGCAATTTTCATTCAGTTAATTTATACTGTGGTGCTGTTAGCTATCAAAGTCTCTGCAAATGCAATTCAAATCTTAGTTTTCCATAACTCTCTCTACTGCACAAGAAAGATGTGCATATTCCCCATACCACATGCACACATGTTTGCCCACCTTGACAAAGAACATGGATAATTCATTCTATTGGACGGAAAAATCAATCAAGTGTTTGTTTTCACTGTGAACATCACCAGGAACAAGATTGTTGCTATGCATTTACTGATGAAATGTTTAAGGGGCAGCTGTATATAATTTGAGTCTGTGCCTCCAGATCACAGAAATCTGCAGTCACTTTAGAAACAGCAACTCTATTTTGTTTCTGTTTGTTTTAATCTCACACCTGAGCTTTACCTGATGCACTGTCATTTTAATATTGTTTCCATGCCACGGTCAGCAGTGAAATCACTTGGTGTTAGGATCATAGATTAATCACAGGCATAGCTTTCATTCAGCTGGAGGCAAGCATGGCTACTGTTGACTCTGCAGGCATCAGCAAAAAGCACTGATCTGGGCACTGGGGTGTATTAACTATCTAGTGCTGCCTAACAAATTACCCCAAAACTAAGCAGCTTCATAAAACAAATATTTGTTACCCCATAATTTCTGTGAGTCAGGAATACAGGCATGGCTTAGCTGGGTCTTCTGGCTCAGAATCTCTCACAAGGTCAAAAACAAAGTACTGGCTGAGAGTGAAGTCATCTCAAGGCTTGCTGGCTTCTAAATTCACTCACAGTTGTGGGTAGGATTCAGTTCTTGGTGGGCTGTTGGACTGAGGGCCTCAGCTCCTGCATGGCCCTTGACCAGAGGCAGCCCTCATTTCCTTGCCATGCAGGCCTCTCCATAGGGCAGTTCACAACATGACCACTGGCTTCATCAAAGTGAGCGAGCAAGAAGAGCCAGGGAGAGAGTAAAAGCTAGATGGAAGTCACAGTCCTTTATAACCTAATCACTGCAGTGACACTGCATCACTTTTGCCGCATTCTATTCACTAGGAGCAAGTCACTAAGTCTAGCTCACACTCAAGAAGGGAATCACACAACGGCATGAATACCAGGGGGTGAGGATCCCTGGGAGTCATTTTAGAAGCTGCCATCATAGGAGACTTAGATTTCAGCCGGGTGACAGTAACCAGCACTATGGCACTGCCTACATTGTTTTGCTGTTTGGCCCTCATTATTCTCATTTGTAAAATGAGGTGATTGGACTGAGCTGCCATCAGAGTTCAAAAGATGTTACTAAGTATATCCTACTTCCAGGATTTATTTGTTGAATATAAGTAAGGGCATTTAATATTTTTACTGTGTTGATTAAGGCTTTTTGGTTTCAAGGAGTAGGGTCTTGCAGGGAAAGTGGTCATCTGTAGTTAGGACCCAGGTGGTCTGAACTGAAATGGGAGGTGACAGGTGATTCTGGGAACTTACTCCTTTTAGACTGAGGAGCCTTAGTCATGGCATTTTTGCATTGCTCTGAGAGTCTGCTCCGTTCTC
Organism: Globicephala melas; assembly: GCF_963455315.2. Taxonomy (NCBI): domain Eukaryota; kingdom Metazoa; phylum Chordata; class Mammalia; order Artiodactyla; family Delphinidae; genus Globicephala; species Globicephala melas. Next base: position 113,294,600 of record NC_083335.1, read on the forward strand.
CTCTGCCTTCTGTCTTCCCCTCCACACACCTTTTATTACACAGTTTCTACTTTCTCACTATTTGAATTTGCCGTGGTCCCTCATGATCCGGATCCTACCTTCTGACATTCCCTGTATGCATTCTTCTGTCAGCTACAAATTGGCACTTGCCATCTGCCTCTACAAGGATTAAATCATGCGCTGCTTGTTGCAGCCGCTGACTTCCAACATCCCTTGAAAGGAGTTCAGGGTGGAGAGCAGAAATGAGGCACTCTGTGCTCTGGGAAAAACTGGCAGAACAAGTCTTCAGATAGTTAGATATTTTCAGGAACCGATTTTATGAGCCCAATTCTTATATCTCCTCATATCTAGAAAAGCAGTAAAACCCTTCATTGTGACGTCTGCTTCACGAGACTAGAAGAAACCTTCTGCAAAAAATGTGTGCTTGATTGCATGTACTCTCCCTTCACCAAAATCACATATATTCTGACCTTCCCCCCTGTCTCTCTGGAGCAGTTTCTCAGAGCTGAGTTGCTGCCTCCTGGGCTATAGTCCTCCTTTTGCCCCAAATAAAACTTAACTCACAACTCTCATGTTGTGCATTTTTTTTTTAAGTCAACGTTGCAAACAACTGATGCATTCCATATCTCCCAGTGTAAATTCCTGAGAAAGACAATCTTATTGTTTCTGATCATCTTTTTATGACAAGCTTCCTGGAAGGTGTGGAGGGTAAAGACAGGCTCACCATAAGTGATTGCACACCGATCCTCTAGTGTTTCTAACACCTTACATATGGAGGACAAGATCCAAGGATCAACTCTGATAGGTTCAGAGTGCTTCCACTCCCTTCTTAGCCTTTGTCTTTCTTCTCATTGATAAAAAACAGTGCACAATGAGATAAAAATCTAGGGAGGAGTACAAATACACAGTCTGTGTCCTTAGGCTCTACAGTAAAATAGGAATCTGAACGATAAGAAAAATGAGCTCAAATATTTATTCTATTGATGGATTTTTCAAACTATGGCATTCTGACCCGGCCCCTCCCCCCCAAAAGGTATATTGAGCAGAGAACTATCTAAATTACACTCTGTGAGAAGGTTTTAATTGATTTCAGTAACTAAGACTTACGATTGATTTTAAACTTTCCAATTGATTTTAGCTAAATTGAAACTTTTGCTAAGTCCCTGTTGACTTCTAGCTTGGAGCGGAAGTCACAGCAGAAAATTCACATCACTGAGAACATATTTACTCTGGAGCGATAATGGAGAGTGCCTCACCCACACAGTCTCCTCTCCAGTTAGGAAGCAACATGTTTTTACGTTTCCTTACTTTTGCTGAAAATACAAGTTCTGGCTTACAATGTAATTTCATTAATGTGTTACCCTTATTATTAAATGAAGATTCATTAATTCTTTTTCCATCTTTGCTCGTTGATATTTTTCTTTTTAAAATCCCTTCAGGCTTCATTTCTTTCTTTTTTTTATAACAGGATTTCTTTTATTTTCAAAAAAATATTGATTGATTGATTTGGTTGCACTGGGTCTCAGTTGTGGCAGGTGGGCTCTTTAGTTGTGGAGCACCGGCTATTAGTTGTGGAGCCCCGGCTCGTTAGTTGTGTCATGTGAACTCTTAGTTGCAGCATTCACGAGGGACCCAGTTCTCCGACCAGGGGTTGAACCCGGGCCCCCTGCATTGGGAGCACAGAGTCTCATCCACTGCGCCACCAGTGAAGTCCCCAGGCTTCATTTCTTCCAGAAAATCTTTTGCAACTTGATTCCTTAGGTTGAATGATAATTAATTATATGCTTTTGGAGCTCAAAGAGAATTGAGTATTTTAAAATCCAGTCTCCTCATTTTCTGATTGAGAAAACTGATGCCAAGAAAAGCTATGTGACTTGCCTAACATCACACAGCTAGTTAGTGGCAAAGCTGCGAATGGAGTCCATGTTTCCTCACTCTAGCTTTAAAGACCTTTATACCTTAATCAATCAATTAACGAGGTATTATTGAGTATCTTTTCAATTTTGGGGTAGGACCTGTAACGGAGCTAAGATATAGCAAGAGAAATGAATTTTTTTTTTTTTTTTTACCAAATGTTTTTTCTCCTCTCTCCTTTCCACCTACCAAAGACATCTGTGGTCCAGATCCTTTGTTTCCTCATAGTGTTCTCCATCTACTGTAGTCTGCAAGTGACCGCCTTTTGCTTGGCTCTCCCCTAACAAGCAGAATGTTCCTTTTCTCTTTGCCTCATACTGCTCTCTAATGTGTGTGGATATAAGCCCTGTCTCTAACTAGACAAGAGGCTCCTTGGGGGCAACAATGAGGTTGCTTCTTTTGTGATCCTCACAACTCCTGGCACAAAATGCTGAATTTGGTAATAATTAGAAGACTTCTATAAGGTTTAGATTAAGGTCACAGAACAGCAGAGATGACAGAGTGAACTTGCCCTGTGGTACAAGACAGACTAACTAGGAAATGGGGCTTATGAAACATTATTCACTTCTTCATACATTCATTCATTTTCAGGTATATTCAGAGCTTCAGAAAAGCAGAAGGAAGACAGATTCTTCTCCCTCCTGGACTAGAAATTAATTTCCCTGGGGTTGGGAAATGGGATGAGAAAGAATCCAAGGATCTCGGAATATCTTGGATCTACAAACTACTTCCTGGCTTTCCTGTTGGTTGGCAAGACCCCAAAGGTGACTGGCTCAACGGTGCATCTTACAGATGAAAGTAGAATATGATGTCCCTGTCCCAATGGTAATACTCTCAGAGGTAGGGGCTGACTGAGGGAGCCTTCAAGGACCATGACTGAAGATCAGATGGTCATTCTAAACCCTCCTCACCCCCTGCCTCCAGTCAATATTATGTCCCAAGAAATAAAAAGCCTGATAACATTATGGAGAAGATGGGGAAGTGCAGACTTAGTAATCCATTAGCCTGTTGTAATGGGAATTTGGAGTCAGAAGTTTAGTTGAAATACAAAAAGTGTATATGTAAAGAAGTGATAGTTCATGTACCTTTGAGACTGTGGACCGAAGTGTAAGTCTGCTTCAAACTTTAGTGTCACGTTCCCATTTGACGAAACATTCCCTTTAGATAGCCAGATGGTTAATATGAATCCCCCTGCACCCCGCACTTATAAGCTTAACACTGCATAGCAGAAATAAGTTTTATTAAAAACTTTTAAAAGCCATTCACTGGGAGGGTTTTTTCGGTGTTGTTTTTGTTTTCTGGTGGTTTTTTTGGCTCGTGGGATCTTAGTTCCCCGACCAGGGACTGAACGCTCAGGGCCGCGACACTGAAAGCGCCGAGTGCTATCCACTGGACTGCCAGGGAACTCCCGGCCATTCACTGTTTGACATTGTGTAACAGGTGTTACTTTACCCCAATACCCCAAAAGGTCCTCAAATGAAACTTTCTTCAAACATCTCTTGAAAACCCACCATCAAAACAACAAAGGCTATGAATTAAAATAATTTTAAAATCTACTGAAAGCAAACATATTATAAAATCAGACTTACTCATTTCACAGTAAGTGGTGATGACCAGTCTAGGGAGAAGCCCTCAATTACTTGACATATTCCTTTTGTGACTTTGAGGGATGTCTTGGGGGGTACTGTGATACAGTGTTTTTTCCTACAAAATCCTCCACCTTTGGACATTTTTGCAAAAAAATGTTTAGTCCAAGTGTTTAAGGTCAGCAGCTGACAAAGTCCATTTTTCTCTCCTGCTGAGCGGCAGCCTTGCTTCTATGCATTAGATTGGCTATAAGAGGGCTCACTCATTGTGTCCACGGGAGAGTCAGCAGAATTGAGACCTCAATGACTGGCTATTCCATTTGGAAAGCCTAGGATATGGATGTGATTCCCACAGGAGACAATTCACTTTTGAATTTTTGCCCCCCAGACAATGATACACCAATACTGTGTTCTCCAGTCAGACATCTCAAGGAAAAAAGTGCCACGAGTCAACTGTCAGAAGTCAAAGTAGAAGATATTTCTCAAGTTTGTCCCCAGCTAATGAATATTTCATCATTAGACCTTACATTATTCTGCACAAATACCTGAGCTTATCAGTTATGTATAGAAACTGATTTGCTTAGTGTCACATTTACTCCAAAGGAAGGATTCACATGGTAAACCTGAGTGAACACTCTAAGAGCAGAATTAGCTGCCTTAGTGACAAGAAAATTTACATTTAAAAAATCTATTTTGAAATTTCATTATACATGCGGAATTTATCTTGCTTTTAGCCTTTCCTCTATGGAACACTGCAACTTATACACAGTCTCATGTTGACACTATGGTTGAGTGTCTAAATATGAGTATTACTGTAATTTATAAGTCATAATCCCTTGTCGGCATTTTAGTCTCTCCAAAGGGCTTCTTGCTACTCCAATAAGATTTTGTTCCATGGGACTTCCCTAGTGGCACAGTGGTTAAGAATCCACCTGCCAATGCAGGGGACACGGGTTCGAGCCCTGGTCCAGGAAGATCCCACATGCCGCAGGGCAACAAAGCCCGTGCGCCACAACTACTGAGCCTGAGCTCTAGAGCCTGCAAGTCACAACTACTGAGCCGGGGCGCCCTAGAGCCTGTGCTCCGCAACAAAGAGGAGACACCGCAATGAGAAGTTTTTTAAAGATATTGAAGTATAACATACATTCAATAAAGTGCACTAATCATAAGTGTACAGCTTGATGAATTTTTATGACCCTGGTCAAGATATAGAACATTTCCAGCATCATGGAAGGCTGTCTTAAACACCTTCCCAGTCAATACCTCTCCCCAGAGACAACAAGTATTCTGACAGCTATCAGTAGTAATGATCTTTGCCTATGCATGGAATTCATACAAAAGAAATTATATAGAATGTACTATTTTGGGTCTGGCTTCTTTCACTCATCATTAAGTCTGTGAGAGCCATCTGTATCATTGTGTGCTGCCATAGTTCCATCTCTTTTTGAATATAACACAATTTATATATCTTTCTCCTACTGATAGCCATTCAAGTTGTCTCTGTTTGGACTTTTATGAATAAGGATACTATGATCAAATGTGCACATGTCTTTGGAAGACACATGTACTCATTTTTCTTGGTTCTATACCTAGGTGTTGACTTGCTGGCTCATACAATACATGCATGTTTAGCTTAAGTAGATACTGTCAGTGTTTCAAAATGACTTTGCCAATTTACACTCCCACCAAAAACGCATATGAAAGTTCAATTGCTCCACATCCTTGCCACCACTTGGTATTATCAATCTTATTAATTTTGGGTATTCTACTCATTGTTTAGTAATATCTTATTGTGGTCTAAGTTTGCCTAAAGAAATTGTGCATGTTTTCATGTGCTAATGGACCATTTGAATATTCTCTGTGTAAAATGCCTGTTGAAATCTCTTGCCCATTTCTAAATTTAGTCACTTGTCTTTTTTGTATTGATTTGTAGGAGTTCTTTATATATTCTGGATATGAGTCATCTTTTGTATACATAAAATGTCTTCCTATCTTGCCTTTTTATTATCTTAAAGGTGTCTTTTGATAAATAGAAGTTCTTAATTTTACTGAAGTCCAGTTTATCAATCTTTTCTTTTATGGTTAGTATTTTTTGTACAATTTTAAAGAAAAAAGTTGTACCTTTTCTAATTTCACTCATAAAACGTAAGAATTGAAAAACATAAAAATATAAGCAAAACACAGGTAAAAATTGAATCCAGCATTCTTATTGATGTGGACAATCAGAAAACTTTAAAGTGCTATAAAACCCACTAGAAGGGCTAAAAGTTCAACAACTAACAACAAAAAATGTTGGTGAGGATGTGAAGCAACGAGAAGTCTCACTGCTGGTTGGAGTGTAAAATAGTACAATCATTTTGGAAATCTATTTGTCAGTTTCTTATAAATTTAAACATTTACCCACCCTATGATCCAAAATCTCGGCTTCTAGGTATTTACTTAAGAAAAATGAAAACATATATCCATAAAAAAAGCCATGTACAAGAATGCTTGTAACAACTTTAACTATAATAGCCTTCAATTAGAAATAACTCAAATACCCATCAACAAATGAGATAAGCAAATTGTGGTATATTCATACAAGAGAATACCACTCAGCAAAAAAAAAAAAAAAAATTACTACCAGCAATAACGTGGATGAGTCTCACAAATATTATAAGTGAAAGCAGACGCAAAGAACACATACGGCATTGCATCATTTCATTTATATGAAGTTGTAGAACTTGCAAATCAATATGGGGTAACAGAAATCAGAACAAGCTAACAAGTCTCAACTCTAGCAAATATTTTTAATGCAGGGAAAACTCTACAGAGGATATGAACAGTGCAGGGAGAAAAATTGTATTGTCGGAAACACAAACACAAATCCCACTGGCAAACAGCTTCAGTATCTATTTGAGAGTATCAAGATAGCAACTGTTATTATTAGCAGCCCAGGGAACATAAATCGAGAGTGGCTGGGTCAGACACTTTATTCTCCAGCACAGAAGGGCATCTGGAAGCTTTTGGCTCAAAGGAAAACAGTCTGTGTGGCTATAGGGGGGATAAAGTTAAGAGAAGGAGGAGGGTTCCCTCTACTATCCAAGGGAGAGGCAAGTCATAAAGGGCTTCCAAAGCCAGAATGCAAACTCTGAGAACTGTCGTAAGCAGTCTTCTGCATTCTCCCCAACCACTTAGCTACAATCACTGCTATGACACAGATTAATCTGAGCTTTCCTTACCGATTATTGTTAGTACGTGCCATCGTGTGACCGTTAAACTGTTGCATTTCAACTTTTAGCTTACATTGATCCTTACTTCTCATTCCTTAATCTATTTTAATTAGACCACAGGCCTTGGCACATCATCTCCTGGTCTGTTCTAGGTATGGCTCCAGATGGAATTATTTCTATGTTATGAGGAAATGGAAAACTAAGGAAAGGAAAACATGGTATCAGTATTTTCTGCTGCAATGTGGAAAGATCTTTTGGAAGGCCTAAGGCCCATTGTTAGCATCTTTGTGGTATTTTGTCTTTCCCTATGAGGTCTACATACAGGAGAGGTGAGTTCATCCAAAAGATGAGACTCAGAAATACCAGCTTAAGGATAAGAAAACTGAGCAAGAGTAAGGCGCCCCTACTGGCAGAAGTTGGCCCAGAACTGTCAGCTAAGCCTTGGCGTTGCTCGTAGCCGGGCCCCAGCGCTCCCCTGGTGAACATAAGCCGTCTCACAGACACCAGCATCACATAAGCCCATGATGGATCAAGATAAAAACAAGACCACCCTGCAATCATGTCTGAAAACAGATGAAAGCGTGAACAGTGTTCAAACAACAAAAATGATCAAACATCCCCTTATCTTGGCTCATATAAGTGATTGCCACTGCTTCACCAGCTACAGCTAAAGGCTCACCCTAGTCTCCCCTCCTTTAGATAAGATTTATTGGGACTTCCCTGGTGGTCCAGCGGTTAAGACTCCATGCTCCCAATGCAGGGGGCCCAGGTTCGATCCCTGGTCAGGGAACTAGATCCTGCATGCCGCAGCTAAAAGATCCCACACACCGCAACGAAGATCCCAAGTGCTGCAACTAAGACCCAGCACGGTCAAATAAATTAAAAAAAAAAAAAAAGAATTATTAAAGTACCCAGTTATAGAATTATCCCCATTTCTTGACAGCACCTAACCCAGAATAAAGCCCTATTTCCTGAACTTTGCCCCAAGTCACCTACTACAAGTCCAAACACTATAATAAATCCTTTTGAACTCCCTCTTATTGAGATGCTCTATGGTTCCCCAATGTGTACATTCACTCTCATTGTAATAAATCAATAAAACCAACTTTGACTCTAGGTGTGTTTCTGATGGTCTTTAGCTAGAGGACGTTAACAGAAGTATAAAGAAATTGAGTGGAATTGCTAAGACAACATGAAGACCAAGAAGAATTGCACCTTGTGTATAATCTGCATAAAGGTCAGTACCAAAAGTCAGTTACATACCACTTAATGAGACTTCTTGCATCTCAATCATTTTTAACCTGAGCTCTTTGCTAGTAGAGGCAGAAACAAACAAATAAAACTTGTCTACCTCACAGAGAAACCTTGTATAGACTATGTGTCTGTTCTAGACAAATATGCCCAGGGGAGAAGTATGAGGTACCAATCTTTAGCGGGTCTGAGCGCATAGACATCCTTGCCAGAAGCTAAAGCTCACGGAAGCTGGAGGACAGTTAGATGAGCCCTGGCGTGATCACCTTAACAGAAAAAAAGTATAGGAGAAAGGCAGAGTGAGACTGAGTCCTGGAATGCCCCCTAGTGTTTACACAAGGAGAAAATGTTATCTGTCCCCTAACCTTTGCCCCAGCCTATACGTACAAATGTCAATTTCCTGCAGACTCTTGAACAGTTACAGGCCCAAGGCTCTAGGCAGTTTTGCCAAGACCTTGTCCTTTTGACAGGCTTTCTATACTTTATTTATTTATTTTATTTTTTGGCTGTGTCGGGTCTTAGTTGTGGCACACAGGATCTTCGTTGAGGCATGTGGGATCTTTTGTTGCAGCACGCGGGCTTCTCTCTAGTTGTGGCGTGTGGGTTTTCTCTCTCTAGTTGTGGCGCGCAGGCTTCAGAGTGCGTGGGCTCTGTAGTTTGCAGCATGCGGGCTCTCTCGTTGAGGTGCTCAGGCTTAGTTGCTCCATGGCATGTGGGATCTTAGTTCCCCCACCAGGGATCGAACCTGCGTCCCCTGCATTGGAAGGCGGATTCTTTATCACTGGACCACCAGGGAAGTCCCAACAGGCTATTTATACTTAAAGCTACCATGTGGTAGTTAAAAATCAGGTTCTGGAGTCAGAAATACCCGATTTTAAATCTTAGCTCCATCACTTACAAACTGATCTTGGGAAAGTTCCTTAACATTTTGTGCTTTAGTTTCTTTATCTGAATAACAGAGACAATAATAACTGAACCTACTTTGCGGGCTTTTGTGGATTTAAAGGGCTTCCATAGTGCTTGGCCCACAGTAAGCTTTCAACAAATGGTAGTGACTCCCTATACTCTTAGTCTGTATTTGGAAACAGAATGATGTTGACTATTCCTAATATTTCAATTTTTATTTTTGGAGAGTTTTACATAGATGTCATGTATACTTACGTAGTTACATGGGTACATCATATACACTCAAGTACATATGTGTCTGTATCATACATGGGGTTTTTCATGGATACTGGTACTTGAATGGGCAAATATTATCAAATTACAGGGCCCATGTTAGCTCAGGGATGAATAAAAACCTGTCAGGTGCTACAAGTGGCTTCGTAAATTTCCAAATCTTAGTGATGATAAATTGTATTTGGATTTTCCCAAACTGTTTCCCTAAGCTTAGTAGTTTGCTTCCTTAAAGAATCAGACAGCTCCTCTCGTCACTTTACATTTACCACTAGTTCTTGAACCAGAAGTAGTCGTGACTATCAAAACCAGCCCTCCCCAAAAGTGCTCTGGTTCACAGGGACACCAAAGAGCCACAGTGAATAATTATTTAACTATCGCTAATCATTACCTCTCCCATGGGGGCCTGTTTTAAAGCAGTCCCAATAGACCATAACTCCAAAGTCCAAACAGTGATGATGTTTCTCATTAAAACTAGTTTAGAATGACTGTTGATTAGTTTACTGTGCTTTTTCGAAGGGGAGGATCAGAGAAACCACCTAATACACGGGAAGTGTGAGGGAAGATTCCAGAGCGGAAAAAGATAGTGACCTTGACCAACTGTGGTTAAAACAGCTTGCGTGTGTGAATTTGATAAAAACATATGACCATAGGAATCATTGCTACACTGCCTGTAGATGAGCCTATGTTATAAAACTTCAGAAATGGGCAGCTTTTCTCTGAGGAGCTTAGGAAGCCTCTAAGTGTCCACGAAGGCTTTGGGCAAGTGTTGTAGGAGCCCCGCACATCCCTCAGGCCTTACCACCTAGTCTACTCCAGCTACCTTCCACCTGCCAGTGTCAACATCGCCTTAGGTGGAAGGCCACTCTGCTCATACATAGGACAGGATGGAATTTCCTGGACAGAATGCCATCCAGTAGTAGCCAATGGCTGACAAGAGTTAGCGTATAAATACCCTAGCTGGGTCTCCCTGGTGGCGCAGTGGTTAAGAATCCGCCTGCCAGTGCAGGGGACACGGGTTTGAGCCCTGGTCTGGGACAGCCCTGGTCTGGGAAGATCCCACATGCCATGGAGCAACTAAGCCCGTGTGCCGCAACTACTGAGCCCGTGTGCCAACTACTGAAGCCCGCGCACCTAGAGCCTGTACTCCGCAACAAGAGAAGCCACCGCAATGAGAAGCCCACGCAACACAACAAAGAGTAGCCCCCGCTCGCCACAACTAGAGAAAGCCCACGCGCAGCAACGAAGACCCAACGCAGCCAAAAAAAAAAAAACCCCAGCTCTCATGCCCCTTCAGTTAAGTAACCTGGGGCATGGGTTTTATACCATTTCTCCGAGTTTTCCTGTAGGATTAAGCTCTAGTTGTCCACAGTGGAAGCTGGCTTGATAATGCATGCTTTGTCAGCTGCCTTCTCTCCCTTTTCACATTTCCCCACTCTCCTACCAGTGCTATCTGCACCTCCCAAATAAACTACTTGCTCTCATATGCTTTGCTCAGATTCTGCTTCTGGGGAAACCCAAGCAAAGACAGGTTTGGATAAATGGAAGCACTCCTGGAGAAAAGCAAATATTTGGCCTCATGCTGATAGCTGACCCTGGGGTTTCAAAGGAAGATCAGTCACTGGGATGGGGTTAATCTCTTGCGGTTCATTCTATTAACCCAACTACTAGTTTGCTGATGAGGGCTCACTTTCCCTGCAGTCACTGGTCCTGGAATCACCCCACCTGCCATGCGGGGAGGGGTGTGTGCGTCAGCCAAGACCTATGTGGCTGCTGCTGAAGCGGAAAACAGTGCAATGTCATCAATCAATGCCTCACACATGCTCTCAGCCGGAGGGCAATTAATATTACTCAGGACGAAAACTAATAAGGCTGCGGATGAATGTGTTATTGAAGAGACCATCAGATCAGCCTGGCTGTAAGAAGTGACCAGAGGCAGTGGGAGTGCTCCTTGGCTGTGCCTGGCAACAGCTAGTGGAGAGCAGCCTTCTGTCTCAGGCTTGGAGGGGGTCTTGACGGGAAGATCAGTCATCTTCACTACTTCTGCTCTTCTGGGTTATCCCCTCAACAGACTCAGCAAATAGGGTACATCTCCTCCTATGGTTGTGGCTATGTTTTCTTTTTTAAAAGCAAGAAAATGGAATCCCTTCAACGTATTCAGGATATTTTTTGCTAGCCGTTTCCTTTTCTGTCTGCCTTTGGCTCTCTTACACTGCCTGTATTTCTCTCTTCCTCTTCCCTTTGACTCTTTCTCCCCGCAACCCTGCCTCATCTATCTCTGCCTCTGTCTCTTCCCTTCCTCTCCTCCTGTCCCTGTCTCTCTACCTTGCTTTTCTTTCTGCTTCCTTTTTTCCATCTCCTAGATTCTCTTTCTCTCTCTGTGCCCCCTTCCTCTGCTCTGGTTCCTTCATTTGGTCCTTGGAATATTTTCTCATGTTCCAACATTCTTTAAAGTAGGTTCATTTACCGAGTCCTTGATATATCCCCCAAAGAAAAGCAGTTATGGTTAAAATCTCTCCATGTCATCTGTAGCCAAATAACCCAACATAAAACCAGTTAGATTCATTTTTAAGTAAAATTCCTTCTTGGGCTTTAAAAGCCTGACTCCTAAAGTTCTCTATCTGGATAGACTGTCTGCTTCTCTGTTGAAGCCCCGCTGTACATGCTGAACATTACCCAGGCAGTGGGGTAGCACAAAGTTCAGCCACCTTTTTGAAATAGGATTCAAGTGTTGTCTCCTCCTGTTTGCCTAGAGAGGCCGAAGGAAAAGATAGTAAAGGGTGAAGGCAGCTGTAAAGACCTGCTGTTCACCGCCACCTGGGGCTGTGGTTTAGCAGCAGCAGTTCATAGGTGGGCCTGTGAGGGAAGAGAGGACGCAGGCAGCCTTCATACCAGAATGGAGCCAAGATGCCCACAGGCTAATTCTGACTGGATTTGAGATGCCCCTGATATTGTCCGTCACAAGACTGAGACCGCCCCCAACCCCGGAACCTCCAAATAACTCCTAGTTCTATATCATCAGCCCAAAGGCAGAAGGACTAAAAACCTGCTGGAAAGCATCAAGAGGAGAGAAAGAATTTCCTCTCAAAGTCTCAAAACGATCTTGGAAACTAAAATTCCAAAGAAAGTGAATAAACCGTATGCTATGAGAGACAGTTGACAAAACCATCGATCAAAACACAAATTCACTCAAAATGAAACTGAAATAAGAAAACAGCTTAAAAAAGATTTGCTCATAAGTATGCCTAAGATGACAGGTTAAAAAATAAATTTTCATAAATTAAACAGGAAATTATGAAACAAAGCAGACTTAAAAGAGTAAGAGTCAGTACATATGAAAGGAACCGTAGAGAAAACTTAGAATGAAAAATATAGTTACTGGAATTAAAAATAGGATAGGATAGTTCCTCAAAAGATATGATAAACTGAAATCTAGACACATTTGAATAGAGACTTTGTGAACTAGAAAACAGTCTTGAATAATTCATCCAGAATCTAGCACACAGACCCTGATACCAAATATAAAAGATAAGTTATAACGTAGAAGGATTGAGAAATACATAAGCATAATGCAAGTGCCGTGAGAAAAAGAAAAAATAAGAGAGGGAAGTTGAAGAAGCAATATTTAAGGAAATATTGATGAAAACTTGCCATAACTGAAGAAAGACTTGAATCTTCAGAACAAAGTTCATTTTGAAACCGAGCAGGACAAATAAAATTATACCACCTTTAGGTACACTGTAGTGGAAATGAACAGCAAGGATAAAGAGAAAATATCTTAAAAGCTACCAAATAGAAATAGATACAATTAGAAAGAGAGTAGGCTTCTCATTAACAATACTTGCAAGAATACAATGGAGTAATATATTCAAGCTAGAAATTTATGTGCATATAAATTCGTATTTAAGAGTGAGGGAAAAATAAAAATATTTTCAGATTTACATAGGCTGAATTTATGACTCACAGACCCTTCCTGAAAGAAATATTAAAGTATATACTTTGGCAAGAAGAGAAGTGAGTGCAGAGGGAATGCTTAAGATGTGTGAAATAACAGTGAACAAATAAGTTGATAAAATATGTCAGTAAGTTTAATTAATGACTTAAAAAGTGTCAGTGAGTTTAATTAATGACTTAAAAAGTAATCATTTTTTATAAACATGAGTGAAACTAAATCTCAAAACAACAATAAAATGGTGGGGGCTGTTCAAGGCATAGTTACAGCATGTTAAAATCTTTGCCTTAGGAAGGAGGATAAGTAAAACTGAATAACTTTTGCTTACAAAAATTTATACTTAAATATGTTTTTAAAAGTTGATGGGGGGCTTCCCTGGTGGCGCAGTGGTTGAGAGTCCGCCTGCCGGTGCAGGGGACACGGGTTCGTGTCCCGGTCAGGGAGGATCCCACATGCCGCAGAGCAGCTGGGCCCGTGAGCCATGGCCACTGAGCCTGCGCATCCGGAGCCTGTGCTCCACAATGGGAGAGGCCACAACAGTGAGAGGCCTGCATACCGCAAAAAAAAAAAAAAGTTGATGGGTGACCTCCAAAAAATAAAAAAAAAATGTCCAAATACAAAATAATAAAAATAAATTTAAATGAGTTAAATTCACCCAATAAAAGACATAGACTATCACACTGGATTAAAAGCAAAACCCAAATCTGCTATCTTTAATTTATAAAATAAACTCCTAAAATCAAATCACACATAAAGGTTTAAAATAAGGATCTAAGAGAAATTAACCAGATTAATAGTAATCAAATTAAAATTTGGGTAGTGATAGCAATATGTAAAGTGGAATTTAATTTAAAAAGCATTGTTAGAAATAAAGAGAAATATAATATTATAGTAACAGTAGAAATCCACCACAAAACATAGAAGGGAAAGAAAAAGGGGGACTTCCCTGGTGGCGCAATGGTTAAGAATCTGCCTGCCAATGCAGGGGACACAGACTCGATCCCTGGTCCAGGAAGATCCCACACGCCGCAGAGCAACTAAGCCCATGTGCCACAACTACTGAGCCCATGCACAACTACTGAGCCCACGCACCGCAGCTACTGAAGCCCGCATGCTCTAGGGCCCTCGTGCCGCAACTACTCAGCCCGCGTGCTGCAACTACTTAAGTCCACACACCTAGAGCCTGTGCACTGCAAAGAAGAGTAGTCCCCCACTTGCCGCAAATAGAGAAAGCCCATGCACAGCAACGAAGACCCAACGCAGCCAAAAAGAAAAAAAAGAAAAGAAAAAGGAACCCCTTAATCTGATAAAGATCTATTAAAAACCTACCAAAAATCACATCTACTAATTTCTATTATTGTGTAATACGAGTCATAAACATTGTGTATAAAATTTATATACAAAATATGGGTTTCCCTGGTGCCGCAGTGGTTGAGAGTCCGCCTGCCGATGCAGGGGACACGGGTTCGTGCCCCGGTCCGGGAGGATCCCACATGCCGCGGAGCGGCTGGGCCCGTGAGCCATGGCCGCTGAGCCTGCGCGTCAGGAGCCTGTGCTCTGCAGCGGGAGAGGCCACAACAGTGAGAGGCCCGCGTACCGAAAAAAAAAAAAATTTATATACAAAATAAATGTATCTACAAATCAAAGAATAGATTTTTTAAACAGCTTAACATGATTCTTAAATAGACTTCTGCTCTTTGTCAAAGCCAATACGACGGAAATTTGGGTATTTTACTCACTGTGCTTTAGAGTAGTGTTTGTATCCAGACAAGGTGTTTGATTTTCACAAAAACCTGAAGGTAGTTCAAAATTAGTTCAAGGAAACATGTGCTGAACTTCTTCACTTTGCAATCTCAACATCATACACTTTCTACATGATTTTCTCCTGGTAAATGGATTTTTCCAATTATATAAAAAATTAATTATTGTCCAGTTGAGAGATGTTACTACTTGTTTACATCAACACTAAAGACCTTTTTAGAATGAAAGAGATCACATGTAAAATTAATACGAGTGGCTCAGTGGGAGATTTTTGCAACATCAAAAACTAGAGTCAAAGGATTAATATCTACAATATACAGGGAAATAATGCAAATCAACCAAAAAAAGGCAGGGGAGATAGGAAAATGGATGAATTATATGAAAAGACAAGTCACCGAAACAGAATTGTAACTGGCCAAACAAGAACAAGAAGAGATGCACAACCTCTCTGGTAATCAGAAAAATGCGAAGTAAAATAGCGATACACCTTGTCGTCATTTTATTGTCATAAAATATCAAGTGTTTGTGAAGACATGAGGACTCATGGACTACCAGCAGGGATTTAGATGGGTGCAGCTATTGTGGACAAAAATTGTGGTGTTCTAAGTGAAATTACACATATTCCCTACGAAATGGAACTCCCATTCCTTTGTATAGAATGTAGATGTACTCTTGCGCAGATCCATGATGGTAACTGAATAAGCTTGCTCACTGGAGCTTTGTTTGGGAAAACAAGGAGTTGGAGCAACCTAGCTGTTCATCAGTGGTGAAATGGATAAATAAAATGCATGCTATTCTGGAATTAAAAGCAATTGCACTGTGGAAAGATCTTAAAAACACATTCTCAAGTAAGAAAAAGAAATAGATGAGATCTAGGGACTTCCCTGGTGGTCCAGTGGCTAAGACTCTGCACTCCCAATGCAGGGGGCCCAGGTTCGGTCCCTGGTCAGGGAACTAGATCCCACATGCCGCAACTAAGAGTTCGCATGCTGCAATTAAAGATCCTGCATGACGCAACTAATAGATCCCGCGTGCCGCAACGAAGATCCTGCATGCAGCAACTAAGACCCAGAGCAGCCAAATAAACAAATATTAAAAGAAAAAGAAATAGATGAGATCTGTAAGACAATACCATTGTATAAATTTAAAGATACATGGTTTTTAGTTTGCAAAGATGCATATACATCAAAGGAGAGAGAACAAATACACTCAAGTGGGTTTCTGAGAGGAGATGGAGCCACGGGACTAGTGATTGGTAATGAAGAAAAATAAAACAAGAAAGTGACCATGTACCATCCCATGGTGATAGTATTCTGTGGTCTAGGAAATGAAAGAACTCAGATTTCTGTATCTGGAATTAAAAGAAAAGTGATTGTATTTTGTCTGTTTTTGTTATCACCCTTCATTCCCATTGAACCCTTTTATTAGTACTTTTAATTATACATTGTTTTGTCTTAACATTTTAAGCGAACATTCATGTTAATTGAGGTTAACTTTCATTTTGTCACCTCTTTTCATATATAACTTACTTTTCCTGTCTTACTAAATTGCCTTACACTTGCATGATGTTTTATTTTAAAACATTTACATCCTGAGGGAATAAAAATTCCATGCCAAAGAACTCTCTTTTGTGCTCACGGTAAATTCCATTATCACAGGCTCCACAGGGGATGACAGAGTTTTAATTTATAACCTACTATAAGCACGTTAAAACAATGACACACAGTTCATGCTGTTTGTGTGTATTAAATGAGTCTCTGGATCCTCACTAATAGAGTTGCAGAATATTTGAGATTGAAGATATTGTTTGACTGACCTACCTTATCCATTCATTTCACAGAGAAGGAAGCTGAGGTCCAGAGAGGGTAAGAGACCTGCCTAACACACAGCTGTAGTTGTAGAGCTAAGACCAGACCCATGCAATCCTCTTTACATTTATCCTCCTTGATCAGGCAGAAGTACCTTTACCATGAAGCCAGTGAAGCTTAAGCTTCAGGGCCCTAACTTGCAGAAGCTTCTTCCACATCGCTAGTAGTGCCTGAGAAATGTGTTGACAGGGTCATAGGTAAAATTTGCAAAAGCAAGATGTTTGAAATAGAATTAGTTAAGACCACTGTCTCTTTCCATTCTGACTTCCTCTCTGTCACACCTCCCCCTCACGTTAGGGAAGACTGAAGTGGCCAAGAACATTGGATATTTGTAAGTCCGTATTATTTTTCTTAAAGAGTACTCCCACAATACCTGGATCCACCCCAACCTTCATTTATAATGCCAATAATACCTGTTACTGAGTGTTTGTGACCGTCCACGGACATTCTACCCAACCCAGGAATTTGAAAATCACCAACAACTTACTTCTACCCTGTGTTCTGCCCCTATCCCATCCTGCCTCTCTCTCAGAGGGAGTCACTGTATTAATTTTGTGTTTATTGTTCCCTTGTCATTTTGTTTTGTTTTGTTTCATCACATATAGTTATATGCTTTACAATATACAATTGTTTTGACTTGCAATGAACTTTGTGACAGGATCTTGTATTTTACTTAGTCTTCACCCAATGTATTGTTGCAAGCAGCTATGGTTCAATTATTTTCACTTCTGTTTAATGTTCCATTGTACAAATGTATCAAAATTAGTTTACCCATTCTCTTGTCAATGGCATTTGGGTTGTTTCACATTTTTTGCTATTTTGAACAGTGCTGCTATTAAACATTTTTGTACATATTTGTGGATAACCACTTGTAAGTTTCCTTGGGGTATACATCTAGGGGTAGAATTTCTAGTTCATAGAATTTAAGAATATTTAACTTTACAATATAATGTTTTATCATTTTCCAAAGTATTTGGACCAATATATAATGTATGAGAGATGTGTTATACAAGAGATCCATCATTCCACCTCCTTCTCAACACTTGGTATAGCCAGGCTTCCTATTTTTCACAATCATATGTGTATAAAATGGAATCTCCTTGCAGTCTTGTCTTCCCATTTCTTGATTACTAGTTAAGTTGTGCATCTCTTCATGTCATTTTCAAATCTTACAACAACTTGTAAGTTAGGGATTATCATCACGATGTCATAGATAGAGAAAATGTGACACAGAGAAGTTAAGTAACGCATCCAAGGTCATCCAGCTACTAAGTGATGGTTCAAGGATTCAAACCCAGGTCTGCCTAATCAAAACCCTCACACTTATCAATCCTGTTATATTAACCACCCTATTTCTTTCCTACAGATTGTGAGGAATAAGAATCTTGGAGAAGTTGCTGTTCTAGGTCTTGTAAGATTGAGAACCCAATCACTGAGAAGGCTTTCTTTCTCAAAGTCTGAATTAGTAGCCATTGACCCAAGAAAGCTAATGTCTGTGCACTTTGGGTATTTGCATTTAACAGAACAAGTCTTTGCAGGCGTGGAATGACCTGCTCTATCTAGCCCTCTGGGTTTGTGAAGCAGGTATATTATTCTGTTTGCTTGGTGATGAACTTTTAGACTAATACTTAATCATTTCATAAACACAGAGTGAGGCTTAGGAACCAGGAAACGCTGCGAAAAAGTTGGCTTTTAATTTTTGCTCTCTGAACCATTACTCTGGCAGGAAAGAGGGGATATCATATTTTATAGAGTTGCCAATTACAAAGATGTCTGGAATATGCAATTAATCTACCATAGTTTTTTTGTTTTTGTTTTTTTAATCAGAGCCTCTTTTGCCCTGGGCTCCAGTAACCTCACACAGAATGTCAATGGTGCTAAGACTGAGAAACCTTGCTCACAGATTAAATCTAATTTGTTGCGATCAAAACGGAGGAAATATTCAAATTATATTACTATAAGCACCATGCATATTTTAAGCGCCTTGATTTTGTTTCATGGAGGAAAGGCCCTCAGAGACATGAGCTAGAAGTACATTTTTAAAGTTAACAGGTAATGAACTTGAAATTCAGGATATATCACTGACATCAACATAAGAGATTAGCATAAGATAAATAGCATTAATGGAAATCAGCCTTTGATAGGAAGTAATTAGTTATTTCACACAGAGATTAATCATGGAGAGGTAGCATTTCCTTAAGGGCTGAAAGGAATTAGAAAATTGATCAGATACTTTTTCTCTGCAAAGTGGTAAATACTTAGAATAGCTTTAATAAAGAAATTTTGTTTTAGGTTTCATAGACTTTGTAAAGATATTTAGGATTTTATATTTTTTGTCTAATAGGTGGCTCTCATCTTCTAGAATCCATTGGTATATATGCTCCATGAGGGCAAAGATCGTTTTGTTTTGTATTGCATTGGGTGTTTTGTTTTCTAGTGTTTTCTCGTGATCTAGAATAGGAGTCAGCAAACCTTTTCTATAAAGGGTCAGATAAGAGATATTTTCACCTTTGCAGCATATACAGTTCACATCACAACTGCTCAAGTAGGGTCTTCAGTATAACTTGTAACTGGTTATTGTTTATTTGTATGAAAGCTATTGTTTTCTGTATTTGATTTTATCACCAGAAATGTACTAAAACTCCTTATCATTTGTAACAGTTTTTTAGTTTATTCTGTTGGGTTTTCTAGCAATAAGATATATATTATTATATATACTATATAATAATATATAAAATTATACATATAATTTTATCCATGAGTAATGTTAAGTTTACCTCCTCCTTCCCAATTTTTATGCCTCTTGATTTATCCTCTAGTCTAATTGTTTTGGTTAAAAATTTTAAAATAATATTAAGAATGGTAATAAAAACTATCCTTGTCTTGTCCTAGTTTTAACGGGAAAAGCTTCTACCATTTTCCCATAAATCGTAATACTGAGTTTTTGGTTAAATTCTATCATGATAAGAAAGTAAATTAATCAATTCCTATTTTATTAATAGTTCATTTAAAATCATGAATAGAGGGAGACGCAAGAGGGAGGAGATATGAGGATATATGTATATGTATAGCTGATTCACTTTGTTATAAAGCAGAAACTAACACACCATTGTAAAGCAATTATACCCCAATAAAGATGTTAAAAAAATAAAATAAAATCATGAATATATGCTGAATTTATCAAATGCCTTCTCTGAGTCTATAAAAAGTATTATGTGTCATTTTCTTTTGATTTGTTAACCTTCCAATCTCCAGCTTACTTAGTCTTTCAAACATGTTTTTACACTCCCACATTTATACGGTAGAGTCAAACGTCATAGTGTCTAAGGAAATAGCTTCCAGCTCCCACTGATGCCTAGTTCCAATCTCAGTTCTAGCTGCCAGCTTAAACAAGATGCCCATGGCCTCTTCCACAGTTCACATCCTCTTGGATAGAGAGTTCCCTGAGAAAGACTCCCAGTGTCATTTTGTCTTTATTTGTCATCCTCTGGGATTATATTCTCTAACATCCACATTCCCAAGGCTACTGCCAGCCTCTCATACTGTCATTCACTAATTTTATGGTGGGAAATGCTTAGCCACAAGTATTTGCTCCTCCTTTGGAAAGCAGGGTATTTGTGGTGTCTTTGTATTGTGCTTCCCATGATTTCTTTCCCTGTACGCTTCCAGGTTGAGGTTGGCCACAGCAGAAAGTTGCATGAGATTGAGAAGTTCAGAAGTTAAGCAGCAGCTATGCTTTAGCAGCTATATTTACAACCCTGCTGTAGAGTACCAGGAGAGTCGCCACCGATCTGCCGGCTCGTCTTGTCAGCCGGGGGCAGCACCTGGACACACAGCTCATCTAGCTCCTGACAGCTTCCCGCCTTAGCTCCTCTGGGACAAGCGCATGTGCAGTGCCATGGCAAAGCCAGCTTGCCCTGAAGCTTACCCACGGCACTGAGGCTGGAGGTTGAGAAAGACAGATGCAGCTTCCGGTTTGTCTTGGCTCTCATGTATGCCCAGCTCACCTCCAATTGCTGGTCTGGCTGAACTTCTGGCTCAACACTAGATGCAGAGAAAATAGCCTTCCATGAACTGCTCCACCATCCCCACAATAAACCCTATAATAAACCCGTTACTCTATGTCACGCATCATGTTTTGGCTTCTCTGTTGAACTGTGATTGATTCAGACTTTCTCCTAGAAATTATTTCACCCCTTCTCATTAATGACTTCAGCAAGTCTGCTGATACAATATTATTTGGTACAGAATCACTGAAATTTTATATACTTTATGTCCTAAGTTACACATCAATATTAAAATGTAATTGAATCAGCTTGAAGAAAATCTCTTTGTTTCTCAAGTGCTAGAGAATTATTTTTTTCTGAGGGAAAATGGTCTCCTGAATGGAAGCCACTGAAATTGCTGGTGATGTATACTGACTCAGCAACTCTAATAATCAGATTTCAGTCAAATTACTACATGGCTGTCCTGGGAGACCCTTGATCAAATTCCCTTGTGTGGAAGTTTCAATGGTCCTGGATTGCCCTGACTTAACACTCAATATCTCAATATACAATTAGTGATTTTTTCCACTCTTATGGGAAACAGATAGGACTGGAAATTGGGATTTTTTCTTTTGTACTTAACTAAGTAACACTGTGTGCATGTCCCTAAAGACCGTTTCATGCACTGCAATGAAAGAAACATGTACTGCTTAAATATTTCTGTGAAAGGTTTCTCTCAGCCCAGAGGTGGTGCTAGCCTGCTATAATGTCATATTTTTACATTAGAGAGGGACCTAACAATCAGATGTTCCTCTCATGAGGCAATAGAATTGCATTTGGCTGATGATGTAGCCCATATTTTCTGCCACCTGCACTCTTTAAGGAATTCATCCTCTCACGGGCAAAACTCTCTGGGTTCATCAATTCCCAGCATGTCTCAAGCTCAGCACTACACACATTTGGAGCCAGATAATTCTTGGGGGGGCTGTTTATAACATCCTGGCCTCTACCCACTAGACTCCAGTAGCACCCACCACCCCCGAGTTGTGAAAACCAAAACTGTCTTCAGACTTTGTGCCGTGTGCTCTGGGGGGAAAAATCACTCTGTCTGAGAACCACTGAGCATTTCGATTCAGACACACTCGGACATGGGTGAGGGAGAGAAGAAATCTCATAAGTGGAAGCCTTAAGGCATGGCAGGCACAATATGAATACATTCATCCCTCTGTGTCCTAGGGGGATTGGTTCCAGGACCCCCCGAAGATACCAAAATCCATGGATGCTCAATCCCTCATATGAAATAGCGTAGTATTTGCATATGACCTACACACATCCTCCCATATACTTTAAATCATCTCTAGACTACTCATAATACCTGAAACTACGTAAATACTATGTAAATAGTTGCTGGTGTATGGCTAATTCAAGTTTTACTTTTCTGGAATTGTTTTTTTTTTTCGTTTGTTTGTTTTTAATATTTTCGATCTGCAGTTAGTTGAATCTGCAAATGCAGGACCCAGGGATCCAAAGGGCTGACTGTACCGCTTAACATTGTTTGGGGAAGAGAATAAAGAGGCAGTAGGGATTCTATTGGACCCCTATGCCAAGTCAATGCTGTGATCTTCGTTACTGCCAAATGATGGGGCAGGATGGAGCGCGATACTATCCGTCTTAAGTAGCAGAATATACGTGATTCTCTCTGTGCCTCTGTCTCAGCTTCCCTGGGGAAATACATAAGTTTGAGCCTGAGGGTTGCTAATTATATTCACTGACTTCATGATAGGTGTCACAGTAGAAAAGTAACCAGTTATAAAGTAATCATGCAAAAAATATTGCATCTGGACTTCAGTTTCCAGTAATAGAGTAGGCAAAGATTTCAGATTGACCCTCTTGCTGAAAACAATTTAGAATACTGGATTAATAAAATTATTAAAATAGCTGATGGCAGGCAAGAAAGAAAGGAAAACGTAGGTAATAAACTGATTAAAGATGGAAACCTGGAGAGGTAAGTACTGCACCAAAGCAGTCTTTGACATTGAGAGTGGTGGCCAAACTGATGTGAACTTGAACTTCAGTGTCACACTCCTGTGTGGAACGGATATAGAAGAAACCAAGGGCCTGCCTAAAAGGAAGAGTCTAACAGAAGGCCCAGTCATAACACTGGGAACCCAAAGGGCTATTGTCTCAAGGGACTGCAATGAAAATTGCTCTCTAAATCTTTGCACTGAGAAGAGAGGGAAGAGATGCCCTCAGGAAAATGCAATCATAAGCTGCCCCTTTAGAGCCTAGGCAGCCCAAATTCATATTTCTTATAACACATATGGGTGTTCAACAAAACCTGAAACCAATCAAGTGGTTTAAGACAGGCTTGATAAGTGCCCACAACTGGCAGATGAAAGTAAAAGCCAAGCTGAATCACTTCGCTGTACAGCAAAAGCTAACACAACATTGTGAAGCAATTATACTCCAATAGAAAAAAAAGCAAAAGCCAATTCTCCCTATACTAGGAAGTGTATTCCAAATCTCCAAGGATTCCAGCAAATACAATTTTTAAGGAATACAAGCAAGAGACAAAAGAAATCATAAAAAAAGTCAAGAAAGTATGGTACCACGAGTGAGAAATAGCAGAAAAAAATAACAACAAGGAGTAACAGACTTACAAAGATTTCACACATTAGTCACAGAATATGAAAAAGCTAATGGTTACTATACTTAAATAAATAATGAGTAATTTAAAAAATACATTCAGGGGACAAGAGATTGTGAAAAATGGCCATGCAGATTTGAAATGGAACTTCTAGAAGTTATAAATAAACAACTCAAAAGAGGACCTTAACAGAAATCAGACCCAGTTGCAGAAAAAAACTAATAAACTGGAAGATTTATCTGAAGAAATTAACCAGAATGCATAAGAGAAAGACAAACACGAGGAAAATGTGGAAGAGAGGTTAAAAGATATGGAGAACAGCATAAGAAAACTAATATACAGCTAATCAGGATTATAGATGGCAAAGAGAAAGCAAATAGGCACTGGTAATATTTGAACAAACAGTATAATAAAGTGGAGTCACAGCACATAATTCATTCAACATGAATTCATAATTCACTTTCACAGGACGTGTTCATTCCAGAACATAAATACAAAATATTAAATAAGAAATGTTGAGTTTAATCCAGAAACACAAGACTGTTTTAGTACTCAGAAATCAATCATTAACAAGAAAACGTGAAAATATATGTTAACTCAGTAGATGCAGAAAAAGCATTTGAAAAAACCCAGCACCATTTATAATATCAACATAAAAAATTATCCCAAACCTTTAGAAAACATCAGAATAGGAGGGAACTACTTTAACCTGGTAAGAGCAACTATTATGTTAAAATATATGAAATCACTGTTTTTGTAAATCAAAAATGGTCAAATGTCACTGATTTTTATATTTTTCAATCTAATACAAAAAGCTATAGCAAATATCATAGTCAATGAGGACATTCTAAAAGCCTTCCCGCTGATGTTCAGATACAAGGTGAGGGGTTCACTCATCATTTCCATTAAACATTGTGCTGATGTCCTAGTCAGTGCAGTAGGGCATGAAAAACAAACATAAGGTAAATTGGAAAGGAAGAAACAAAATATCATTATTTACAGGGGATGTGATTTATGTTTATAAAAAAGTCTAAACTATGCACATATAAATGAAAATCAATTAAGAGACTTTAATAAGATTACTTAACTATGTATGATATATACATACATATATATCTCTCACATTTCTTTTTATCAATTAAAAAAATTGGGAGGGAATGAGATTCCCATGTATAATATTGATACCATCAAAAATATATGTGCCTCTAAATCAAACAATGTGGAGTAAATTATAAAGCCTCAATGAAAATTATGAAAGACAAATCATTAGAGAAATATAGCACATTCACGGATTAGAAGACTCAGTATTGTCAGGGTACAAAGTCTCAAACTGATCTATAGTTAAATTCATAGCAATCAAAACTCCAACAATCGGGCTTCCCTGGTGGCACAGTGGTTGAGAGCCCGCCTGCCAATGCAGGGGACACGGGTTCGTGCCCCGGTCCGGGAAGATCCCACATGCCGCGGGGCGGCTGGGCCCGTGAGCCATGGCCGCTGAGCCTGCGCGTCCGGAGCCTGTGCTCCGCAACGGGAGAGGCCACGGCAGTGAGAGGCCCGCGTACCGCAAAAAAAAAACCCCAAAAAACTCCAACAATCTTGGATATTGGCAAGCTGATTCTAAAATTTACGTGGAAGGTCCTGCTTAAAGTGATTCAAAACACCAACAGGATGGGACGCCGGCTTGTAAATCAAGACGCCAGTATCTTGATACCAATGCCCCTGTGTTGTACTACAATCTCTTGGACCACTTTTGGCCTCCGTTTCCTGTTAAAAGAAACAAAAGCAGTGGAACATAGAACATTCAAGAAAATCTTATTAAGGAGATTCCAGTCCAAGACAGTGACATACACACCGCACCTACAGCTACATATGCAACAACTTTCTCTCGAAAACAACCTGAAAACGGGCTGAGCAGCGCCTACGCCTCAGGTGAAGGAGAGAAGGAGACAGGGAGGGGGTAGGAGAGGCTGGACACAGATCGCCATAAACGCCACCCCTGAGCAGCAACTCGCAGTCAGGAGGGAACTCAAACCCCGAGCTTCTCCCTGTGAAGGCTCTGAACTCCCCATGGGGCACCCCCAGCTTTTAAGGCCTGCACCTGAGACATGAGCCCCCCCAAATATCTAACTTTGAAAACCAACAGGGCTCACTTCAGAAGACCCACACTACAGCCATCCGAGAAGCTAACAGTTCTGTAAGGATTGCGCTCAGACTCACCGGCCCAGGGCCCAGTGCCGAAGCTGCCTCCGGACGGAGAGGCTCTGTTTGCTGGTCCTGAAGCATCGGCCTGAGGGGCAGGCGTCTGATTGGACACATTCGGGAGCCTGCTGGGGTTCTCTACGAAGGAGACAGGCGGGCGGCATCTCTGTGCCTTCCTTCCAGGGCCAGGCGCTCCCAGGAGGGAGTTTTCACACATGTCAGATACCCGGTTTTACGTCAGGAGCCCGGTTTTACCTCTGGTGCCCCAGTATACGTCAGGTCCACGGTTTGACATAGGTGCTCGGTTTTATGTCTGGTCCCCCAGCTTTACATCTGGTGCCCCGTTATTACACCAGATGCCCCTGCTTTACATCAGGTGCCCTGGACTTACGTCAAGTGCCCCAGTTTTAGACTGCTGCCGAGTTATATGCCACGTACCCGGCTTTACTTCAGGCGCCCGATTTTACGTCAGGTGCCGGCATTACGTCAGGCGCCAGGTTTACGGCAGTCGCCCGGTTTCGCGTCAGGCGCCGGGATTACGTCCGGAGTTGGTTTTGCGTCGATTGCGTGGCTTTACGTCACGTGCCAGCTTTACGTCTGGCGCCCTGTTTTACGTCAGTGCCCGCTTTACGTCAGGTTTCCGGTTTTACGTCAGGCGCCCAGTTTTACGTCAGGTGCTGACTTTACGTCAGGCGCCAGGTTTACGGCAGTCGCCCGGTTTCACGTCAGGCGCCGGGGTTACGTCCGGAGTCGGTTTTGCGTCGATCGCGTGGCTTTACGTCACGTGCCAGCTTTACGTCTGGCGCCCGGTTTTACGTCAGTGCCAGCTTTACGTCAGGCTTCCGTTTTTACGTCAGTCGCCCAGTTTTATGTCAGGTGCCCCTGATTTAGGTGAGGTACCCGGTTTTTGGTTAGGTGCCGGGTTTTACGTCAGGTTCCCCAGGACTTACATCAAGTGCCCCAGTTTTATGTCAGGTCCCAGGTTTACGTCAGGTGTCACGGTTTTACATCCGATACCCGGTTTTAGGTCAGGTGCCAAGTCAGGCGCCAGCTTTAACGTCAGTCGTCTGGCTTTACGGCAGGTGCCGGGTTTACGGCAGTCTCCCAGGTTTATGGCAGTCGCTCGGTTTCACGTCAGGCGCCGGGGTTACGTCAGGAGTCGGTTTTGCGTCGATCGCGTGGCTTTACATCACGTGCCAGTTTTACGTCTGGCGCCCGGTTTTACGTCAGGTGCCCCAGCTTTACGTCAGGCTTCCGGTTTTAGGTCAGGTGCCCCAGCTTTACGTCAGGTACCCGATTTTAGGTCAGCTGCTGGGTTTTCCGTTAGGTGCCCCGGGGTTTACATCAAATGCCCCAGTTTTATGTCAGGTCCTAGGTTTACGTCAGGTACCCGGTAATACATCAGGTGTCACGGTTTACATCCGGTACCCGGTTTTAGGTCAGGTGCAAAGTTAGGCGCCGGCTTTACGTCAGTCTCCCGACTTTACGGCAGGTGCCGGCTTTACGTCAGTCGCCCAGTTTTACGTCAGGCGCCGGCTTTACGTCAGTCGCCTTCTTTACGGCAGTCTCCCAGGTTTACGGCAGTCGCCCGGTTCAGGTCAGGCGCCGGGGTTACGTCAGGAGTCGGTTTTGCGTCGATCGCGTGGCTTTACGTCACGTGCCAGCTTTACGTCTGGCGCCCGGTTTTACGTCAGTGCCAGCTTTACGTCAGGCTTCCGATTTTACGTCAGGCACTAGCTTTACGTCAAGGTCTCTGGTTTTAGGTCAGGTGCCCCAGCTTTACGTCAGGTACCCGATTTTAGGTCAGGTGCTGGGTTTTCGTTAAGTGCCCTGGGGTTTACATCAAGTGCCCCAGTTTTATGTCAGGTCCCAGGTTTACGTCAGGTACCCAGTAATACATCAGATGTCATGGTTTTACATTGGTGCCCAGTTTTACGTCAGGAACCTGGCTTTATGTCAGGTGCCGGGTGTACGTCAGGCGCCGGTTTTACGTCAGTAGTCTGGCTTTACGTCAGTCTCTGGCTTTACGTCAGGCCCTGGGTCTATGGCAGTTGCCCGGTTTTACGTCTGGTGCCCCAGCTTTACACCAGGTACCCGGTTTTCGGTCAGGTGCCCCAGGGTTTACATCAAGTGCCCCAGTTTTATGTCAGGTCCCACGTAATACGTCAGATGTTACGGTTTTACATCCGGTACCCGGTTTTAGGTCAGGTGCCAGGTCAGGTTCCGGCTTTATGTCAGTCGCCCGGCTTTACGGCAGGCACTGGGTTTACGGCAGTCACCCAGTTTTACTTCAGGCGCCTGGCTTTACGTCAGGCACCGGGGTTACGTCAGGCGCCGGTTTTACGTCAGTCACCTGGTTTTACGTCAGGTGCCCCAGATTTAGGTCAGGTACCCGGTTTCAGGTTAGGTGCCGGGTTTTACGTCACGTTCCCCAGAGTTTACATCAAGTGCTCCAGTTTTATGTCAGGTCCCAGGTTTACGTCAGGTACCCGGTAATACGTCAGGTGTCACGGTTTTACATCCGGTACCCAGTTTTAGGTCAGGTGCCAGCTTTATGTCAGGCGCCGGCTTTACGTCAGTCGCCTGGCTTTACCTCAGGTGCTGGGTTTCTGTCAGGCGCAGGGTTTACGGCAGTCGCCTGGTTTTACATCAGGCACCCGGTTTTACGTCAGGCACCGGGGTTACGTCAGGTGCCAGTTTTATGTCAGTCGCCCGGTTTTACGTCAGGTGCCCCAGCTTTAATGTCTGGTGCCCCGTTTTTTTGCTTTTTGTTTGTTTTGTTTTTAAGGAAAGTAAAACTTTTATTATTTGCAGTTTATGAGAATATTTAGATTAAAAAAATAGTCAAAAGAATCTACATACAAACCGATAGAACTAGTAAATTATTTTAGCTAGGTAGGTCTCTGGATAGATCAATCAACAAAAATCGTATTTTCATATACCAACAACGAAAAATTTGCAATTCCATTATAGAGTATGAAAAAATATTAAATACCTAAGGAAATAAGTAGATCCCCCTTACCTGTGGGGGATATGTTCTAAGACCTCCAGTGGATGCCTGAAATTGAGGATAGAGCTAAACTCTATGTATAAAGTTTTTCATGTACATACGTACCTGTGATAAAGTTTAACTTATAAATTAGCCACGGTAAGAGATTAACAGCAATAACAATAAAACAGAACAGTTATAACAGAATACTGTAATAAAAGTTATATAAATGTGGTCTCTCTCTCTCTCTAAATATTGTGCAAATTTAATGCCTTTTCCATCTCTTAACTAAGCACTTATCACACACTGTGGCCGTATCTTTTGCAGTTTGAGGTGTGACGGCAAAACTAGCACAAATTTCCTTTTTCCTTCTTCACAACTGCATACACAGAATATTTGTTCTTACTATATCTTAGCAACCTCAGCATATGTTTGTATTTTTTTTCCTTTATTAAGTCAAGAGCTTTCACCTTTTCACTTAAAGGAAGAACTTTATTGCTTCTCTTTGGCAACTCCGAATTGCCAGCATCACTACTCTTGCACTTTCGGGCCATTATTAAGTAAAATAAGGGTTTCTTGAACACAAGCACTTCGATGCTCTTGTAACCAAGCAGGACCTATGGGGCCTTCCCAGGCCAGACCCCTCCCCCCAAGTCCTCTGCTGTGGCTCCTCTCGGAAGTACCTAGATAACAGTATGTGATGCAGATTTCCTGAGTTGTTTTACAGATGCTGAAGCCACCACCAAATGGAAGAGGTTAACTACTTGATGACCATAAACACGTACCCCCCAGACTTACTGGAGCCTCGGGATTGATAAAGTTAACCCATGTGACACCGCCCTCTTACCTCACCATCAGCCTATCACAGAATTGTGCACGAGCTGATCACATACCCTGGGACTCCCCTCCCTCACCTTGCCTTTAAAAATGCCTCCCTGAAACCCATTGGGGAGCTCAGGTGTTTTTGAACATTAGCTGTCCTGGACTCATTGTCTGGTGCCTTACAATAAATGCAGCACTTTCCTTCACCAAAAATATAAATTAAGTAAAAATAAAATTTATGTGGAAGAGTATAAAGGGCCAAGAAGAAAAAAGAAACTTTTGAAGAAGAAGAGTGATATCGAAACCGATATGGGTCATTTCGGGGGACCCCGAGGAGCCCAGTTCTTTATGTCTCAGTGCAAAAGAATTCAGTGAGAGGCAAAGTGATAGCTAAGAAGTGATTTCTTAGAATAGGACGCTCGTGAGGCTTACAAGCAGGCAGGCGGGTGAGAGGGTGCCGTGCCGCCAGAACTTAGGGGGCTACAGTTTTATAATCCAAGGAAAAGTGGGGGTGGGGGTGTGAAAGACCACTTTCTTCTTCACTCTTGAGTAGACGTCATGCTTCCATCATTAGCTCCTCCTCCACGTTGGGCAGGGGAGTTTTTTTGTCCCTACATGGTCAAGCCAGGTCTGTAAAAATTATTTCAGGTCTCTGTACAATGAGCACCTTTCCATAAATTACCGTTTTTTATGTGTACAGAGAGCATGTCCTAGGGATCATTAACTTAGCTCACTGGGCAGGATATAGGTCTCATGCCACCATTGTTTTATTGTTTGGGGGCATGTTTCGTGCTTCTGTCACATGGTTTTGTTGCTAAGCAAGCCTGCTCGGTTTTGTGGTTAAGTAAACCTGTTTTCTTGAGTGATCATTAACTTACAGGGGTCTCCCATACTTTTTTCTTTACTTACAGTACCCTCGTGGGATTAACTATTTAATTACCTAATTTGTCTCTTTACTCTGTCGCTATCAAGATGGAGGGATTTACCCTCCCAGATAGCAAGGCTTACTATAAAGCTATAATGATTAAAACAATGTAGTGTTGGCTCAGGGATAAACAAATAAACCAATTAAAAAACACAGAGCCCTCAAATACACTAATGTGTGGACTCTTAGTGCATGACGGGAGGCACATATCATTGGGGAGAGGATGAATTTTTCAGTAATTGATATTGAATATGGATAAAATAGAAACGTAATACACTTCTCACAACTTTTCCAAAGATTCATGCCAGTTGAATTAAAGAAATAATATGAAAGGCAAAATAACAAAGCTTCAGAAGAATATATGAAAGAATATTTTATCATCTTAAAGTAGGGCAGGATTTCGTAAACAAGAAATAAAAACCACAAAATTGGGCTTCCCTGGTGGCGCAGTGGTTGAGAATCTGCCTGCTAATGCAGGGGACACGGGTTCGAGCCCTGGTCTGGGAGGATCCCACATGCCGCGCAGAAACTAGGCCCGTGAGCCACAACTACTGAGCCTGCGCGTCTGGAGCCTGTGCTCCGCAACAAGAGAGGCCGCGATAGTGAGAGGCCAGCGCACCACGATGAAGAGTGGCTCCCGCTTGCCACAACTAGAGAAAGCCCTCGCACAGAAACGAAGACGCAACACAGCAAAAATAAATTAATTAATTAAAAAAAAAACCCACAAAATTTTAAGGAAGGCATTGATAAATTTGAGAGAAATTCTTAAAATTAAAGACTTCTTTAAAACTCACCATAAAAATTATGAAAAAAACGAAAGTCATGTAGTATGAGATGATATTTACAAAACATATTAACTGTGTGAGGATTATATCCAGAATATGTAAAGAACTCATATAAAAGTCAATAAGGAAATCACCCACCTGAAAAATGAGTACAGAATTTAAACAGATGTTTCACAAGAGAATATCCAAATGGGCAATGAACATCTGGAAAGGCCACCAACCTCATTAGTAAACAGAAATGCAAACTAAAACCCCAATGAGACATCACTACACATCAAATGAACAAAAATTAAAAAGTGGAAAGATACCAAACATTGGTGAAAAATATAGATCAACACATTCTCTCCTACTGTGGTGAAAATGAGTACCACCACTTTGGAAAGAGTTAGGCATCACCTACTGAAGCTAAACTTATGCATGCCCTACGGCCCAGTACTCCACTACTAAATAGGAAACTTAGAAAAACTCTTGTGCAGGTGAACCAGAGGATATCTACAAAAATATTCACAGCAGCATTAAACAACTCAAATATTAACCAAAGTAAAGTGGATAAATACATTATGGTATATTTAGACACGGGAACATGCAGTGTAAGCCCTGACAGTTGGCTTTTGTTTTTGTAATGCAAGGACCTGACTGAAGCTTTGACAGCCCACTACAAAGAGGGCTATCTTGAATAAACACATCACCAGCCAGAAGACTAGATAAAGAGCCCAGCTGACCACCGACCCCGCCCCCCTCAAGTTTCCTTTGTTTTAGAGATCTTGGTTGATTTCAATAACTGACCATTTGGGCTGCTTTTTGTTTTCTCTTCCTGTGCTTTAAATCCCCCCACTTATGTTTTAAATTCACCAATAAAGAGTGAGCCCTCAAAACCCTAGTGCCCCGACCCCAACAAAAGCAGAACCCCAGTCCTGTGTTCTCTCTCTCTCACCCTCTCTCTCTCTCTCTCCCTCTCTCTCCCTCTCTCTCTCCCCCTCCCTCTACCTATGACCTCGTTGTGTGGCCCCAGGTGTGCTGTGTAATTTCCAGGTCCTGTAAGTAATAAACCTTTATTTTTTCAGTTTCCTGATGGTTATTGCTGAAGGGCATCTTGTCATCATAATAAAAACTAGAAGGGCAAGTCCAACCACAACATTGGTTATTGATAGGCTGAGACTGGCACAAAACAGAATGCTATACAGCAATGAGGATGAACAAACTAGAAGCACATGCTTCAACACAGGTGACTATCACAAACATAATAGAGAGGAAAGAAAGCGAGTCACAGATGATTACCTACAATGTAGTTCCACTCAAAGTTCAAAAGCAGGTAAAACTGGACAAAGGATTAAATTGTTCAGGAACACATTCAAAGTTGGGAAAAAGAAAAGTAAGAAAACAAGTAACACAAGATTCAAAATAGTGGTTACCTCTGGGGTAGTGTCTTAGCTCCGGCTGCTATAACAAATTACCATAGACTGGGGCGCTTAAACAACAAACATCTATCTCACAATTCTGGAGGCTGCGAGGTCCAAGATCAAGGTGCAAGCAGATTTGGTTCTTCGCTAGGACTCTCTTTCTGGCTTGTTGATGGCTGTCTTCTTGTCATGTCCTCACAAGGTGGAGAGAGGGCTAGCTCTCTTCCTCTTCTTTTAAGGCTACTAATCCCATCATGAGGACTCCACCCTCAAGACCTAATTACTTCCCCAAAGGCTCCACCTCCAAATACCATGACATTCGGGCTTCAACATACGAATTTTGGGGGGCATAATCATTCAATCCATACCAGGTAGGAAGGGATATGCCATTGGGAAAGGACCACTGGGGGTTGCTGAGGTATTGGCAATGTTTTATTTCTTAATGTACAAGTGGGTACATAGGTGTTCACGTAATTATTCTTTAAACTCTACATGCATATTTTATATGCTTTTCTATATGCACTATAGATTTCAGAGTTAAAAAAAAAAGAGTGATATCAAATCCCTCAATGCACCGATGTCTTGAAATTTCTGACTTTGTTTATTAATCTTAACCCAGAAAAGAAAAGGCGCTCCTGTTTTTCCCTGCTAGTGTTGTGATTAAGGGTTCTCAATCCTTGGAGAGCCTAAAGGCCAAAGAATACTAAGATATTTTATCTACCCTCCACTTTCCTGAGTCTGTGTCCAGCAGACCACAGTCCCCCACCTTTCGGATTCCCCAAGGAGAAAGGGTGAACCACATCCATTCAAGGCTGTGCAGGGCCTCTGAGGGCCCACAGCAGGGGCAGGTCTGTTTGGGACCCCACTGATACGTATCGGGACTCCTCCCTCTGCAGCCTCCAACCAAGGTCCTCACTGCAATGAGTCCTTAGGACATTGGCCGTGGCACATCTGGTTACCCCTGCCTCAGGTCTCCTAAGACCAAGAACAGGGCTGGGACTCTGACAGGCCCCCTGTTTTGGGGCGAAGTCCTTTAGTACTCAGGGCCGTAACTGGGGTACCAATTGGGGCTAAAGCTCCTCCCTCTGCAAAACTGGGGCCCCCCCTTATCCCAAGGCCCTCCAATCCCTGTGACTCTCCAGGCAAAAATGAAGGGCTCCTGAGCTGAGCGCTCTGCCGTGGGCGGTCCAGGGATAAGAACAACTGGGACTCTGTGTGAACCTCTCTGCTCGTTGGGGGGGATCCCCTCACAGTGCTCAGACCGCTAACCTTTATTCTTGTTGAACCGCTATAGAACTGCAGCCACCCCACTAAACCAAAGCCCTCCTCTCCCTGTGACCCTCCAGGCCCAAATGAGGATTCTTCCCTGGGCTTCCCCCGGTGCTCAGCTGAGGCGGGAGGGGAGAGACTCGCGGGGCCTCCTATGTCCTGGGGGGTGGCTCCCTCACTCCTCATTCACCATCCTCACCTTGCCCCCGAGCGCTGTGGTGTCAGGCCCGCTCTTGGGATGCCACCCTCAGCTGACCTGGGGCTGCTCGCTTCGGATCAAGACCCTCACCTTTCTGGAACCTCTGAGCTGGCAGTCAGGGTGACCCAGATCCAGCCACGGCTGTTCCAGACCTCCATGGGCGACAGCCAGGGCAGGGCTCTACGGGACCCCGCTGCTCTGAGTCCTTTCCTCATTCTTCATTCCGGATCCTCACCTCGATGTCTGTCAGAGGCTCACACTCCGCTCTCTGCTGACCTGAGGGCGCCCTCCTTAGCCCGAGGCCCTCCCGGTCCTGCGGGTCCTAAGGGCAAGTGAGGGGATGCTCAGCCTCTCAGGCCTGCCTGGGCCCTGTAGGTCTCGGAGCAGCCGTAGGCTGGGCTCTGTGGGTTGTCTATGTTCTGCGGGGTTGGTCTTTCCAGTTCTCCTACATGGGGGTCCTCATTTTGGCTCCTGTCTCTTTGATTAAAGGCTTCCTGGGAAATGCCACATCCCTGCAAACTTTTAAGCAGTTTCCCTTTCTGTAAATCTGACAGATAATGGTTCCTTGTCCTGGAGTGATGAGCGATGAGGCAGCTGGCCCTCAAGGCAAGAGGCCCAGGGCAGGTGGCACGCTGTGGGAGAAACAGCAAGCTGACCCCTCCCCTCCTTCACCAGCCAGGCTTAGCCTCTTAGGTTACTTCAGTTCGAATATATGAACTTCCTACAGTGAAGGGGTAGCACCTCAAGATGTTATGAGCCTCTGTCCTTTCAAGGTGATCTGACATTGCATATATAGATGATCATGTGGTCACTAAATATTATCTTTTTTCTTTATTCATATTTTTCATTTTCTTTGGTATTCTTATTGCTCCGTCTGTGTATTCCAGTCCAGTAGTTTGTACACAGTCTTTCTTCTTACTGCCTGAGATACATTTTGAAGTAGAGAGAAGAAAGGGGAATTAAGAGATACAAGGCTGGGATGACTGGGATAGTGTGAGAGTGGTTTTATTTCAAATAAGCCACTCTCTGGGAGTGTGCGTGAGAAAGTTTACTTTTGTCTTTGCACCTCTTTCACCAGCATATTTCCTAATGGAAATGAACCCCTATGTCTTTGTCCTCACACCCCGCTGCCACCCAAATTCATATGTTGAAATCCTAGCCTCCAAGGTGATGATATTACGAACGGTGGCCTTTGGGACAGGACTAGGTCATGAGAGTAGAGTCCTCGTGAACAGGATTAGTGCCCTTACAGAAAGCAACCTGAGGAAGCTCTCTTACCCCTTCCACTGTGTGAGGACACAGCTAGAAAGCCCCATCTCTGAACCAGGAAGTGGGCTCTTACCAGACACCAAATCCCCAGCACCTTGATTTTGGACTTTCCAGCCGCCGGAGCTGTAAGAAATGAATTTCTGTTGTTTATAAGCTACGCAGTCAATGGTATTTTTGTTACAGTAGCCCGAATGGATTAAGACACCTTATAACAACTTTGACAGAAGCCTCACCTGTCTGTGGTTACAGGCCAGGGAGCCCTGGTTCCTTTCACTCATGTCTGGAGCAGGCATAGTTTTTTTAATAAGGGTGGATTAGGTCAATGTCAGTTGGTTCTGCTAATCAGAGTGCTTTCCTCCAGTCTGGGTTTGTAAACTGGACAGCTGCCTCTTACAGACACTGACTTCTATTCAGATGCCTGCACCTTACTAACCTTCTCAAGGTGCTCTCCAGCCTACAGCACCGTAGAAGGGAGTCCACGTACTGCTGGAAATTAGTCCTGGCATAGGAAATGCATTCTCACTGTCGGTGAGTGATTCTGTGCACTGCAGTTGGAATCATTTGACAGTTCTATAGGGAGTAAGTTAGGTAAATATTAATATTTGCCTAAAAGGCAGAATTGATGAACGCTGACTCTTCCTACTTCACTTTGCCTGCTCGTGCTGGAGGCTGTGGTTGTGAGAGACTGGCCACATAGAGCTCCGCAAAGGGGTTTTTTGGATTTTTTTGAGGAGGAGGGGGAGAGGGGAGGGAGAGGGAAGGAAGGGAGGGAGGGAGGGAGGGAGGAGAAAAGATTGCTGCCCCTAAAGTACTATGTTAGTCTCATGCAGGGGTCAGCAATGACAGCTCTCAGGCCAAAATCTGGCCCACCACCTGTTTTTGCAAATACAGATTACTTAAAACACAGCCACATTCATCCATTACGTATTATCTTTGGCTACTTTTTTTTTTTTTTTTTTTTTTTGCAGTACGCGGGCCTCTCACTGCTGTGGCCTCTCCCGTGGCGGAGCACAGGCTCCAGACGCGCAGGCTCAGCGGCCGTGGCTCACGGGCCCAGCTGCTCCGCGGCATGTGGGATCTTCCCGGACCGGGGAACGAACCCGTGTCCCCTGCATTGGCAAGCGGACTCTCAACCACTGCGCCACCAGGGAAGCCCTCTGTGGCTACTTTTATGCTACAAGGGCACAGTTGAGTAGTCTTGACAGAGACTGTACGTCCCACAGTGCCTAAAATATTTACTCTCTGGCCCTTTATAGAAAATGACTGTCAGTCCCTGATCTACCAGGAGAGACCAGCATTCACACAAGTAAATATAATTCAAGGCAGGGTATGATAAAAGCTGGGACCCACAGAGGAAGTGCTGTGTGAGCAGAGGAGAGCAGGAGGGCTTCTCGGAGGGAGAACACAGGAGCTGAGCTTTGAGGGATGGGGTGGATTCAGGCCGGCTGAGATCCAAGAGGGCATTGCAGGTGAGGTGGTCCTCAATCTTGCCTGCTCATTGCGATCACTTGAGGAGCTTGGAATAGGGATGCCTGGTTCTTCCCCCAACCCAGAGATTCTGACTCAGTTGTTCTGGGGCAGGGCCTGGGCATCAGGCTTTGTTAAAGCTCCCCAGATGATTCTAAGGGTGGCCCAGGTTGAGAAGCAGTGGGCTATAGAGGTGTCGGGGACCACTCAGGAGCAAAGTGTGGATGGAAGAACTCTCTAGGTGCAGGGGGAAGGGTAGCGTGTGGGACACAAGCTTGGGGAGTAGGGAGTTGACATCCAGGCCAGAAACATTGGATTTTGTCTCAGGAAAAGGGACAGTAACAGAATGTGGGCATGAGAGCAACATGATTAGAGGTATACATAAGGAAGCATAATCTAGAAGAAACGTGAAGAATAGATAGAAAATAAGAGCCAGTTAGGGACTATTTGCAAGGGTTTAAGCAAGGAGCATATCTTATCTAGGGCAGTGACATGTGGCTGGGCAGATTCAGGGGTGAGGGTCAAAATTATAACAAGTTGGGCGTGACATGGGTGCCAAGCCATCAGAATGGCCTCCACTATCCAGCCTCAGAGACCCCTGCTCTGGGGACTTACTCCCTTAGCTTGTGGATCATGGAGAAGTGTGGGGCCCTGGAGCAGAAGAAGTATTTTTGAACTGGAAGAACATAGCCTTTGGGAAACGGCTGCTACCCGAGACGTTTTGGATGGTCATTTGCAGGCATTGGGGGCTAGTTGGATGTGGGTGGTGGTGAATGGATGGAGCCAGAGACGATGGTGAGGTTTTGAACTTAAGTGATTGGGGGAGTTTTGACGGCCCTTAGAAGGCAAAGGGGCCACAAAAAGAGGTGAAGGATCTTGAGAGACAGTGATTTTGGTCGTGAATATAAATAACCAGTTGGCATCAAAGGAGGACTGGCTTTCATTATTAGGCACCTGCACAATTTGGAGTGATCCCTTTTCTCTTAAAATGTGCAACAAGGCAGAAACTTCAAGAGACCTAGAGACCAGTAAGGGGGTGATGCCCCTTCATCCTTGCCACGACATTCAGATAGGACCCAACTGGTTTTAGCCCTTGGCTCGTGAGATGTTTTTCTTTTTCATTTGTTCAAGCAGAACTGCACCCCCTGCTTTAAAGGAACAGCAAAGAAGCTTTTGCCTGCAGTCAGGATTCCACTTCTGAAAAGGCAGGTACACTGGACTTAGAACAACCTCTTTTGACCTAGGTAAAATTGGAAAAGCAACATCTAATCAGGAAAGCAGTACCTTCTTTGAGGTGGGTTAAATGGGCAGATAGCTCTCAGTTCTTTAAAAGAAACATTAAGCAACAAGCAGATACAACTTTTTGTTGTTGCTGTTGTGATTTTACAAAGGTTTCTCATGGGAACGTGGGAAGCATGACATGTCCCATTAGTTGCTATCAGGTAAAATTAGTCATTCTGAGTAAGGCATGACTTGAGTACAACAGACAACGGCCACTGTTGGTTGACCTCATTTGTGTACCACCCAGAAAGGAAAAACAATTGTGTGGTGAGTTCTAAGATGACTCTAGGTCGATAAGGGCGAGCAGTCCTGCAAGGCTGATGTCCTCAACTCGTATACTCCCAGCTCTCAGAGAGCAGGGATGGGACGCTGGGGGACCTTGCCACTCTGTATGGACAGAGTTTAGGTCCAAATGACTAAGGTGTTGAATTGAACTCAAGCCCAGTGTGGACTTCTTCACAGTAGATGATGTCCTCTGCCAGTGACCACAAATTGAATATGCATGGGATTCACTTGGGCATCTGTTAGAATTCTGATGCAATAGGTGTGGGGCCGGGCACAGAGTCTGCATTTTCAACTAGCTACCAGGTGATGGCGACACGGCTGGTCCACTGACCATACTTTTGCAATATCCTGGGAAAGTCCTCAAGAGTGGACACACCAACATAGTGTTCTAGCAAACAGCACCCTAGCGAGTCAGAGCTAGTCTAGTCCCTCTGAGAGGCACTGAGGTGGGAGGGACACACTGGGTAACACACTGGGTAGGTGTCAAAGTTGACAAGTGATAGGAAGCAAAATGCTTGACCTCCTTAATCTCAGCTCTGGGAAGGGGGCTGTGCTTTTATAAATTCGCTTCTGTAATACTGAGCACAGTTCAGTCCATATTTAAGGGGAAGGACTCCTGCTTTTGTGTCGTTCTCTTGACAACATATTATCCCATTTCTCTTGTTTCTCAATATTGACCCCAGTGAACAGGAAGGTTCTCTGCCTGGTGTGTGACAGGACAGTCCTGCATGATTCACCTTCCCTCTAGCAGAAGGGCCTGGTGACCTCTCCTCATCTAAGTCATCTCCAAGCCAATTAGTTTTCATTTTCCCAAAGCCTGATGACGTGTGGAAACACAAATCATGACACTTTCCTTTAACTTCCTCATTTGTGAGATGTAGGGTTGGGTCTGGGCATTCTCTGGGGTGTCTTTCAAGTTCAATAATCCATGACTCTAAGAGAACATTAAATTCTCAAACTACAATCTGTGCATTAATAAAGCTTTCTTTTCTGACATAGTAGGCAGCATGCTTCAGAGTTTCTAATAGGAAAAATCACCTGTGCTTTGGGTGGAGCTCTGAGCAATTAACATGGATCAATCTTAAATGTCAATTTGGGTTTTTATGCCCTGGGTGCCTCAAAGATTTTAGTCTTCCCATGTAATCCAGAAGAACTAGAGATAGAGTCTACTTCAGGCACAAATATGAATCATCACTTTTAGCTATTTAAAGCGTTGACACTTTCAGAGAGCATTTACAATTTAACCAGGGGGTGTACGTGCTATACTTCACAAGGGTGGGGTGTGTGGCAGGGGAGGTGGTGATATACCTGAGAATAGAGAGCCTTCTCCCAAGATGACCCCATGGTGGTGGTTATACACACCTCCACACGCTGGAGCCCCTGGGCCTGGCTGGCAGTGTGCCCCTCCCGGAATTGGCTGACCGCATCTGATGGGCATGCCTGGTTACCCCTTCTCACCTAGGGCGCAGGGAGCATGGACAGCCCCCATTTGCGGCCAGCTGTTGTGTCGTTTCTTTGCGGCTTTCCTGCTCTCTGATGATTAGGATTATCCCGGAAAGCAGAGGCTCTCAAACTTTGGTATTCAAGCCCTAAAGAGAAAAATTTGGAATAACTGTCAAAAATATTAAGATACATGGTCTTTGGTTCCACAGTTCCCCATTTAGGATTTCTTTTTCCAACACTTGCTCATGCATGAAATTATATATGTGATTCACTGCAACAGTGTTCGTAATAGCAAAATATTGGAAACAACCTAAATGTTCATCAATGGCAGACTGGATAAATAAATTAGGAGATACTCTGTAGGTGTAAGAAAGAATGAGGGGACTTCCCTGGTGGCGCAGTGGTTAGGACTCTGCGCTCCCAACGCAGGGGGCCTGGGTTTGATCCCTGGTCAGGGAACTAGATCCCACACGCGTGCCACAACTAAGAGTTTGCACGCCACAGTTAAGGAGCCCGCGTGCCGCAACTAAGACCCGGTACAACCAAATAAATAAATAAATTTTTTTAAAAAAAAAAGGAAAGAAAGAATGAGGAAGAACTTTATATAATGATATGGAAAGATCGCCAAGATACAGTGTGTAGTGAAGCAAGCAAGAGGCAAAACAATGCATATAATATGCTACCATTTCTGTAAAAGGTAAAACGGTGGTGGGATACAGGAAAACACATATTTGCATTTATTTGCATATGCACAAATAATGTTCAGGG
The DNA here is from genome assembly GCF_963455315.2 of Globicephala melas. Taxonomy (NCBI): domain Eukaryota; kingdom Metazoa; phylum Chordata; class Mammalia; order Artiodactyla; family Delphinidae; genus Globicephala; species Globicephala melas. The sequence continues at coordinate 113,335,054 of NC_083335.1, forward strand.
GTATACACATGTAAGGAACTAATAACAATGGCCACCCTTTGGAGGAACGTGGTGACGGATGCCGAGAACTGTGAGGACAGGGGACTGCAGTAGCCTAGTGTCTTTTCACTGAATACCTTTCTGTGTTTTCAATTTTGAATCACGAGAATGGCTTACTTATTCAAAAGTTAAATACGTATTTTAAAAGTTTAATGAAACAAAACTCTCACGTTCTAAGGAACCCCCTAGGGTGCTTTAAAATGCAGATTTTTAGGCCACGCTCTCAGATGTTCCAGAGTCAACAGGGATCGAACTGGGGAATCTGCCTTTTGCAACAAGCAGCCTGGGTGCTTCTGGTGTATTGATAGATGGTTCTGGAACCAAGGAACTATGGGGCATATAGCCACAGACTACATTCATGCAACAGCTATATTTTTATTGAACATTGCATACATGCATCTGTCCATTTCATAAATTATGCTTTATTATATTAAGAAATAAAACACATGTCTTATCTTCTGTGACTTGAATATTCAGCTTACTACGCTGGATTTGACTTAATGTCATACAGACCAGGTACAATGGGATAGCACTGGGAACATTTCTTGAAAAATAAGAGTACAATCAATGAGCACGATTCACAGACAAAATTTTACATGGTCACACAGTTAAGTTTGTACATTTAAAAGGATCTGAATCATCCACATTATTATTGTGAATTTCTTATAAATAATTCATTACTCTAAGGAGTCTGGGCAAATCCAAGCCATGACATTATTTATACTAAGTACCACACCTGGAACTTGTTCCGAGTTATTTAATACAGAGCACATTTTTAATGTAATAAATATTTACAGTTAATAGTAACAAGTACAATTATAATTTACAAAATATGAGTATAATATTTAAAACAAAATGGAAAATGACATTAAAGAAGTTTGTATTTTTGCAACTCACTAAATTGACCATTTCAACAAACTTTATTACCCAAACCCCTGCTGACTCGGATGCAAAAAGGTCACGTTTGAATCAGTTAAGCCCAAATTAAAGGAAAAAACATTTTTAAAGAAAATCAGTTTAACTTTCTTAGTGTTGTACGTGGTCAATATTGATATATCAACATCAGTAGCTAAAATTGAAGCAAAGTGATGAAAAATTTAGATTCACAACAGGCCCAAATTATATAATGTACTTTGAACACTGAACTCCTGGATTATACCAAAATTTTCAAGCTTTTCTGGGAATTAATGAGGTGTTCAGTGTGTGAGGTTTTACTATCCATTAAAATGATCCTTTTAAAAGACCATAAAATTACGTGAGTCCTTCCATGGCATTATATAGCTCTGGGAATGAAATTTAAATTTGGGTAAAAAAAGGAAAATAATCTTATTTTCTAGAACGTGAGCTCAGAGAGAGCAGAGAGACAGTGATGTCTGGGATTGTAACAGGGCACTTAGGGCTGGGCACTCAGATAGCTATAGGTCCATACCTGAGCCCATGACTTGGCCCCTTAGTCCGGGAGATCGTTTTCTATTCAAGGCTATTCACGTAGCCTGCGTCTCCAGACTCCAGGAAACCATCCACTGTCATATCTTACTCTTTTGAGGGGAAGTGGGTGGTTCCACCTCTTCCTGACACCTCTTCGCCAGCTAATCCTGATTTGAAGGAGGGCGCCTGGACTGATTCCTCTCGCTGGGCTCCTCTCTCTGAACACGGCACTTCACCAAGGCTTTTTTCTCCTCAGTTACTCACATAACCAGGTGGGAAATTCTTCCCAGGGCCTTCGATTGCAACTGAATTGTGTCTCTGGGGCTAACTGAACTAAGGGACCTCCTTGCCCACCTACTTTGTGCTGCATTTCAGCCTCTGCCTGCAGTGAGTCCTTAACTTATATGCTTAGAAACATCTTCGATGCCCTTTGTGCATATTCTTTGACTTTATCACTAGTTCAGGCCTTTGGACAAGATCTAGAGCAGGGAACAGGAGGGTCTATTATGTTCCATGGACTGAGTTTCTCACGTGGGCTGGATTTGGGAAGCAACGCTGAGCAGTGGACTGGACGAGGACGTAAGAGAGATGCAGGCCCAGGTTAATGCTCTGTCATTCAGCTGAGCCATGTGGCCTTGGCATCGTGGAGCGATCTCCGTGAGCCTTGGCTTCATCTTCTGAATGCTCTCCAAGGTGCTGGTTAGGATGAACAGCAACGTGCTCAGCACTGCATGTGGCACGTCCTCGGGGCTTGGGGAAGTTGAGCCCCTTCCTTCCAGCACTTCTAGAGCCACAGGACTCCATTCAGACGCGGAATGCCATTCCCAATAGTATGCCTCTCCTGAGGCAACCATCGACAACTCCATTCACTCCCTCGTGCCAAGTTAAACAGAGTCACTTGCAGGGGCAACAGACTATCCTGTAAACTGGGGTGGTGGCGATCAGCACTGTTCTTCAATAGCACAGAATGGACCATGAGAATGAATGAGATCAGGTTACGCTGAACCATATGAAATCATCTTTTTTAACGTCAATCTGGTCCCATACCCACACTTTCATGCTTCGGCCTCATAGTTCCCTGGGCCTTTTAATCTAATAGTGAATGGTCACTAGTCAATGTCATTTACAAATTTCCACAGTAAAGGATGTAAAGCAGCTCTCTGGTCAGCAGCGAAGGCTTGGATTAGATGAGGCAAGGTAGACCATGAACACTAGGTCAATGCAAAGTATATTTTGAATTAATTGTGACTATGTAATATTTTAACCGAGGGGCTCTTCAACTTTTTAAAAATTTAGATAAATTCCACCAAATGCATTTCTAATGTGAACTTTCACGTGAGAAAAACTTGTTCTCAGTGTGCGGTTTTTTGATTGCTCCTAAAAAAGGGTGTCTTTGAAGGCCAAATATCATGATAAGAGATTGCTTGATATTACAGTGTTTGTGTTTGTGTTGGGCATGTATGTGTGTCGGGGGCGGGGGGCGGAGTTGTCGAGGTTGGGGCTGAGAGAAGTGACCATCCCGATACAGAATGAAGTAGAGCTTGTTAGGGGTCGGTTTCATTGACTAGCTCACACAAAGCCTGGTCCCAGGAGAGTGACTAATTCCTTTGTTTTCAGCTGTTAATCCATTTTATGAAAATTCAGCCAAATATTAGACAAATGTTTCAAATGTGCTCCATTCCTCTCAGCAACCCAGGGTTAATTCTAAGCTACTCTTTAATGGGAGCTCCTTCCTGGTGTGGGTGTGAAGGGCACAAATGGCAAGAAAGTTTGCACCTCCCCATCTCATCACAACACCGTATGTACAATTATTCCACTCTCATACAGTCAGGTTCCCGGGGCCATCGTTTCTATCTGGCTCCTGGGAAAAGTGACTTAGCCACCTTGCAGTCCACAGATTGAGGGTGTCATTCAACTTGTAGTCCCCAAACAAAGCTAATCACTATTACCAGAAGCTACTTGGCACGTGAGTAGACTCCGAAACCAGTAACCAACGGCTACTTGGGCACAAGTGAAGACTTTATAACTTAAGTGTGCCCATGTCTTGTGGACAAGTTTATTTATTTCTATTTAACGTATATTTTCATAACAAGCTGAACTTGGTCTGTGTGAAGTAGCCTCTAAACTGTTTATTTATCTAAGGGCACTCCATCCTTCAAGATGAACCCAAGTTGTTTGTGGGGCAAAGCAGGGAAATCCAGGGCTTATTAATGAGGCGGAAGGCCAGGTTCAGTGGGGGAGTGAGGGCAGCCAGAAGAACAGGGTTCAGCCATCTGCACTTATGGGGAATCATCACGTCAACAACATGGCGGGGCCAGGATCTCTTGCTGTGGAAAATCCCTCCGAGCAGCAGCCGTTGGTGGGAAGGCTGCTTTGTTTATTGCTTAATCTGTCACTGTTGAGCTGCCTGCCTCAGGGAGGCTCAATTTAAGATAGATTGAAAGGTAGTGTCTGAATAAACTGAATAAACACAGATGGTTTTCCACAGCCAAAATTGATTTTTTTTTTCCCTCACCAAAGACATTAGCTCTAAACATGATTATCTTTGGAGGCGAGGAGTGAAATGTCTTAGCTCCAGCCGCTGCCACACTCAGCCCTAACAGAGAGGTGATACCACGTGGGGGCTTGGGTCTCCCTCACCGTGATTTTAGGTTCCGGAGGTGAAATAAAAATTTGACTTCCCTAGAGCAGGGCCCGGCTGAGTTCACCCCAGTGAGAAAGTTGGAGTCAATCTATCAGTTGATTCACAAAATAATTTGATCAGTCCTCTAGGTCACTGGCTGGCAAAGGCCTCCTCCAACCTTTTCACTGAAGAGTCTCAAAGAGATGATAAGATTTGCCTAAGGACACACAGCTAGACCCAGACATCGATCTCCTGTTTATCTAGAAGCTAGAAAGGAGGCCAGACACAGTCTATGCCATGATGTTAAATGAAGGAGGCATTAAGATAAGTCCTACTCCCAAAATGTCTTCGGAAGCAGGGAGATCAGAGATGCTCGAACAAGTCATGCTAGGAACCCAGAATGCTATGCACTTTAGCAACTAGCTAGGTATGGAGTCACTTATACTCAAGAGTTTTGAAGAAAGCCAAGGGTAAAACTGTGGTGCAGCAGTTCAAGATAACAGGTGCGTGGAGGTTGAAGAAGTGTGAATAGGAAAGGTACTCTTTGTACAAGGAGGAGATTGAGCAAGGTGTTTTCTTCTATCTCTTTCAGCTCTAATTACAAAACATAACAAGCTAACGGGATGTCATTCATACAAATTATTTGAAGCAATGGAATTGTCTGTCTCCTTCCATTCCACTATTGGGAACATGAGTGTAGAATGGTGGTTGAAGGATTTCTCAAGAGGAGTTGCTGCAAAGGTGGCAGAAGTGGGACAACTGTGAGCAGGTGGCTACATAAATGCTTAAGAGACAGAAATCGAAACAATGATGGGGCTCAGAGGATCTCAGCAATAGAAGGGACTGTCCTCTCATTCTAGAGAGTTAAAAAAATGCTAGCCATATATATATATATATATATATATATATATATATATATATATATATATACACACACACACACACATATATGACAGAGTTGGGATGTCAAGCTAAAAATCTTGGTTCTTTCAGCTATACTACCTGTCTGCTTTTCAAACTGTCCCATGTAATTATGGAGCACCAGGAAAGCAGGTGTGTACAGTATGTAACTGCATGTAGCAAACAGAAGTGCAGAGGTTCACTCCAGCTAATACAATTATAAATACAGATCTTTACAACAGTCTTGGTCCCAACTGCTAAAGCTCTGTAGACAGTGAGCACTTCCTTGTATCAAGACACAAAAATCTTATAAAAATCTCATGTGGAAAAGAGAGCTGACTGTTCTATCTCACCCGGATAGAGAAAACCGGAACTAAAACTGTCTTAGTGTGTGAGGGCTACACATGAGGGCACATTTGCAGAATTTGGATTTATCTGAAAGTGGGGTAACACATTTGCAATCTGTCAGAATTGGCCTGTCCTTGAGTCAAGAAAAACTTGATTCAGGGTATCTAAAGAAAGAGAGTCAAATCCTTTTACTCACTTAGAAAACAAAAAAGATTTAAGTCCAGTATTTTTCTGCACATGGGCTGTTTCATAAATACTCTTCATAAGTAGAAACTTAATGTATCTGTAGCTGTCTTTCAATCAGTTCTTAAAGCTGAGACCTCCCCCTGCAACTTTCTTACACATACTGAGACAGAAACACATATTACTGACATTGAATTCATTTCCTGCCACAGACTTTAGGTAAAGCAGATATTAAATGTAAACATGTTTCTATTTCCACTCAAATATGATCCCTTTCTTCTCATGTGAAACTACTTCTTCACTGTAGCAGACAAGGACAGCCAAATAGAAGTAAATACATTTGTCTGAAAACCTATATGCCTAAAATAAATACTATACTTTATGCACTTCTATACATGTTTGATGAATGGATAGTATGATCAATTTTCCCCGCGAAGGATTTCTCTGATATGGTGGAACCACACCATGGATGATTGCAATTGGGTAACAGCAAAAAGGACCTGCATTGAGTTAGAATTCGGAGTGTGAGCTATCACTCCCCAGCTACACCTGGACCTCAATATATGTGTCAGTGTGTTTGGTTGTGTTTTTGCCTTAAAATGATGTGGTGAGTGTTTCTCCTATGTCCTCAGCAATGTCTTTTAAAAACAATCGACACTCAGGGATTTGTTTTAAATTGGCTTCCAGTGTTATCAGTTTGGGGACTGTCCCTTATACATGGGACTCGCCTAGGGTTGACTTTTCATATTACAAGTGTAAAAAAAAGTTCCTTGGTTTGTGATTATAAGTATTCCTGAAAAATGACTCAAATCGTATTCTTAAAGCACTGACTGGTGCTTAAAGAAATGACAAGGTGAAGTCTTTCACAAAGTGGACATTCAGTGTACAATTTCTCTGCTATATAAATCTGGTTGTTCGTATAGTTTCTATGACTTAGTTGAGCACATCTGTATGTCAGGGTTTAATGCTTAAAATAATGATTTCCTATTTGTTCCCTTTTCTAAAAAAGGGAAAGTTTGCTCTGCGTCAGAAGCAGCATTCACAAGTTGAAATGGAAAACACACGCCTTGATGGGCCTTTCCAACATAATGGTGACCCATTTGGGCCTCCCCCCAACCCGCCCACATCGCTCATGAGCCTGCCAAAGGGTCTTTGGAGGGTACAGAGACAACAACAGAGGCGAGGGTTCCTTACCAGCCATAAGGCAAAGCCAGGAGTCCCTAGGGGGCAGGGTCAAGGGTCAGTCTAGACGTACCCCTCGTGACAGATGTTTCCGTTGATGAGGCTGAAGGCGGCCGCGGAGGGTGTGGTGCTCTTGAAGGAGGTCATGCAGGTGGTGCTTCTGCCGGAGCTGTGAGACCGGGTCATCAGGCTGGGCCGGCAACAGAGGAGCTGGGTGTTGAACTGTTTCCTGAAACTCTTGCTCAGCAGGTAGAGGGCAAAGGGGTTCACGCAGGAGTTGGTGAAGGCCAGGAGGCGGGCGCAGATGCTGGTGACGAAGTGGAGCACGGAGGTGTCCACCTCGGAGTAGTGGTAGGAGCGGTACAGGTAGATGACATGGTTGGGGAGCCAGCAGAAGGCAAAGAGACCCACAAACACCAGCACTGTCTTGGCCAGGCGCTTCCGGGATTCGATCTGAGGACAGAGTGACACAGAGGCAAAGATGTGGGCAGAGCAAAAGATGGGGAAAATGAATTAGGGAAATGGACGGGCTCACAAGGCCACAGAAAACAAGTTCAATAGTTCCAATGTGCCTCTGAGCTCTTTAAACAAAGTTGATTACATGCTTGAATGGACTGCACGATGAAATTCTAGTAAGTGCCCCTCTGTCCTCAGGAGGGCATTGGTGCAGTTATCAGCCATATGACTTCATGTCTTTCTCGGCTCCACAGTTAATAATTTCTTCTTCCCTCTGAGGCCTGAAAAAGCAGCCAGCTTTGTTCTTCCTCATTCGCCAAACCAAGATAACTGCCTATTATTATTTTTTTTACTCTCAAGTTTTTTCTGGCCTATATAACACAGGAAGGGTCTCAGAGAAAAGCGGGCTGAGCATCTCCTTTTTTTCCCAACTCCCTCTGCTACGGCAAGGGGAAACATTGTTCTCTTTAAAGAATCTGGGGTACAATGGATGTTCACCATTGAGAGGTCTTTCAAGCAGGGAGACAGTTTCACTGAGAACTGCCATTTTCCCCCCATAATTGATGAGGGAAAAAAAGAATTTTAGAGGGTGAAGCCTCCAACTGAGTCAGCTACACGTTTGAAATGGAGGGAGTCTTTCTGCTTTTCCATCATAAATACTACACGATCTACATTTGGACTAGAAGACAAAAACTGATGAAGACGACAAAGCCAGAGCCCCTGGTTTCTACCATTTATACCACAGGATGAAATTACGGGGGTGACAGGGGGATTGGAGAAGGGAGCCTAACACATAAGGAGGGCATCCTGCACTCTGGGCCATCTGGGGGTACATGTGTCTCTCTTGTGATCCTCCAACAGCCTTACAATATATGGGTTATTACCCTCATCATGGATAAAAAACTGACTCTCAGAAAGGGTAAGTAAGTCAGGAAGCCTGGATTTGAACTCAAATCAATGTGAACCCATCTTAATCAAACTACTGCTTTTTCTTCAACCAGCCTCGTTTTCCTGCCCTTTCTGCTTTATCACATGTGGTAACTGTCTTCCCACCCAAACAATGTGATTGGAGCTTAAAGAACTCACATCCCTAGGAGCCTCAACATTTTATTTTTTAAAAAACAACAACAGATTTTTCTCAAAAAGAAACCCATACTCCAAAGCTTTCAGGTTCTCCACACCTCGCTTGCCTAGGTTTCTTTAATGAGAGAACCAGATTCTTAAAGAACACCTGCATGCCAAGTCTTCTGAAGCTAGGAGTTCCTGTTTACCATCTGGCCACAGATCACTCACCACTTCTACTGCAGAATCAGGCAACGTGACCACCCAGATACTGAACTTGTCAGTGGAGTCCTAAAGAAACGCAAGGAATCAAATCCCCAAGGAGGAAATGAATCACTTCTAAGCACCTACCTGCTTCTTGACGTGTATATTCCCTTCCACGGGTAGATTGTAAGCACTCTGGATCAAATTTTTGGCGATGAAGTAGTAGTAAACAGAGATGATCGACAGCGGGATGATGTAGAAGACCAGGAAGGAAGCCATGGAGTGGATTCTGGGGTGCAGCTCATTAGAGTGTGGGTACGGGGCACAGCTAATGAAGGTCTGGTTGGTGCTTTCCTCGTGGAAGGGATGTAGGTCAGAAAATACAGCCTCTGGGATGGCCAGAAACATGGAGATGATCCAGATCAGTGCGGCTTTGAGGCAGATCTTCATCAGGGCGTGAGAGGCCTGGATATCCATTGGCCGGACGATGGCTTTGTACCTGGGGCAGGGAAGAGGGAAGTTATCTATTACTATTATGGGTACCTGGGCCGGGACTAGGGTGAGGCCAGTGAGGCCCCTGAGGTGCAATACTTAAGGAGGCGTTGACTGTCAGGTTCATGCAAGCGCTGACTCTGAACTGACAGCGAGCACCTCCTTAAATGCTGCACCCCAAGTACCTGGCTCACTTCATCCTAGTCCTGGCCCTGAAGGGTGCTGCTCCCTTCCCCCTGCAGTAATATTCTGCCCACATTCTTTCTTGATTTTAAGAATACTTCTCAGAAAAGCTGAAGCTCCATTTATTTTTCTTCTTAAATCACAGAAATGAATAACAACGCGTGTTTAACAAAGGATGCTGGAACAAGAAGGTTGGCTTTTTTTTTTTTTTTTTTTTGGCAAAGCCTTCATTTTGAGTATTCAAATGCAGTTTAGGAAACCTTTTGTCACTGAGTATTTACATAAGCCTCTTTTCTTTTTCAAAGGTCGCAGAACAAATAGTCCGCTGAAAAAGTCACACACAGAAGCATCCCTGTAATTAACAAATGAATCTCCCCGCGCCCCCCCCCCACTCTCTTTCAGCCTCATCTTCTCTTGCAATATTTAGGTCCTTCCTGGTTTCTGTGCTACCTGTGCCCCTGTCGTGGGTCGAGTGCTCTGGGAATGAGACATTGAGATGTAGTCAGGAGGACGCAGAGTTTATTGTTGATGAACACCTGTGGGGAAAGGGAAGGAGGCAGGACTGCGCAGAGGGAGCTGTCAGACCCTGATGCAGATCTGACAAGGTCTACACCAGCCAAGGTGACCAACCATCCTAGTTTGCCTGGACATTTCCCAGTTTTAGCACTGAAAGTCCTATGCCCTGGGAAACTTCTCAGTCCCAGTGACGGTGACAGCTGGTCGCCCTACACCAGCCCAATGGGAAGCTCAGGAGCAAAGATTGCCCAACGAAGGGGTCCTGTCTTGGTGGAAATGGCCAAGCCCTTGTATCACCACCTGGCTTGGTCACTGGCTGGGGCCACCCAAAAAGAAGGTGACCTCAGTTGCTACCTGGTTCTGTCACTAGGCAGGAGCTGCCCAAGAAGAGCATGACCATAGCTTGAAACGTGAAGTGGACCCAGAAGGAGCTGAGAGCTGAACAGCAAGTCTTTCCTTCAAGGGAGGTCTGAGCAGAGCATCTCCATGCCTGCTACAACTCCCCACACAACGCCTAGCACAGTGGGCCACACACTTATTTTGGGTCCACCTGTTGAGAACCCACTAGAGGATGAGCCTTTGGGGGGCAAAGACTGGGTCTTTTTCTATCTTGGTATCTGCCAGCACTGCGATTTGCACACACGGCACAAACATTTGTTCTACTGCACATGAGCTGCTATAGTGTAGAAGGTGATATGCGTTGGGACCACCTAAATGTGAGGGTGTTCATTGTTGAAAACGCTGTGCTGACACTGGGTTCTGCCTGTGATGCTCTTTTATATAGTGGACTTCAGTGAGAAAGGATCAGTTATTTCCGCTTATTTCCATGTTGATCAAACCTCCATTGAGTTACCACTCTTGGCTGCACTCTGACTTCTCGCTCACTTTCTGCGACCCTCCAGGGAAGGGGGAGTGAGTTTTGAGTGGTGAGTTTGGGAAAAAGAACCCAGCATGTGCACTGGGCTTAGAGAGGCCTGTGCTTATCTAAGTGTCCCTGACAAGGGGAGTGGCATATGTAATTTAGAAGATCAGAGTGTCTGCAAGTTCATTATTGCTGGGCACCTAGGTCACATTCTCCAAACAGCTTTATGAGATATAGAAGTAATTATTTTTATTGTCATCTGTCTTATTTCTATATCTAGTTCTCTGTTCCCACTTCAGGTAGGGGAGAAAAGGTGAGTATTTATCAGATATCCCCAACACTCCAGAACAACACTGTAGTCCTGCTTCTGTGTACCCGGGTTTGCTTTTCCGTCCATAATTTGTATTAGTGCATTTAAAACAATTACAGGGACTTCCCTGGCGGTCCAGTGATTAAGACTCCGCGCTTCCAATGCAGGGGAGGGGGGCGGGTTCAATCCCTGGTCTGGGAACTAAGATCCCACATGCCACACGGCATGGCGAAAAAAACAAAACAAAAAAAACACTTATTAAAAAAAAAATTTCAAAGGAGGTTCTACTGTCCTGTGGTGCTTTCTCTAGTCACTAGTCATTTCAAACATTTTAATTCCTCGTTTAGAATGTAGTCAAGGAATGGATTTTTTTTTTTTTTTTTTTTTTTTTGCGGAACGCGGGCCTCTCACTGTTGCGGCCTCTCCCGTTGCGGAGCACAGGCTCCGGACGCACAGGCTCAGCAGCCATGGCTCACGGGCCCAGCCGCTCCGCGGCATGTGGGATCTTCCCGGACCGGGGCACGATCCCGTGTACCCTGCATCGGCAGGTGGACTCTCAACCACTGCGCCACCAGGGAAGCCCGGAATTGATATTTTTAATGAAAGATATGTGAATATCCTCAGCCAGAGATGTATATGACTAAAGATATCTCTGATAAATCCATTAGAGATAAACTGGTAGTTATGACTTCCATGTACATTTTCTGGCAGATAGCAGTCACAAGTACCATTAACTCTCCAAGGGAAGGTGATTCCCTCAGGCATGAAGCAGAAACCAGAGCGAATGGCTTACCTCCTTCTCTCTTGGGAGTCTTGTATTCCTAAGTGCAAAATGCCGTGGGAACTATTGAGCTACTATTTCAAATTCACAACTTTTAAAACATAAAAGATAGTATAAAATATTTCTTTTATAGTTTTGCCAGAGAAATAATTTGAATCTAAATCTAAATAAGCCTCTAGATCTATGTACCAGTTTTCAAGGAATGTGGGGATAGAAGAACCTGCTAGATGATGCAGTCAGTCAAATCCTGAACTGGAAAATTCTACAGGAATAATGACCCCATTTTTTCAACAAATATATGGCATAGAAGAGCAGAGAAAATGGTTTATAGACTGACTGATACCAGTGCAATATGTAGACTCCTTTTGGATTTTAATCCAAACCAAACAACCATAAAAAGATATTTTTGAGACTATTGAAGAAAATCAAATGTAGATTTAGTACTGGTGATATCAAGGAATTATCTTTAATGTATTAGGTATAATAGTGGTATTGTGGTTCTGTGCTTTTTAAAAATCTTTATTTATTAAAAACACACCCTAGGAGTTCCCTGGTGGCGCAGTGGTTAAGAATCCGCCTGCCAACGCAGGGGACACGGGTTTGAGCTCTGGTCCGGGAAGATCCCACATGCTGCGGAGCAACTAAGCCCATGTGCCACAACTACTGAGCCTGCGCTCTAGAGCCCGTGCTCCACAACAAGAGAAGCTACTGCGATGAGAAGCCCGCGCACCGCAACAAAGACCCAACGCAGCCCAAGAAAACCCCCCAAAACAAAAACACACCCTAAAATATTTATCAGTGAAATAATATAATGTGTAGGGTTTGCTTTAAAATATTCATATATCATTTTTACAATTAAAAAATAAGTAAAAATGCATTGCCAACAGTTTTCTATTATGAAATATTCACAAAATATCAAAGAAATTACAGAAATCCCATTTACTAAGCTCTTGCCTTGTGCCAAGCAGAGAATAGCATTGAAATGATCTCATTTATGTTCCAGACAACTCCAACAGGTAGGTGCTATTATCCCCACTCTACAGGCAACAAATTGAAGCTCAGATGGTTTCAGAGGTGGTGAAGTCAATATTCAATTTGGGACCAGCTCTTTTCAGGATAGTACAGCTCTTTAAGAAGAAAGCTCTGGGAAAATCCTTCCTAGAGATAGAAAAATAGACCAGCCATTTCCCAAATGTGTACAGAACATACCAACTGTTCCCTGAAAGTCTAATGGTTCTGTAGAGCTTGGAACATAGCAGTCTATATCTTCTGGTTTGGGCTGCTCTGCCTGGAGCTCCCAATGAAGGGAGACCCCACTGGGCGGTTCTCATTTAAGAGTGATGACTGGTTGGACTAGGATGGATACCAGCCAATAATAATCGAAACCAGCCAATAAACTGCCTGGCCAACTACCAAAGAGTCTCTCTTTCTCTCAAGCATTTAAACTGAAAAATTGAGAGGATGTAGTTAGTCAATCGTAGATGATGGCAATAAAATATTATGATGCTGAGGAAGGGATCAGTGCAAGATGAATAAGCAAAGTAGGTAGAGTGAGACAAAGAGAATGAGGCAGATATAAAAGCAGAAGAAGCTGAAATGATGTGGCTCTAAGTCGTACAGAGGGTCCTTGGTTCCTGGCCCACAAACTACTTTTGAATGTCCAAGAGGTGTTCTGTTATAATCTTACAATTCTCCCGTTCCCTTTTCACTTGAGTTAGTTTAAGTGGCAACCATTCTTTGTCAACAAAAGAGCCTTATTTAGAACAATTAGACATGGTGGTCATTTAAAGCCATCATCAGATTTTATTTCCAGGATCATTTCGCATAGATTATCCCCCACTTCCGGTCCTTTGAAAGAAAGAGCTGTCAACTTTCGAGAGACTAGTCTATGTTCTAGAGAGAGACTAGTCTATGTTCTATTCTTAAATTCGCCATCACTTTCTTGCCTCCGCCCTTTCGTCATGCCTGATTCCAGAGTCTCCATTCATCTGAAGCCTGTCCTTCCAAATTCCAGCTTATAAGTATCATCTTGAAGCTTTTGCTGATCAATCTAGGCCTCGATAATTCCGTTGCTTCTCCCAACCTGTCTAATTTTACTCTTCTCGTGTTACGCTTACTCTGCACTACCTTGAATTGCTTGCTAGCTTTCCATGGGCATGTCTTTTCTACCTGACTTTCTCGTAAGTTCCTGAGGTCAGAAGCTTATATCTTCTCCTCTTCTCTTCTTTCTGTATCACTGAAAATGCTCCAGGTCCCCTGTTCCTCTTACCACTTATTTCAAAGTAGAGGCTCAGCAAATACTTGCTAATCAATTAAGATTAATAATATGTGACTTGCAGATGTGTCTTTTATTTTCAACTTCTCATAAATAAGCGACAGCAGATTCACTTTCGCACACCTAGTAAGAGTCATTCTTCCACAGAATGACCAATTCACTCCTCTGACAATATGGGGCCAAAGACAATTGCTTCCCACTTCTGAAAACATCGGTGCTTCATTTTTCTTATGCAAACACCGGAAAGCTCCAAAACATTCTCTCTGCAAGATTAACGTGTCAAAGGGATTCTTGGCAAGTAGAAGTAGCTGGCTTCCACACCCAGGGTTGGCAACCGTTGCCCACAGAAAGGTATGTCTTTTATTCAAACACGGGCAGTTTGTTTAGTTTTAAGGATCCAGCATTTCAGCCCCTATTTGTTCACAATTACCTACCGAAGTCTGTAGGAATTGTTGAACAACAATATTTTAAAACCTCGATTACAATCCTGATGCACGCTACCTGGAGAGGCCTGAGGTGAAGAGAAAACGAAATGAACTAAATGTTCTCTAGGGTAATTGACACATTGTCAGCATTTAAATTAGAATCCTAATACCTAATAAGATTTGACAAGACTATTAAACATTGGCTTTATCTCCTCCTGAGAATAATGCCAAGAACTTTTCTGAAGAAATGTGAGGCAATTATTAGCTGGTTTGTAAAATGACTGCGGTCCAGAGCAATGGAGTCTTACCTCCTTTGAGCTATTACACTGCAAATGGAGAGTTTGCTGGTCCTTGGTACCCATCAACTGTTATCTTTAGTCATGTAACAGATTATAGTCATCCTTTTCTGTTCTTCTCTCTGGGCCAAATAACTCCAATGCTCTTTTTCACTCCTTCTTAATATACTCCAGTTTCCTTGGGGCTCTAATGTGAATTTGGGAGCAGAGACACCTAGTTCCTAATGCTGATTCTACCCACTAGCTTTATGATCTTGGACAAATCACAGACTCCTTGCACCTCAGTATTCTCATCCCTGAACAGGACATAATTCCTGCAACCTTCAATGTAATAACTGATTCAAGCAAAAATAGTAAAACCACTGAGGGAGAGGTTTTCTGGGAACAAGATATACACATAGTCTCAAAGAGTTTCCCCACAGATTACTATTTAATTACAAAAGGAAAATGCACCTTTATGTTGTGGAGGTCCAGAGGTCACCTCTCTAATCAAGGGGTCAAACCCAGGGCGAACTTCTCCATTAGGCAGGCACGGGTCTGGGGCCCATGATAACTTTAGAGGCTCGGGAAAATGTTTTAATTTCTTTTAAAATCAGGAAAAAAATAAACATAATCCACCTTGGATTATATTTATCTTTGTGCCAATACAACTATAAAATATACTTTTTTATATGTTTTATGGCGAAAGGATCCCATGAAGGTAAAAGTGCAAAGGGCCCAGGAAATTCATAATGTGGCCCTGATCAAACTTAGCATCACCGATAGCAGGACAATCTGCGATCCTGTGCCTCCTGTGCAATGCAATGGGAAGGACATAACATTGCCTATGCAGTGTTCTTGTCTCCAATTTTTAACCTGAATCTACTTTGAAGAAACAATCAGACAAATCCACTTCTGGCACATTCTACAAGATAACTGGCTTGGATTCATCAAAACAGTCAACATCATCGTTTTAGACGAATGTAGGGGAGCTACTATTCTACCTTAAAGGAGATTAAAGAGATATAACAAGTAATCTTTTTCACAATATGTCCTATGTCAAATTATTATGTTATACACCTTAAACTTATACAATGTTATGTGTCAATTATGTCATAATAAAGCCAGAAAAAAAGAGATATAATAACCAAATGCAATGCATATGCCTTGATTTGGTCCTGGATTTAGGGGGCAAAAAAAGCTATAAAAGACATTTTGGGGACAATGGAGGAAATTTGATCATGGATTACACATTACTTGGTATTAAGGAATTATTGTTAATTTCATTAGGTATGATAGCAGCATTGGGGTTATGTAGAAGAGTGTCCTTGTTCTTAGGAAATACACAAACGTACTTAGAAGTGAAAGGTCAGGATGTTTGTACCTTACTTTCCAGAGTTCAGTAAAATAAAACAAAACAAACAGACAAATATATATACTAGAGAGACATATAATTATTATATACTTTACATATATATGTGCTACAAAGAGAGTAAGAACAAAATCTAGGAAATGTTCATTGTGGAATGTGGGTGGGTATTACACAAGAGTTCATAAACAGGTTGGGGAGAAAACTTACTCTAAAATATAGAATTTTTAAAAGACGAGCAAGTAGTAAAATAATAATCTTAAAATAATGTGGTATATATTTTATTAACAGTAAATGCTGTTGTCATGGGAAAAACTTTATTATAATTATAATTTCAATGGGATTGAATGTGTCATATCTGATTAGCGACTCCACCAGGAATGAGGGAAGTGTCTTCTCTGCTATGTTCATATTGTTCTCTTGGAGTTGCAATTTTAGTATCATCTACAATCTGTGGGGTTTTGTTTTGCTCTGTTTTGTTTTGGCAGGAATATTTTTAAGCTAATGTTCACTTAGGGAGGTTAATTAAAACTAGATTATGCACAAGCAGATGTCAATCTGTAATGCCTCTCCATTAGCTGAAAGTGCAGGGAAGAGTAAGGTCATTGTTGAGACTTGTACATGGCGGGAACCCCACTCCTGCTGCCTGAGCTGCACATGACAAGGGACCCTCTGACGTGGACTCAGTGACAGGTTGAGCCTCAATTTGGATACTACACAGTATTAACTTTTAATTCATCCTTATTTTTAAATAAAAATCAAAATAAGTAGAAGTGAACTCCACTTTGGGGTCCATTGTCCCAGAACACACTTTCCAGAAAATTTAGCTAAGGTTTCAGGGGGCTTTCTAAGGGTCTGCAGTGAAGACCTTCTTGTCTCCGGAAGAGGGGAGCTTAAAACTCAGACTAAGACAGAGGATCAAGACCCACATTACAAAGTGTACTCATATTTTTTCTTATTTTCTTCAGAGAGATCCAGATACAGATCGTGGATCCACGCAGGACCACCTCTGAGTAAAATCCTGAAGTTACACCTTTGTGAATCAAAATTTCCCCTCCATTGTGTTCTCCCCCTGGAGGAGCCCACTGTCTCCCTGCTTTGAGGAAGGGAGTGTGTATCAGTCATTTGCTCTTTAGTATGGATTCACGTCAATGAGATGACCTTCCTGTATGTAGAGTTCTACCTCTGATTATGTAAGGAAGGCTCTGTTTCCCAATCAAAGTATTTTTGTTTATTCCTCCATCCAGCAGATGGAAGAGACATTTGGGATACAATGGATGCAGGCAGTTAGACTTCTAAATATTTACTTTCTTCAAAGGCTTACTCTGTAAGTGTCATGTGGGGATTCTTTCTTGTAACAGATTGTGGAGGAACAGGACAATTTTGTACCTGGGTTTCAATTAGATTGATTCTGTTAAAAACAACAACAATGATAATGGCTAAAACTTATTGGAGACTTCCTGTGGATCAGGTAACTAAGCTATGAATTTTGTTTAAAATGTTGCTTTTTATCCTCACAACAGTTCTAGTAGTAATAATATGTGGCAGGTACTAGTATTATTGCTCTTTTACAGATGAGGGAAATGATGCGAAGTACGCTTTCCACGGCCATCAGTGCTAAGCAGTGGAAACAAGATTTGAGCCCATGCAGGCTCTTCCCTAAGCCTCTACCACCAGGCCCTACTGCTTCCTATAATGATGGTCCTGTGGTTGACCAGGCAACCTGGGCTTTCTAGTGTAGGGGAAGAAAAATCATTTTCCCTCTACCCTTCTAGGTTCTTGACTAAGACCCCGTACAATAAAAGGCAGCTTAACAGGAGAAAAACAAACAGAAGTTTAATAACATGTATACCTCCTTGACAACATGGGAGAGACCCAGGAAAACTGAGTAACTCCCTGAAAAGACCCGAGCCATCACCTTAAATACCATCTTCAGCTAAAGACCAAAGAAGTGGGTGAGGGCTTCCCTGGTGGCGCAGTGGTTGAGAGTCCGCCTGCCGATGCGGGGAACACGGGTTCGTGCCCTGGTCCGGGAGGATCCCGTATGCCGCGGAGCGGCTGGGCCCGTGAGCCATGGCCGCCGGGCCTGCGCGTCCGGAGCCTGTGCTCCGCAACAGGAGAGGCCGCAGCAGTGAGAGGCCCGCGTACCGCAAAAAAAAAAAAAAAAAAAAAAAAAGAAGTGGGTGGGGGAGCCAGTCCTAGGAGGTTACCAGGCAAAGAACAGTAAAGTACAAGCTCATTCTACAGATTTCAGTCCACGCCTTCTACATTGATAAGTTTCTAGAGATTTAGAGTCATCCTCTTTTTCCTGGTACCAAAAGGGAGACACCCTTACAATTGGAGATTTCCCTTATAAATGTAAATGTTTCCTATAACA
The DNA here is from genome assembly GCF_963455315.2 of Globicephala melas. Taxonomy (NCBI): domain Eukaryota; kingdom Metazoa; phylum Chordata; class Mammalia; order Artiodactyla; family Delphinidae; genus Globicephala; species Globicephala melas. The sequence goes on from NC_083335.1 coordinate 113,353,344, forward strand.
GGGTAACTTCTACTCAGTTTTTAGAGCTTCTCCTATATGTGCTATTTTCTTTTTAAAAATTTATTTATTTATTTATTTTTGGCTGTGTTGGGTCTTCATTGCTGCACGCAGGCTTTCTCTAGTTGAGGCAAGCAGGGGCTACTCTTTGTTGCGGTGCGTGGGCTTCTCATTGCAGTGGCTTCTCTTGTAGCGGAGCATGGGCTCTAGGCGCATGGGCTTCAGTAGCTGTGGCACGTGGGCTCAGTAGTTGTGGCTCGCGGGCTCTAGAGCGCAGGCTCAGTAGTTGTGGCACCCAGGCTTAGTTGCTCCGTGGCATGTGGGATCTTCCCGGACCAGGGCTCGAACCCGTGTCCCCTGAATTGGCAGGCGGATTCTCAACCATTGCGCCACCAGGGAAGTCCCTGTGCTATTTTCTTAAAGAATAAAAAAAAAAAGTCGAAAATTATCCTTATGCCAACGAGGCACATTTTGGGGCAAATTCTGCTCCCCTTTACTGGTATTGGAACTAAGGAAGAAAACCAAAGAAAGGATCAGAGTGTCTCTTCCCTGCCTGCTGCAGCCATGGGGAAAGTAGTGTCTTTCTAGACAGACACAAAATTTTTATTCTTCCTCCTTGAGTCTGTTATACCTAATCTCCTGCATTTTCACCCCCATATATACACCCTGAAGTTCTCTGTGGCCTGAGGCCAAGAGTGAGGTCTGGACTCTTTCATATATTCAGAACTCTCAGGGCTTAAAGAGGCCATCTCAGTGAGACACTGGAGCAGAGGTAAAAAGGCATCAGGGAAGGACTAAAAACCAAAGGCTGGAAGGAGGCTAGAGAAAGAGCCAATGACATGGGGAAGGCTTCAGAAGTGTAGGGCTCTGAGGGATGTAGAAGCTGAGGTATAAAATGGGAAGACAAACACAGGCAACTGCTGGACATCTGATGGTGCTTTGGCAGAAAGAGTTGAGCAACTATTGACCCTTGGGCCCAAACTGGGTTTCAACAGGATGATCTAATTCCAAAGCTCACTGCTAATCCCGTAAGGAGCCCATCAGAAGGGGTATAAACAGGATGAAATATTACAGTTGCCAGAGGGTATGTTTAAAACGACAAAGGAAAGCAGTAACCCAGTTAAATTTCAGTAGGTGTGCAAACATCCTGGCACAAGTTGTTCGAAGGCCATTCCTCAAAAATGTTACGGAGAGAGGAACATATATTTATAACTTGTTAGAATTTTTCAGCAATTTATTTATTTATTTATTTTTTCTTTTCCTGCGGTACGCGGGCCTCCCACTGCCGCGGCCTCTCCCGTCGCGGAGCACAGGCTCCGGACGCACAGACTCAGCGGCCATGGCTCACGGGCCCAGCCACTCCGCGGCATGTCGGATCTTCCCGAATCGGGGCACGAACCCGCGTCCCCCGCACCGGCAGGCGGACTCCCAACCACTGCACCACCAGGGAAGCCCTCAGCAATTTATGAGCCAAAAAATTTGAAGAACGTTTATAAATCCCATCTCAAATTATAGTTACGCAGCCTGCATTTACTCTACTGCGTGGCATAGAAGATACACAGAGAATCGGGAAAAAAATCACAAAGACAGAAAAAAAAAATCACCAATGCTCTAGCGTAGAGGGTATAGTAGACTCTGGGTAATTAATTGTCTATATAAATTGTCATTCACCCCCAAACAGACCCTGAGACAAGGATTTAGGTGCATGTAGTTTATTTGGGAGGGGCTCTCCGGAAGCACAGGGAGGGAGTGGGGAAGTGGCACAGGGAGGGGATGAAAGGCAATATAGGGTACCACACAGGGCAACTGGAGCACAGGCCAGCTGGGGACCCCCTGAGAGACTGTGGTGAGCACATTCCAGAACTTGCCACCAAGGGCCGAGGAGGCTGGTGTGTCTACCCACCGACTCCCATCCCTCTTTGGTCGAGAATTGTCCTGCAGTATTAATTCAGGGCACTCCGGCCTGCCGCACACCTTCCCTTGGCCAGGATCACCCTCGGTCAGAGAAACACAGGAAGCCCAGGTCTGTAAGTGACCTCTGGGGTCCACCAACCGCATCCAGTATGTCAGTTCTTCCCCTGGTCCAGTTAAGTTATCAAACATATACAGAAAATGAGACAATTTCAGTTTTTAAATATACTTCAAATTATTGAGGATAAAAATAGAATTTCTGGGCTTCCCTGGTGGCGCACTGGTTGAGAGTCCGCCTGCCGATGCAGGGGACGCGGGTTCGTGCCCCGGTCCGGGAAGATCCCACATGCCGTGGAGCGGCTGGGCCCGTGAGCCATGGCCGCTGAGCCTGCGCGTCCGGAGCCTGTGCTCCGCAACGGGAGAGGCCACAACGGTGAGAGGCCCGCGTACGGCAAAAAAAAAAAAAAAAAAAAAGAATTTCTAAGTTTCTAAATTATCTCAGTAAAATACATTATCTTTTTTTTAATTTCAAAATAAGAATCATTAAAGCTCAAAAATACCATCATGGCATATGAGTCATTGTGGCTAATTATAAAAATTTAAGAGCACTATATCTAAATAACCTTTTGTGAGAGGTTTTATACGTGGAGATATGGTGACCCAACTTTGTAGCTTATTAGGTCTCCTGGCCCAGAAGGCTGATCCTGCCAGCATCACGGAGGTAAACGCTAGTGGTGAAGGAGCCCAAGACAGGGAGAGAGAGGGACTGGAGGGAGACTGGGAGCCCCGTGTTCTAATCCCACTTCCATAATTAGCTATTTCTGTATAAGCAGGCTGTCTCAGTTTCGTTTTCTTTTTCAATTTTTATTTAACCAAAACTTATTAGCACTTATTGTGTGCCTGGTACAGCTCCCAACACTTTTCAAGTGACTGTCCACTAGAACATCAATCAGGTGAGATTTCAACCACACTCTCTTAGCTCCCTTATGAACAGAAACAACAATCATGCTAATGGTACACTCACTTTTTTGACTGGGAATTCTAACATTTCATAAAGAAGTCAACACATTATTTCATTTCACCATGACAAAAATTACAACAGTCCTGTGAAATATGAAAAGTAAATACCCTTATCCCTTTTTACAGATCAGAAAACTGAGGCTTATAATTTGCCCAAAGTCACACAGTTGACAATTAGAAGAATCAGAGCTCAAACTCAGACATCTCTTCAACAAAATTCAATGCTTTTGAATTTATCCTTACTATGAATAGTGCTCTATTAAATGTGAACCTCCAAAACATAATAGAAGGAAGGAAGGAAGGAAGAGGGAGGGAAGGAAGAAAGGAAAGAAGGAAGAGGGAGGGAGGGAGGGAAAAAGAGTTTGTAAGTCTGTCACCATGAAATTTTGGGGGTATCTTAAGAACCAGTTGGAAAAGTTTGCTTTGATTCAGCAAAGACAATGTCAAGGAAGGTGGTCTAGAGGAAGTTAGTTCATTTGAACAACTTTTTTCAGTTAAAAAATTTAATATAAAAGTGTTAACAGTTCATTGTAGAAATTTAGACAAAGAATTCTTAAAAAAAAAAAAAAGAAGAAAATCATCCATAAGTCTTACATGTGATGTTTTGATATATTTCTTTCCAACTTTCCTTTGTCTTTTGGGCAGAATCCAGAGCATACAATTTGAGATCTTTTTTAGAGTCTATAGCCTAAGCATTTCTGCCTCAAGATGCCCATGACTCCTCTAGCCAGCAGGCGGCGCTCTGCAGATACCAGCTGGCCTCTCTGGGCACCATGTCCATTTAGCTCTGAGGAGCCCTGGTGGTCACTAGAGGACAACGCCCCTGCCTTCACAGATCCCTCCTAGGATTAGCTCCAGCGCAACACGTCCCGTCTAAATGAAGCGAAGCATCCCCACTCCTGAAAAACTAGCACTTTTAATAATCAAAAGCATATCTTCAGCACCTACTTTTGCACGGTCCTGTACTAGGTACAGAAGAGGTCAAGAGAAGCATAAGCCCTGGACACTCAGTGACATTTTCTCTTATTCCATCCTGGAAATTAAAAAGGCTCATGCACCCTGGGTCACAGGACTCTGAGTTTCTTAAGTGTTGGGTCTATGTCTTGTTCATTTTATGCCTATTTTGCTTATTGAACAAATATATAATTAAAATTAAAAATCTAGAACTGTGCACCCAATTTGTCTGGCCTGTATTGTCTTACTTGCAGGTAAGGAAATGGGTTCACAATGCTCAAAATAACCCACTCCTCTGCTGCCACGCTCCTAGCCAAATCCTCCTCTCAAGTCCACTTACCCCAGATCACTCTGGAGGACACCATCTTATTAGGCTTTTCCCAAGAGATCTCCTGTGACCCAAACACATCTTATTTCTCTAACCATTTCAAGTCCAGAAGAATCCCTGGGGGTACTGAAGAAATGATTCTCCCTGAGCACAATTTCCCTTTTTAGCAATTTTAAGGTGACTTGCTTACATGAGCGCATGATGAAAAGATGCTCCCTCCTATGGGAGCTGGAACCCAGCTAAGTCTGGGTCTAAAACTCTCATTTTCTTCATTTAAACAACTGTTAGTGTCACAGAGGACCCAGGCATGCTGGAAAAGACACGTGGCTTAAAAACGTTGGCTTGACTCTCAATTTTTTGATGATCCAAAAGCTAATGTGCCTGATATGATGGTGCCTCATACCGTAAAGCATCACACAGCTGTATGATCTGTCTTTATGATCTTCCCTAGGAAGTCTGTCCTGGCTAAGTGGACAGGGGTCATGGATCCCCTTAGGTCCCACTCCATCTAAATAGGAAATTCTCTCTGCTAAGTGACCACCTCAGCAAGTGTGTACACGCCTGTATATCAGGGACACCAACCTAAGGCCAGCTGGCCAAACCTGGCCTTCTGCCTGTTTTCATATAGCCCACAAGCTGAGTGGTTTTGACATTTTTTATGGTTGGGGGAAAAAATCAAAAGAAGAAGAATACTTCACAACATGTGAAAATTACACGAAATTCCCATTTCAGTGTCCATAAATAAGGTTTTACTGAAATTCAGCCATGACCGTTTGCTGACATCATGTCTATGGCTGCTTTTGCGCTATAACGGCAGAGTTGAGTGGTTGCAACAGGGACCTCATGGCCCACAAAACCAAAAATATCCACCATACGGCCCTTTACGGAAAAGGTTCCCCGGTCCCTGGCCTATGTGCACTGAATGTGTGACCAGGGCTCACGTTTCTGTTGCTCTCTGCCTGTCCACACTGGAGCTGGTGGTTCCTTCTTTAGACAGAGGAAAGCCCGTCTTGCATTTCACACTGAACCGCCCGTTAGGCTTATTAATTCGTGATAGTGAAGACTACAGGCCACTAACCTCTGGCACTGGTCTTCCAGTATTAAACACTCATGGCTCAGGATACTTAGTCAATCTGTCAGCACATTTAAATACTAATTTAGTATCTCAGGCTCTCCTTGGCACTATGGATATAAAAGTCCCTGGCCACTAAGGATTTAAAATCTGGTCGAGGGACTGAGATACATCCAGGTAAAGTCCTTAAAGAACAAGAGAATGATACTCACACATGTATATTCTCCTTCGTGGAAGACTCAGAACAGATGATGCTAGGTCGGTATATGCCCTGCTGTCATCATGGTACAGACATATGAGAATATGTTTGATTATAAACCTGCTTTATATATAACTATGGAATATAAAACTTAGGCATCCTCAAGTCCCATTTCCTTAACTTAAAGAAGAGGAAACTGGTGCCCACAGAGTTCCCACAGCCGGTTAGCTGAAAACCAAGAGTAGAACCTCCGTCTCTGGATCCCCACGTCACTTATATTTGTCTACAGCACTTCGGATTTGCAGGCTTTTTAAAGCACAAGTGAAGAATGCTTAAAACTAAATACTGACCACATTTATCTTCATCTCGTAGTATATATATGTATTCCTGAAGCCATCATTTTAACCTTCAATTTCACCTCTGTTGACAATCTAGGAAAGAAAAGATGCCAAATTCTGATTTTTCTGCTCTTCTGTGATGTTTCCAATCATTTAAAGTGGAGAGGGAAAAGATAATGAAATTCTTAACAATCTGTTTTGTCCGCCATTTATGTTAAAATAAATAAGCATTTCCCATATGTTCTCACGGATAAACTACTGTAATTTTGTTTTTACATAATTTTATATTGTTTTAAAATTATGTTTAAAGTATTTCTCATAACAGAGGCCTGACCCTGGTATTAAATTGCCTGACAATAAAAACAAGCACCACCAAAGAGAATAAAGAAACCCTGAAAAGCTTAAAGTTGACCTGTAGTTATTCTATTTATATGTAGACAGCATAGAAATAAGTGAGTCACATGGACCTATTATCTATTGTCACAGTAAATTCTGCTCACACTGGAAATAGATTTCTTTATGTGCCGCATTTCACGTTTTCCCCCTATTTCTTTCCTATGTAACCTTTAGCTATCACCACTGGCCAATTAGTCTGGGTACAATACAAAAAAAGGAAAAGTAATAAAGAACTGAAGTTTAAAGAAGCGTATCTTAGCAACATTTTGGCGCTGTCCTTCCCACAAAATTGCAGCTTTTATCAATCACTGCATAACTAAATGTCAGCTCTCGCTCCTGCTTATTGGGGCTAAGAGACCTGGCCTAGTTGAAAGATCCCAGAGGCTTTGATGTACCTATAATACTTGGCAGTGTCCACTGCCGCAGGCCTCAGCTGAGATTCCTGACTTACTCACTTTGAGGTTAGCCAGAGCTCATTTCTCTGCATCTAAATTGCTGATTTAATTTGAGTAATTAAATGCTGATGCTGATCTCTCTGATCTCTCTGAATGCTGATCTCAAAGGTCTGACTAGGTAGTTCTGGACTCCTCTTTAGAGGAACTGGGATGTGGATAGCTTGGTGGGCAGCAGATCAGGTCTTTAAGAGAGGTGGTACAGGATTTTCCACTTCTGATAATGGCAACCTAGCTTGTTGCTGACCAACTCTCCAGAAATGAAAAGCTAGAAAATCCCTTTGAAAACATCAGAGAAATAACAAGGCAGTAAGGATTTGAGGGGCCAAAATCCTGGAGAGAAAGGAAGTGCAAAGAGACGAAGCTATTATTCAGCATCATTTTCCCCTTAAGGCATTTACCAAATTTCAAGCAGCACCAAGAGAAACTGAGAGCTGAGAAGAGCTTCTAGCAGTTTCAGGATGAAGGGGAATAATAAATGGAGTTCAGGGCCCACAAAGGAGAGAAGCCAGGGTAAACACCCCAGGCTTACAGTTGAGATGCCCAAAGAGGTACATCCTAGTAGTAGCACTGAACCAGAAATAGACCAGTTCTCACAAAGACCAAGCCCAGCCTCTAATCTATTCAATCCCTGACAAGGTCAGACACACCGCCACCTCCTACCTGCCCACAAGAAGCAAAGGCTAATCTTTTCTGGAAGATAATACTATCCAGAGCCCCAAATTATCTACACTTCTTCATATACAAAATCAAGTTGTCAAACAAAAATTGCCTCATATACTGGGAGAGAAAACAAAATGGTCGAAAAACAAGAGAAGAAATATATAATAGAAACAGATTTATAGAGGTTCCACAAGTTAGAGTTACCAAAGAGGGATTTTACAATATATTGGGACTAATTCAAGAAATTAGGCAACAAGATGGAATCAAATGGAAATTCTAGAATTGCAATATACAGTAACTGAAATTAAGAATTAAATGGAAGCTTCAGAAGCAGACTAGACACAACTGGAGAGAATTTTTGAGCTGAAAATGGCCAGAGTGAAGTACAGTGAGACAGAAGGATGGAAAACACAGAAAAAGTAATAGAAACGTATGGGCAAAATGGTGAACTGAAATTGTGTTTAAAATAGTTCCCAGTCACAGAGGCCTGACTGAAGTATGAAATCGCCTGCATCAATAAAAGCAAAAACAACCAAAAGGGGAAAAAAACTTGAAAAGTTTTAAGTTAACCTGCAGTTATTCTATTTACATGTAGACAGCATAAAGAAGGAGAGCAAAAAGAGAATGGGTCAGAAACAATCTTTGAAGTTGTTATGGTTGAGAACTTTCCAAATGTGGCTAAAATCATCAAGCCACAGGTTGAAAAAAAAAGCTATGAATCTCAAGTAGGAAAAATACAAAGAAAACCACACCTAAGTGCAACATAGTAATGCTGTTGAAAACCAAAGATAAAGAGAAACATCTTAAAATGAGTCAAAGAGAAAAAAATCAATAATTTTAAAGGAGCTACAATGAAACTGACATCTGACTTCATAGCAGAAGTCAGAGGACCATGAATAGCAACTTCAAAGTGGGGAAGACAAGAACAGCCAGCCTAGAATTCTATCCTCTCCAAATGACATTAAATAAAGACATTTTCAGACAAATGAAACCATAAAATGTATCCCCATTAGACTTACACTAAGTGAAATACTTAAGGACGTTCTTTGGGCAGAAGTGAAATAGTTTCAGATGATGTCACAGAGATGCAGGAAGGAGTGGAGAGAGAGAAAAGGTGAATACAGGAATAAATCTAAAGGTAAATATGTGAGTAAATGTAAGTATGTAAAAGCAATTAACATAATGTCTTGTGGGGTTTAAATGGATAGAGTTGAAATATAGAACAACAATAACCAAAAAAAAAGGCAGGAGGAAATTAGAATGAAGTTAAAGTGTCCCTATTACCCTTGTCTGGGAAGTAGGAAAGCTCTAATTTATAGTAAATTTTAATAAGTCAAGGATACATGTTGTAAAGACTAGAGTAGCCCCTAAAAGAATATTGAGTTTGTATAATTAACAAATTCATGCCAGGAGGTGGGGGGAGGATAGAATAATTTAAATGTTTAATTAATTGAAAAGAAAGCAAGAAGGGAGGGAAAAAGGATTATGAAACAGGTGAGACCAACAAAAACCAAATAATAAAATGGTAGATTTAAACCCAAATATAGGGACTTCCCTGGTGGCACAGTGGTTAAGTATCTGCCTGCCAATGCAGGAGACATGGGTTCCATCCCTGGTCCGAGAAGATCGCACTTGCCATGGAGCAACTAAGCCCATGTGCCACAACTACTGAGCCTGCGCTCTAGAGCCTGTGAGCCACAACTACTGAGCCCGCGTGTCACAACTACTGAAGCCCATGCACCTAGAGCCCATGCTCTGCAACAAGAGAAGCCACCACAGTGAGAAGCCCGTGCACCACAACGAAGAGTAGCCCCCGCTCGCCGCAACTGGAGAAAGCCCACGCGCAGCAACGAAGACCCAATGAAGCAAAAAAAAATTAATTAATTAATTAATTTTTAAAAAAACCCAAATATATCAGCAAAATTGAGGTTATCAGAGTGTCTGTGTTTATAGGGCAGAAACCTATAGCCAAGTTACAAATAGCAAATACATTTGTGTGAAGTCACTCATGTCATGCATACCCACAAAATACCAACATTGATGAAGGTAACTTAAAATTCATAATGCAAAGACATCCATGGCAAATTGGTTAATGGGCGTCATCAATTAAATGAGTATTTAAGATTACTCAAGGCACAAGAAAACGTGAAATGCTGTGAAATTTTACAGCCCGTATAGGAAAGAAACTTGATAGTGTCTTTCTCAGATGATCTTAAACATTTGATAATAACCTTAAACACTTATATGACATTACCAATAATGAGTTATGAAGCTGAAAGAAACTTTTCTAACCTCTCATTAATAATAAGTCAATTTGAATCAACCATGCGAGAAGACTGAGGTATCTTTCTAATTTCTCTATAGAAAAACATATCACCCAACAGGCACATGAAAAGGTGCTCAACATCCTTAAGCATTAGGGAAATGCAAATCAAAACCATAATGAGATATCACCTCACATCTGTCAGAAGGACTGTCATCAAAAAGAACACAAATAACAAATACTGGCGAGGGTGTGGAGGAAAGGGAACCCTCCTGCACTGTTGGTGGGAATGTAAATTGGTGCAGCCACTGTGGAGAACAGTATGGAGGTTTCTCAAAAAACTAAAAATAGAACTACCATATGACCTATTAATTCCACTCCTGAGCATATATCCAAAAAAACCAAAAAACTAATTTGAAAAGAAACATGCACCCCAATTTTCACAGCAGCATTATTTATAATTGCTAAGATATGAAAGCAACCCAAGTGTCCATCAATGGATGGATAAAGAAGATGTGGTATATACACACACACACACACACACACACACACACACACACACACACACACACACACTGGAATACTACTCAGCCATAAAAAAGTAAGATTTTGCCATTTGCAGCAACACGGATAGTAGAACCTACCAGAATTCATTCATTCTTTTATTCCTTCCTTCATGTATCCATCTATTCATGTGTTCAATACACACTTATCAAGCACCTACTACAGGTTAGGGACTGTCCTAGTGTCAGTGAATATGCTAATGAATGCCATAGCCTCTCTTTTTTTTTTTTTTTTTTTGAGCTTATATTCTAGTGGTAGGAGACAGAGAGTAAGCAAGTAAACAAACAAATGAACAAAATAATTCTCAAAAAGATTATAGTGGATGATATTTATCCAAGAGAAATGGAGACATACATCCATACAAAAACTGTATGTGAATGTTTATGACAGCTTGATTCATCATCATCCAAAACTGAAAACAACCCCAATAGCCATTAACTGAAGAATGCATAAACAAACTGTGGCCTAGCCATGCAATGGACTCAGCAATAGAAAGGAAGGGACTACTGATACATGCAACAACATGAGTTGAAAGAAGCCAGACTCAAACAACTACACACTGTATGATGTCATTCATATATTTTGGAAAAGATCAGTGGCTGCCAGGAGATTTTTTCTTTCTTTCTTTCTTTCTTTTCTTTTACTTTTTCTAGGAGCTTTATTTTCTGTAAGAACAACAGTGTGTAATGAAGGTTATAAACTAAAGAAAGTTTGGATGTGGAAAAAAAAATTCCCTCCTGGGTGGAGGAAGAGGATAGACTAAAGAGGGACATGAGAGAATTGGGGGGGCTGATGGGATGTTCTATATCTTGATTGTGCTGGTGGTGGTTACATGACTGTGGAAGATTGTCAAAATTCATAGAAATGCACGACTAAAAGTTTACTGTGTAAGTTACACCTCAATCAACCTGAAAGAAGAAACTGGATGATAGAAGAGCGTTGGTCATTACTTTAGTCTCAGTGGCCAATAAAGACCTCCTACAGAAGGTGACATTTAATGTGTAAAATGAACCTGCAGCCTCTTAGGGGCTCCTAGGGAAATCAAATCATTTCATGTAGCAGCAAATATCAGATACTAATCCAATACTTAATAACCAGAATTTCAAAGATGACTGTAATAAAAAAGATCCCTTGATCTATTACAGGGAAGTAGAAAAAGGAATGAAGAAAAAATTTTTTCTTTTATTCTGTAAAACATGTGTTTTAATTAAGAGAGAATTTATGCAAACCCCACACACTAGGAGGACTTACAAGTGCAAAAATGCAAATTTAGTCTATTTTCAAAGGATGGTATTGAGAAGCACAGTTCAAAAACACCTCACCAGGGAGCCCTTTCAGTCTATGCTCTATGTTTCATGATTAAGCATGTGACCTGTCTCGCCTCCATGCATTTTAAGTCGCCAAAAATGATAATTAATCACATAAAAGTCTACCACTTTAAAAGACAATGTGTGAGAGACAAGGTCAGACTTCTTTGCTGCCCTTATCTCCATAGCACTCCCAACTCAAAGAGTCTTGCTGGGAACCCCCCCTCCCATTGCGCCCGCCCTCTGAGCACTCCCAGAACCGGCCAGCAGCTGTGACAGGTCCCTCCCCATGGGGACACAGGAGTTGAGCTTCCTTCTGGAGAGGCAGCGTATGCTTCAGAAAAATCATACCCTAGAGAAGTCATGGACTGGTGATTCATGTAAACTCCTTCAACAGATAGACTTCCTGGGAAAGTTGCTTTACGAGACATTAAATTGTCCTCCCTTGTGAGAAATGGCCAGTCTCCTTGGGATCAGTGAAGCTGGACTCTAGAACAGTAGAGGAGCTTTGGAATGACTGGGGTGATCCCCTCAGAAGAGGGCTAACTTGGAATCACTCAGGGTATCTTTCCACAGAACAGTAGAGTTCAGGATCAGTAGCTCCCACTGCCCAGAGAAGGGAAATGGAATCAGACTTTGTTTTGATGGTTTCTGAAGAAAAGTTTTCAGTTTCCCTGAAGGAATTGGGACTTGGAATGAGGAAACCAGGGTTCTAATGTGACTCTACTCTGAATTTGTTGTGACGAGGCCAAATTCCATCACCTCTTTTGGTCTCTGTGTCAAACAAGGTGAGATATTGTGATTTATAAGAAATATATATTTGGTCATTCAGATGACCAAATACATATTTCTCATATACATTTGGTCTTGTCCAGTCCCTGGCTCACACTCTTAAAACCCTTGGAATTTCCTAAGTGTGTTGAGAGTGATAAAGGTGTCTTTTGTTATGTTCATGACTTCGGGAAAGCAGTTAAGGATGGGGGCTGGTCACCAAGTGATTCAACTCGTGATTCAACAGACCTCTGAGGAGGGGGATGTGGCTGGAGGTTGAATCAGTTGTCAGTGGCCAGTGGTTTAATCAATCATGACTTCGTAAGGAAGCCTCCATAAAAACCCAAAAGGACAAGGTTCAGAGAGCTTCTGGGTTGGTGAACACATGGAGATGCAGGGAGAGTGGCACCTGGAGAGGGCCAGGAAGCTCCCTTTCCTTGTATCTTGCCCTATGCATCTCTTCCACCTGGCTGTTCCTGAGGATAAAAGTATTGTACCCTTTTACAATAAACCAGTGATTTAATAAGCAACATGCTTTCCTGAGTTCTGTGAGTCACTCTAGCAAATTAATGGAACCTGAGGACAGGGGGTCATGGGGACCTCTGATTTTTAGCCAGATGGTCAGAAGCACAGGTTTGTGACTGGCATCTGAAGTGGGAGTGGCGGGTGGTGCAAGTCTCGTAGGACTGAGCCCTCAACCTGTGAAATGCGACGCTACCTCTGGGTTAATAGTGTCAGAATTGAGTTGAATTCTCAGACACCTAGCTGGTGTTCTGAGAATTGCTTGTTGGATGTGTGGGGAACTCCTTCCCCCAATGTTGGAAATTGAGTCTCAGAACACCATGTATAAGGGTATGAACTTGAGAATGACTTCTACTTGTAGCTGCTACACTTTATCATCTTGTCGCTGCTTAAACATCAACCACGCTGTAGTTATTGTCCTCTTACTAGATGTAAGGTGGGCCTGGGCGTTGTAGCAGGCACAGACCCCATGGAGCGTCTCATATAATGAAGGAAGTAGAAAACACATCTATAAAAAGGACCTAGTAATACAAGGTAGGATAAATTTGATATTTAAAGAACAGTACAGGCAAAAGCATCTTAGGAAAGGGGAAAATATCAATGAAAGCCAAAGGGTCGGGGAATCTTCATGGAAGAGAAGGGCTTGAACTGTGCCCTGAAAGATTGGTAGCATTTGGACAGATGGAGGGAACAGCTCAGTCATCAGGGAGGGGGAAGTGAAGTAAAAGAGGGGAGAAGTCAGGCAGCATGTATGGGAGGCGATAAGAGTTTACCTAGAGCAGTGTTTGCTCTGGTGAATTTTGAGATAAGAAGGTAAAAAGATAGACTGGCAGATGGAAGAGGGCCTGGCAAAAGAGAATGGAAGGATCAGACAGAAGTTCATAGCGCAGACTGGAAAGTGAACCCCATAGGTATTCTTCAGAAAGTCTCAAAACTTCATCAGTGGGATGCCTAAATTCCCCAAGCCTGTGACTGGTGATTGCGTTGGTTGCCTGTATTCTTCTCTCTTCATCTTTGAGCATCTTCCAATAGAAGATATTTTACAGACAGGAAGAGCCCATGCAGCTGGGAGGCATTCGTTATTTGCCTGAGGGATTCCTGATACCCTCAATGAACGAAAGCAGCTAACATGGATCCTGGGAAAGAGATTTGGACGTCAAGGCACAGAACAAACTTTCTTCTGCGTTGTCCAACAGAACTTTCTGCAATTATGGAAATGTTCTGTATCTGTGCTGTCCAGTAGAATCACATGTGGCACTGAGCACTTGACATGTGGCTGGTTTGACTAAGGAACCGAATTTTTAGTTTTATTTAAATTAAATCTTGGGAGTTCCCTGGTGGCCTAGTGGTTAGGATTCCGGGCTTTCACTGCTGTGGCCCAGGTTCAATCCCTGGTCAGGGAACTGAGATCCCACAAGCCGTGTGGCGTAGCCAAAATAATAATAATAATAATAAATTAAATCTAAATTTAAATAACCACATGTAGTTAGTGGCTCCCACGTTGGACCATGCAGCTCTAGATGTCAGGAAAGGCTGAAAACTACATTATCTCATAAATTCCTTGCAGTGAATTCAAAGAATCTGTACTTCAGGAAGGTTGCATTAATGTAATACTTTCCTGTTTCTTTACACATTCCAAATCACAAGGGAGGGGAAAACTTAGGAAAAGTCTTTTCTATGGAATCAAAGACGGATCACTTTACAGTGGAGCACATCTGGCCACAGGATTTATTCTGTCAGCCCCATTCTAGCAGAAATAAAACTGAGTAATAATACTGCAGCAGACACAAGATAACTTGGGCATGTAATATAAATGCTATTAACATTAAATCCACCTTTATTCTTTGCTTTTATACTGGAAAAGAAAACGCAAACTCTCCTTACCCTTTTCCTGTTAGGTCTTAAATTCCACTTATATAATACTGAGGCACCTAGTATAGAGATGGGCATCTAGTAGCAAAGACCAGTATGTAAAAAAAATATCCATCCATCCCAAACATTCACTATCTCTCCATCCATCTGCCCATCCACTCATCCAACCACCCATCCTCCTACCCATCCACCTCTTTCCATCTATCCATCCATCAACCCATCTCATCCCCCAAATCTATTTACTGACTCACAAAGAATAGATTTTCTCTCATTTGCCCAAATAATGAGAGCTTAATAGAGAGGAACAGAGAAGAAGCAGGTGACTGTGTGATATATTTTTTAAGAGTATGCTTTCAGATGATTAACCATACTTTTAATTAGTCAATATTTATTTATTTATTTTTAACTTTATTTTAAAAATTTTTTAAATTTTATTTTTGGCTGCGTTGGGTCTTCATTGCTACGCACAGGCTTTCTCCAGTTGCGGCCAGCGGGGGCTACTCTTCGTTGTGGTGTGTGGGCTTCTCATTGCGGTGGCTTCTCTTGATGTGGAGCACAGGCTCTACAGCACAGGCTTCAGTAGTTGCAGCACGCAGGCTCAGTAGTTGTGGCGCATGGGCTTAGTTGCTCCACGGCATGTGGGATCTTCCTAGACCAGGGATCGAACTCGTGTCCCCTGCATTGGCAGGAGGATTCTTAACCACTGCGCCACCAGGGAAGCCCCTAATCAATATATATATATATATATATATATTTTAAATAAATTTATTTATTTTATTTATTTAGTTTTGGCTACTTTGGGTCCTCGTTGCTGCGCGCGGGCTCTCTCTAGTTGTAGCTCGCAGGCTCTAGAGCACAGGCTCAGTAGTTGTGGTGCACAGTCTTAGTTGCTCCACAGCATGTGGGATCTTCCCGGACCAGGGCTCAAACCCATGTCCCCTGCATTAGCAGGCAGATTCTTAACCACTGCACCCCCACTGCCCTAATCAATATTTTTTGATCACCCATTAGGTACAAGAAACCATCTGAGGCACTGTAAGATATAATATATAAGCAATCTCTGCCTTCTACATTCTTAATAATCTACTTGAAAAGTCAAAGCAATGAATATACGAGAGACTAAAATAAGACAAATGAATGAAATACTTCAAAACAGCAAGATGAAAGATGTCACGAGATAATTCATGTATTAGATAATAAGCCTCATGTTTAGAAGAGGGCCAGAAAATCTGGACTAGAATGGTCCAACTTAAGGCTTTAAGGAGGAGGCTTGAGCCAGAATCTGAGTGATGGGCAAGATGACAGATAAAAATCATGAGTTTAAAATTCCGAAGGACCTTAGAAATAATCTAGCTCAAGTCTATTATTTTACAGATGACTTAACTAAGGTCAGAGAGGTAAGAGACTTGGTCTGACTCCCTTATATGGGTAGTAATGGCAGAATAAAAGAAGCCTAAAATGCAGGGCTGTTGATATCCATTCCACTTCCATACATCACATGGGTTGGGGAGAAGAGTCTTCTATTTAGGAAAGAAGAAAGGATTCTGGAGAGTGGATGTGACTCAGCATGAGCAAGGAAGCAGAGCCAGGAACTTGTTGGTGTAACAACTGTGTATGAGGATCTCAATGTGTGTAAGGAGGGGAAGATAGCATGGGATGAGGGGGAGGCTGGGACCAATAGTGAAGGGGTTTGAATGCAAATCTGCAATTGGTCAGTTTCGTGAAACACAGAATTCTGGTTTCTGGGACTGCCTTGAAGTCTCCCTTTAGTGCCCCAGTATAAACTTTTCTAGAAAAATGTTATTCTTTTCATATTAACAAAGACTCAAGTCCACCTGGGGGAGAGAAAGCTGCAGAAGGGAGGCTGGGATGAGTACTCGCATTGCTGGTCAATCTATAGGGGTCAGGGATGGATGGGAGCTAAGAATTTGCATATTTTTAAGCTCCCCAATGATTGCGATGATCATCCAGTTTTGAGGGTCTTCTGGTTCACCCTTTGACCAATCCATCAGATAAAGACTACCACTTTGGAAAACTCTTTGACAATATTTACTAAATACCTGCCCCTATGATCCAGCAATTCCTCTCCCAGGCATATACCCAAGAGAAACACTTTTGTTCCCCCAACAGGCATGATCATGGGGGTTATGATCAACCCCAAACTGGAAAAAATCCAATGTCCATCAGTATTAAAATGGATAAATAAACTGAGGTATATTCATACAATGGAACACTACACAACAATTAAAAAGGATAAGCCATTGCTATGTGCACCAACGTGGATGACTCTCCCAGACATAAGGATAGGCATAAGAAGTATGATTCCATGTATATGAGATTAAAGAACTGGCAAAAATAATACATGGTAATTGAACTCAGAATAGTGATTGCCTCTCTATGGGGTTGGGTATTAACTGGAAAGGGACATAAAGGAAAATCCTGGAGTGCTGGAACTGTTCTTTATCTCTATCTGGGTGGTGGTTATGTTGTTATACAGAATATGTGAAAATATATTGAGCTGTACACTTGTTCAGTTTACTGTATATAATTATACCTTGTTGAGAAGAAAAAAATACAGATATTGTGTGTGTGTGTGTATGTGTGTGCGTGCGCGTGTGTATTTGCCCTGCCAACCTCATGAGGTTGTTATAAAACTCCAATAGCTTTTAAAGATGAGACGTACAGTCTTATATATTTTAACTAGCTCAATACCTATTCTTGTTGAAATTGGTTAGAGGTCAGCTTTTTTAAGCCTTAGCAAAACACAGAAAGTTAGTTATATGGAAGCTTACAGTAATTTCTGAACTTGGGAAAGATGTGCGGTAACTGTAAACTTCCTGAGAACACACCAGAGCTGCCAAATGGTGCAGCCTGGCTTTTGAGAGAGCCTTTCTGCTGATGGGGAATTTCGTCTGCTTTGAAACCCCGAGAAGAGTTCCCTGCAGCTGTATCTTTCCATTGCACTCCCTCACTTTCCTCTCCCTCACTCCCCCCTCCCCCACTCCCCACCCCATCCCAGGAAGAGAGGAAAGGCCATCTGTACCACTGCACTCACCAACCCGGAAACCAAAATCTCATCATCCCATCAAGAAAATGACTGTCATCCTGAGGTGCCCTTGGCCACTGGTAACCAGCCACAAACTTGCTGCCAGCTCCACAGTTTGCCTGCCCTGGCTCAACAGTGAGACTGCCTGTGGTCATCAGGCCTTGGTGGGCATATGTTCAGGGTTAGAGTGAGCTGAGAGTGAGTGGCAGGAACCGAGAAACCCTGCCTAGTGGGCGCCATGTGCAAACCTCGTTCCTGGGCTATTATTTTTCAGTCTGAAAAAGTTGTGTGTGCTGAGCAGTGTACTTCAGGCAGCTAAGTATAAACACATGTCTACAAATACTGATAACACTCTCTTTGTTTGTCCATTACTCCACAAACCCAGATCACCTGGGGACTGTTTGTTCCTCTACAAAGTGAGAATCCAGCACCTTATGTATTAAAATGTGGGACATTTTCTTCTGAGTATAAATTTTCAAGAGCTGCTTCTATGCCTTCCTCAGTACACTCTCAAATCCCTTTGTATCTTTAACACCAAAACATACAGTTGATTTTAAAACAAAAATTGATAGTCTCTGTTTCCTTGCACCAGTTTTTCTTAATTTGACCATATGGTCGACAATGTGTCTGAAGCCTATTCATTACTGTGTCCAGTTCTAGAGCCCAGAAGTACATAAGACATGCTCAGCAATTTATGTGAACAATCTGCAGGTATTTCCTGACTGGTTATTTCAAGCAAGTGTTTTTTACGTGATAGACACCTGATAAATGCTCAAAGAATGAATATGAATGTTTAAGAATGAATAAATGTGAATTTTTAAGCAATATGTTCACACAAGAAATGCAGTTCACAAATACGTATATTTCCCAGAATAAAACACTGTACTGGACTCCCTCCCCCCGCCCAAAAAACAAAAACCCTAAAAGTGTTGTATATGGAAGTACATCAATAAAGATACTAAAATTTGAAATCAACCTTGAATGGAGCTTTCTCAAGGAAAGAAAAAAATCCAAATAATGCTTGGTTTCACCTAAGAGATACTTAGAAAAACCAGCACACAAACTGTTCAGTTCCAGAGAACCAAATACAACATCAGCTGTGAGAAAAGTGAAACTGTCTGAAGAGAATGGATTTCAAGGAAATGCTGCTTATTTTCTCCTCTTGGTTATTTCTGAAAGAACATTTGAAGAAGAAATGCAGTGGGACTTTTCTGTTCTCTGAAGACTTTGAATTGCTTCCAAGAGACATTTACCTGGGGTTTAAACTCTATTAGGTGTGAATTTTTTTTTTTTCCTCACCAGTCAATTAATTTTGCAGGGAGTGAGAAGTTAGGAAGAAGCAAGGCTAAATCAGCTGTCTCCAGAAAATGCACCTCAATCTTATACTCAGAGATTACCCCCACCGCTATCCACTGACTTTTCTTTCTGAAACCAATATGTCAAACTCAAGAAGTAGTCCCTAGAACAGAAACATGCCTGGAAGGGAATGGGAGTTTGAGTGAAACTTCCCTGCACACAAACAACCCTGTTTGTCCCGATGTGGTAGCTCATTTACCGAAGCATCTACCACCCTCAGAGAGAAGGTCGCTGTCCTCCAGGACTTACCTGTCTGCTGAGAGAGCTGTGAGTGTGAAGACAGACACCCCTACCGAGGTAAGCTGGATAAAAGGGATCAGTTTGCAGCCAATCCTGCCAAACAGCCATCTGTCGGCCAGGTACCTGCTGGCATCTACAGGCGCACAGGTTACCAGGAGCAGCAGGTCTCCCACAGCCAGGCTGGAGATGAATAGGTTCGGTACATTTCGCATGGACTTCACGGTACAGAAGATCTTGATCAGGGTGATGTTGCCAACGAGGCCTATCAGAATGATGACCCCATAAATTGCAGGGATGACATACAGGACCCCCGGGTGGAACCAGTCGTCGTTCGTGGGGAGATCCACACTGTGATTAGAGATGTTGCAGTGTACGAAATGGTCCACATCCAAGTTTAGAAGCAAACAGTCATTCAGAGCCATCCTCTAGGTTCTTTCCCACCTAAAAAGTGCCCTTAGATGCTGTTGCTTAACTTTTGACTTTGCAGTTTGGTGAAGATGATGATAAAATCTATGCTGGGCTCTTTATCTTCTTTAATAAAAATACTCTGAGTACATAGAGACTATGGCATTCAAAATTGTCACTATTCTGACGCTGGCGCTGCTCTGGTCTTTACGTGACCAATGTAATACATCTCTAAATTCAGTAAGTTAACAACAAAACACCCACAAAAACTCAGCTCCCAAAGGGCTTAGAATCAAACCCACTCTGTACCAACTCCTTCTACCTCCATTCTAGTCTGAGTCTCCCTGGCTGCAGTTTACTAAGAACTTTTGGCCTGCTATTTTCACACGGCATTTCCCGTCTTTCCTGATATTTAGAACCTGAAGGTTTAAAGAGGGTAGAAAAACACTGTACCGAGAAAGCCTGAAATGCTATAGGCAGGAACGCTTTGCACGTCACCGGCTTCACCGGCTTCACCAGCAAACGGCAGCTCTGCTGAGCTGAGGCTCTGAAGAGGAACCGGGCTACTTATAGGCAGAGAGTGCCAGCCCCCTGCTGGACACTTCAGTCACTGCCCGGCCGCCTGCTCTGCCCAGATGAGACTCGCCCAACAATCTGCGGGTCCTAGCAGATAATTTGGGCTTCTCTTTTTCAGATGCAGCACTCCGCAAAGCACTGGAAATCTTTCTGATACTAGGCTCCAAATCCAGACTCACATCCCATTTTCTCATCTTTTCCAATACATTAGGATGACACGTTAAGGTTGCTATAAAATGAGGTCTGTCCCTGAATTAAATTGCACACAGATGAGCAAGGCGTCCACATGTGAGTGGTCCCACTCGGCCTTCCCACTGCCTATTTGAACAGGGACTGCTACTGAGGGCAAATAGGCACACGACTCCTGCCTTAAACCTTCAGCACCTGACATCTGGGAAGAGCAGAAAGCAGAACGCACACACGCTCTGTCCTGTAGATCTGCCAGGCCATTCTTTTTCCCTTTACCAGAGAGAAATAAAATCAGAAGCCAGCTGTGTTCTAACTCTCACAGATAAGTAGTCTTTTCCAGGAGAATTTTCTCATTGGATCTAAAAGGTACATGAATTGGCATTCTGGTGCAGCTATTTGCAATTTTAAGTTAATGTTTGCTGCGTTTTATAGCAAATTTCCTCGTAAGCTCTGAGTGAGAATGAACTGTAAAGGAGTTACAGATAGAATACTGAGGAATTGGGGAGTGGAAAGAATAACAGAGTTGACAGGTGCCAGGAAAGGCTTTACTGAGGAGGTACTATTAGATTTAAGCTTAGACCTTTAGCAAAAATGCATAATTACATTACAAGCGTGAATCTTCAAGACTTATGTGAAGCTCTTCAAGCTCTTCCAGATACATCACAGGAAGCCAGTTACTAGCAGGCGCTGCCACTGAAAGTTTGGTTTTTCAGGATTCATAAGGAATAAAGAAGCTTGCACTCATCACCATGCCAGGGCCCACCAAGTGTGCTGTCATGGAAATTTCCAACGGCAGCTTACAACACTGAGGCGGCTGCCATGCTTCTTCCGTAAACCCAAGGGCTTGTGCTCCTCTCAGCCAGCAGTAGAGTCTAATGTTACACGCCCAGAGGGCGAAGAGCTTCTCAGTGGTGATCAGTAGCACCATTAATGAGTCAGTAACCACAAGCCTAGTGGTGTTGATGAGTTACTGGCAGTAGAGCTTAATAATGCTGTACATGGACTCCCTGCTTAAGTCCTGGCTCCCTCATTCATTACCTTGGCAAGTTACTTGATGTCTTAAGCCTCAAGCTCCTCATCTGTAAAGCGGGGATAATTCGTGAAGTTAAATGAAATTACCCGTGTTAAGACTTCATAGTATTTGGCACATAGTAAGTGCTCAAGTAATAATCAGCTGTTATTATTAAACCTATTATTATTGTTGTGATTGAAAGAGACTATTTTTGTGATTTTATTTTGGAAAAGCCCAGTAAAGTCAGAAGAGAGACTGACCTCAGATCAATAGGCTAAAAGTTCTATCATAGCAGCCAGTCCTCCATTTACTTGAAAGTTATTTATCAAACACCTGCCAGTTTCCAGGCACTGTGTAAGAGCCTGAGAAAAATAACATGAAGATACATGTTATGATAAGAGCCGTCATGATCCCAACTACTCAAGCGTAAAGTCAGAGGACCTGGTTTCAAAGAATAATGCCAAGAAGGGTTTTCAAGAAGATTCTGCAAATGCTTCTGTTCGTTCTCTACCGTATTCATAATTCTGCTTCTTGAAATTGCTGTGGTGGCTTTCTTCTCTGATCATTTACCTTTCTTCCTCTCAATGACAATCATTGCTTCTGGCGTTGTTTTTGTTGTCATTACCAGAGGGACAGCCTTGTACGAATTATGCCAAAACTCAGAGAAATTCACCATTCTTGGACTAGAAGAATTAGTGAGGCATTGAACTGCCCAGGGTAGTCCTGAGCATTTCGAAACAGAGGTAGCAAAAGCCAGAACCTGGCTATATTATTATATGAAACCCGGGCATCTTTGGGCCTTTTAACCTTCTGAAAGTTCCTTGAGTATTGTTTAAATAGAAATAAACTCTGGCTTCTTTAAAAAAAAAAAGTCGCAGCATTTACACCCCATCCCCTCCCTTTTCTCCAGAGAAGGTGACATTTGATCTTTTTTTCAAGATTTATTTATTTATTTAATTTATTTTTGGCTGCATCAGGTCTTAGTTGCTGCATGCGGGATCTTCGTTGAGGCGCGCGAGCTTCTCTCTAGTTGTGGTGAGTGGGTTTTCTCTTCTCTAGTTGTGGCGTGCAGGCTCCAGAGCACGTGGGCTCTGTAGTCTGTGGCACATGGGCTCTGTAGTCTGTGGCGCACGGGCTCTAGTTGAGGCGTGCGAACTCAGCAGCCGCAGCACACAGGCCCAGTTGCCCCGCGGCATGTGGGATCCCAGTTCCCTGACCAGGGACCGAACTCACGTTCCCTGAATTGCAAGGTGGACTCTTCACCACTGGACCACCAGGGAAGTCCCGACATTTGACCTTAAAGGCTATTTGGCAGAACCCTTTGAACAGAGAAAATAGTATGCACCTAGGATGGAGGCTTAAAGGAAAGAGCATGGCATTGAGCAGCAGACAGCTTCAAGCCCGGAAAGGGCATCCAGACTGGAAGAGAGGGGGCAGGGAAAGAGCAGTGTGAAATGAAGCCTGAGGCAGGTTTGGGTGAAATTGTGATGGACCTTGTATTCTTGTTAAGAAGTTTGGTCTGAAGGGCATGTTTTTGGTTCACAAAGAGGACTCCCAGATGTTGTTTCCCTTTATTTCTTTAGACACACCCGTGTGCTGAGTCAACCACACCTCTTAAATCCAACTGGGCTGTTAGTGTTTCTTCCCGTGTAAGTTACACTGATGCTGAGAGTTAGCAGTGATTCCTCATGGCTGTTGTTGGTGTTAGGTGTCCCACAACACTATAGACTGTTCTGATGGTATTTTAGGAGTGAGGATATATTGAGGTTCAACACTTAATATTTTCTGGGAGCAAGGATGTTTTAGAAAGCTAATTAGAGAATTTTGATGTCATTTCAACTAATTAGCTATAATGACTCTTTCCATCCCTACCACTTTGTGTCGCCTTCGAGCAGATCACCAAACATACTTAGACATTTGCTTAGCTTTTTATTTAATGGTGAGCATGAGATGCCTTTGACTTATGAAAATGACATAGAACAAACATAATACAAAGTCCCCGTCCTCAGGGACTCCAGTTTCTGAATAGAATTGGAGTGTGACTCAGCATCCTTTCTTACGTGTTGGGGCAGGAGCGTCATTTCTATTTCAGTCAAGAGAGTCACATTTTCCACTCTTCCAGACAATTGCATTTTGTTTTTTAATATGGGGGTGGGACACAGTCATTTGGTAGAATTTGGGAGGATGGGTGGACTCAACAGGACCAAAGAGAGTAAAGACAAAGTCTCTGCCCACCAGCTATGTGCATGGCACTGTGTCTTCCAGCAGCTGGCATTCTTGGTAGACTGACAATGAACATACACAGAAAAGACAAATGAATTATAGAGTGGGTAGAATTTGTAGGTGGAACCGGAGTAAAGAGAAGGGGATGCTTTGGGTCTGTCTGTGAGATAGTCTTGAACAAAGCTGTAGAGGGGAGTAATAAATGAGAAAAAGGAGACTGGATCTGCTGGGGAAGACTTTACATTTAAGGTTTCTGGTTGGACTTCAGTCTATAGAACACTGGTTCTTCAAAAAAACTCAAGATTGCCTGGAGTGCTTCTTAAAAATACAGATTCTGAGGCCATACCCCAGACCTATTGAATGAGATCTCCAGGGATGGAACCCAAGAATCACTATTTTTCATGAGGTCCTGAAGGGATTCCAGCCCTCTGCTATGCTGGGGACCAATGATGCAGGCAGTGTGTGACCCCGAGATCACGGCAACATTACAGTCCTTGTGCCTGCCCTCTGTGGAGGGAGAGGGTGAGCAAGGAAGCACATTTAGGAGATAGTTGCTATGGGCCCTTGATACCCAAAGTGTGGTCCTTGAGCCAGCAGCTTGGGTATCACCGTAGAGCTTGTGAGAAATGCAGAAACTCAGGCACCACCCCAGATCTCCTTAATCATAATTTGCATTTTAACAAGCTCCCCAGGGATTCAGGTGCATGTTAAAGTTTGAAAAGTACTGCTCTAGGCATTAGGGAGCTCTGGCAGAAAAGGTTAAGAAACCAGGGCAGGAACTGGGAACAGATAGGAAACTGGAATCTCAAGCTCAGAATGAAACCAGCAACTGGATCAACTGGAAGCTGACTGAAGAATCCCTCATTTGGGGTTTTTGATATCCCCCTGATAATGGCTGGGAGTTGTCCCGGACTGCATGGCAGGCAAGCTTTTTTTGCCACAAGACAGGGGCCAGAATCCCATTACAAATGTAGGGAATCTAGGCAATGGAAAAGCCCAAGATGGTGAAATTTTTTAGGCTTGTGACTCAGTATAAACAGCAAGAACAAGAGAGAAGCCACTCTGGAGGGAAATGCTGAATCTGGTTTTAGGCATATCGAGTTCACTATATGAACAAGGGAAAGGAAGGAAGTCAACGAAAATGACAGCTGAAGTCTGAGGCAGAGAGGTAAATAATTAAGAGGACTGGCTGGGAACCAGGATGATGAATGACAGTAGTTTAACTGTACAGAGAAATCACCAAGAATCAAGTGAAGTTAGGCTCTGAGGAAAAGGTCATGTGCTGAAAATCAGTGGGTACCAAACATGATTGCAATATTACATATGTGGCAGCACCATGGAGAAGCTGCTGAAAAGATTGCAGCAACTCTTGCTTGAGAAGAATCAGAGATGTCAAATTTTAGTGCTGCAGCAGGAACAAAAGAGATGGATGACTGTATCCAGATCCTGTAATGCCGGGATCACTTCAAGTTCCCTTCTTTTCTCTTAACATTCTGTGGCTTTTCATGGTGCTTGGAAACTCAGGAGAGATGGGGGGAGTCTTCTGAAAGAAAGAGTCAGGTTTTATTTTGTGCCACACAAAGCTGCAGAAGGGCAGGTCGATGCCCAGAGAAGGCCTGGAGTGGAACACCGGACTCTCAGTCAGACCCAAGGCTGACAGAACACCTCGCATGGCGGTTTGAACATATTCCACCAGTTCTTGGTACTCTTTCCTTCAAGAGGTGGAGATAAATTTTCCTCCCCTTGGATATGAGCTGCACTCAGTGACTGGCTTCCAACAAACAGAATGCAGCATCAGTGATAGTGTGTAACTTCCAAGATTAGATGACAAAGGACATTGCAGCTCCCTCCGTGCACTGTCTCTTAGATTACTTGCTCTGAAGGAAGTCAGCCCCCATATTGTGAGGACACTCAAGTGACCCTATGGACAGATCCCCAGGCTGAGGAACTGAGGCCTCCCGTCCACAGCTCTGTGAGTAAGTGATCTTGGAAATGGATCCTCCAGCCCCAGTCAAGCCTTCAGATGACTGCAGCCCCAGCCAACATCTTGACCACGACCTCAAGAGATACTCTAAGCCAGAACCATCCAGTCAAAACACTCTCGAATTTCTCACCCACAGAGACTGTGAGTTAATAAATGTTTTTGGTTTTAATCCACTGCTTTATGGTAATTTGTTATGCAGTGATAGATGTGGAACATCTGGTAAGTAGAATGGATGAAGGGCGGGGGGAACCACCAAAAAGACAAAATAAAACAGAAAAGAAATACCAGAAAAGGCAAGTGCTATAAACGAGGTTGAACCTTGAGTGGTTAGAGTGTGAAGGAAAGTATGGTCAAATCTAGAAGAGTTATGGAGACTGAAATCCATTTGTTATTCAGTACCACCAGAATTTTTATCTGGATAAAATATGTGTATTTTTAAAAAATTATAAATGAGGTGAACTTTCTTGCCTGGCCACCATGTACCTGAAAATTAGACTATTTATATCCCATTTCCCCATCTGCTCAGTGAGCTTGGGCAAGTCAGTTCAGTGAACATTATTTGCCATTGAACTGTTCTGTGCCATGGATTCCCCATCCATAAAATACAGAGCATTTTCCCTTGGCCTATGCTTCAGGACAACTTGAGGCATTAGTATCACCCAGTGGCACCTAAGGCAACATAAAGTGGCACCTTCCCCTCTGCCCTCAGCCATCTCTCTTTCCAGCTCTTCTTCTCTCCTGGAAGAATCTGATCAGTGAGACCCCGGGCCCCTCTGAAACGCATCCCTTGTATTATGTCTATACCTCTACTAATAGATGTCTGACAAGACAACATGTTGCTGGGATGAATTCCTTTTTAAACATTTTATTTTAAAATAACTTTAGGTTTATAGAAAAGTTGCCACGATAGTACAAAGAGTTCCCATATACCCTTCTCCCAGCTTCCTCTATTGTTAGCATCTATAAAACTAAGAAATTAGCATGGGCACAAGACTATCATCTAAACTATGGACTTTATTCAGATTTCACCAGGTTTTCTACCAGTCATTTTCTGTCCCACTATCCAATCCAAGATACCACACTGCATTTACGCATCATGATTCCTTAGTCTCCTCTTATCTGTGACAGTTTCTCAGACATTTCTGTTTTTCGTGACCTTGACACTTTTGAACAGTACTGGTCGGGAATTTTGTAGAATATCCCTCCATTTGGGTTTGTCTGATATTTTTCATTGTGAGACTGGAGATGTGAATTTGGGGTAGAAAAACCATAGAGGTGAGGTGCTCTTCTCATCACATCATATCAGGGAGTATGTATTAGTTGCTACTATAATAAATTACTATGAATTTAGTGGCTTAAAACAGAAATTTATTCTTTTACAATCTGAAGGATGAAAGTCTGAAATAAGTTTTACAGGCTAAAATCAAGCTGCTGGCAGGCCTGGTTCCTTCTGAAGGCTCTAGAGGCCTCCATCATTCCTTGGCTGGTGGCCACATCACTCCAGTCTCTGCTTATGTCATCACATTGCCTTCTCTTCCTCCATAGGCAAATCTTCCTTTGCCTCCCTCTTATAAGGACTCTTGTGATTACACTGAGCCCACCCAGATAGCCTAGAATAATCTCCCCATCTTGACTGCATCTGCAAAGTGCACTTTGCCACATAAGGTTTTTTGTTTGTTTGTTTTTAAAAGTAATTTTATTATTTTAAAATAAATTTATTTATTTTTGGCTGCCCTGGGTCTTTGTTGCTGCATGAAGGCTTTCTCTAGTTGCAGAGAGCGGGGGCTACTCTTTGTTGTGGTACGCGGGCTTCTAACTGCGGTGGCTTCTCTTGTTGCGGAGCATGGGCTTTAGGTGCGCGGGCTTCAGTAGTTGGCACATGGGCTCAGTAGTTGTGGCTCGTGGGCTTAGTTGCTCCGCAGTACTTGGGATCTTGCCAGACCAGGGATTGAACCCGTATCCCCTGCATTGGCAAGCAGATTCTTAACCACTGCGCCACCAGGGAAGTCCCACCACATAAGGTTTGCCATATAAAATAGTCACAGGTTCCAGGGAACAGGACCTGGATATCACTGGGGGCTATTGCTCAGCCAACACAGAGTACATGATACCCATATGATTTATCAGTGGCCATGTTAATCTTCAACACTTTGTTAAGGCTGTGTAGGCCAGGATTCTCCACTGTAAAGTTATTGTTTAGGGGGCACAGATTCCTTTTAATTACCAGAAATATGACTGTATTCATACCCAAAGTAATGATGTTGACATTATGTAACCATTCAAAATTACTTATATTAAGTGTCATTCCCTACCAGACCCAGTTCTAGACCCTGGAAATACAAAAATTAACAAGCAATGGTCCATACCCTCAAGGAAATAATTGCCTAACTAGGACAACATTTGCAATTTGTTTAAAGAAAGCAAGTTTAGGCTCAAAGTTTGCGGCCGCCCTTGCGCCCGCCCGATGTATGGGTGATATACTGCAGCGGGTGTCAGGGTGAGGGACGGCCATATTTGCCGGTGCAGCCCGAGCCGTTAACAACAAAAAGTGTGCAGGAGCTTGGCGCGCGCATGGACGCACGCACAGACGCGCGGGCCGCCTCGCTGTCGCCCGGCCTCGCCGCCTTCGCCGCCACCCTCCCGGGCTGGGCCCCGCTGCGCCCCGGTGCGCCCCGCCGCTCGGGGGAATGTCTTACAAACCGAACTTTACCGCGCACATGCCCGCCACCTCCCTCAACGCCGCTGGGAGTGTCCACCCGCCCTCCACCAGTATGGTGACGTCTTCACAGTACCGCCAGCTGCTGACTACGGGCCGCCATCTCTAGGCTACACCCAGGGAACTGGGAACAGCCAGGTGCCCCAGAGCAAATACGCTGAGCTGTTGGCCATCATCGAAGAGCTGGGGAAAGAGATCAGACCCACCTACGCGGGCAGCAAGAGCGCGATGGAGAGACTAAAACGAGGCATCATCCACGCTCGAGGATTGGTGCGGGAGTGCTTGGCTGAAAAGGAACGGAATGCCAGGTCCTAGCTGCCTTGTGAGCCTGGACGGTTCTCCATCTTCGGAGAGAAGTTACAGTTCATCTCCCCTGTTCAGACGAAACTTTTGTTTTCAAAAGGGTAACAGTTTGGTTTCTCCTCCCCCTGCCCCTCCCATGGTTCACTAGGCTCCGAATCTACAGTCTGTAAGATTGAGGAAAGATTTTGCAGTTGATTGGGAGTTACATTTTAAATAGTTAGGAACTACCCAGGTGTTTGTTGTTGTTTTTTAAAGCATTGATTCAAAAGATGCACGTAAAAATTACCTATCTTACAGCAAACTAGTTTGCCTCCAAGATACCAGTGTCTCGCTCTCCTCTTTTGAATACATTTATGTTACCCGAATTGTTCTTTGATCCTTTTCATAAGCTGATACAACTTGAAGGGTTTTTTTTGTAGTGCGGACTTGACAGCACACTTAACTAGTAGCTGGTCCCCTCGTTTCCCATACACTATAGATTCTGCTTATCGTAAATTCTTTTTTGCTTAAGCATTTGCATGACTATTAGTGCTCTGAAGTCGATTTTTAAAATGCACAAGTTATACATACAGAAGAAAGAGCAACCTCCCAAACAAACCCAAAAAGGATCCCCGAAATTTTTCCCGAGACTGTATGTAGATTTCAGTTCTGCCTTTCCTGTAAGTTGATCCAAAGATCTGGAAGAAAATGGAACTGTTTGCATCTTTGTATTTATTACTCGATGTAATAAAGCTTATTTTCATTAAAAAAAAAAAAGCAAGTTTATAAACATAAGCAAGCTTTCTGTTTAAAGAACCTGGACACTGTTTTGGTGATGACCTTTAATTGTATAGAGAGTTTTAGGTCATGTGAAAATGGAAACTAATTTTCTTATACTTTCTGAAGTCCGATTGGACTATTCTGTGACCATTTCCCACTTTTTGTTTTGTTTTGTTTTGTTTGCGGTGCGCGGGCCTCTCACTGTTGTGGCCTCTCCCGTTGCGGAGCACAGGCTCCGGACGCGCAGGCTCAGCGGCCATGGCTCACGGGCCCAGCCGCTCCGCGGCATGTGGGATCTTCCCGGACCGGGGCACGAACCCGTGTACCCTGCATCGGCAGGCGGACTCTCAACCACTGCGCCACCAGGGAAGCCCCTGTAATTATGTTTTTAAAAGTCCTTATCTTTTAGAGCAGGGGCAGCCAACTTTTTCTAAAAGGCCAAATAGTAAATATTTTAGGCTTTGTGGACTATAGGGTCTCTGGGAAAGCAGCCAATAGAAAATAGGTTAAGGAATGGGCGTGGCTGTGACCCAATAAACTTTATTTGTAAAACAGGAGGTTGATCCATGGGCCAGAGTTTGCCAACCTTGTTTCAGAGAAACTTACTGAAATAGTTATGGGTGAAATGATGTGACAGCCAGGATTTCCAAACCATGGAAAGTGGAGAAGTGAGTAGGGGCAAAAATGAAACAGGATTGGCTAAGTAGGTAATTGTTGAAGAAAGGTGAGGGAATGTGGGGATTCATGTAATGCATCTATTTTGTATATGTTTTAAATTCTCCACTAAATTAAATAGTATCAAAAAGTAATTTATTATTAACATGATAAATAATGCCAAACAAGTAACTACACATGTATCTTTGAGACCTTGGCATAGAGTGGAGCTTCCTAGAAGGTTTGCAGCATCACTCTGGCGATTCAGATATGCATTTCCTCTATTCCACATCAATCTGGAGACCCAAGATTGAAGTGGCATGGAGCACACATGATTTGGGATGGGACTGATTTCAGAGTGGCTGTTGGATTGTCAGCTTAGGAAAATGCCTCTTAGATGCAGTGGGGAAATAGACTGATTTACATTTTTTTTACTACCCCGTCCCTCTCTCTCTCACACATCCTTTCTCGTTCCTCTCCATGGCCACATTAGTGCATTTTAAATTCTGCTTGTGTCCTACAGAACTCAAAAATGTGAGACCAATTTCTAGACAAAATTCCTTTTCAAGACTAGGTGCCCTAACCCAGGCTCTTTATCAAGGAGTCCAAAAAACTAGAAGTGGCTTTGCCTATATCCCTATTTTCCCGTATGAGTTGTATAGGCTCAAATGATTGTTTTGGACCCTTATGCTAAAATTCTAGAAAGGGCCTTCTTATACTTCAACAACAACTAAACACTCCATTTTCCCCCTGCTTGAAATCTACTACCAGCATTTACCTTTCTATTTCTCTTAGCAAGTTTTCTCATCCTTTTCTTGTAAATTGCCAGATAATGAATAGTACAGGATCTATGGGAAGGGGAGAGGACAAAGGATAAAATAATAGAAAGAACTAACATTGATTCCAGATATTATATACATGTTCCTTCATGGAGTCCTTACAGCCACCCTATATACAGGACTATTAACATCCCTTATACAGATGAGGAAATGAGGTATAGGGAGGGGAAGCAACTGGCCTAAATTTACACAGTTAATAAGTGTGTTCTGGTAACTGGGTGCTTAACCACTAGACCACATGCCTCTCAGGGGACAAAGGGTAGCAGCAGAGAGACAGTCATGCCTCATAGTTCTCCTGGGAGGTGAAACAGACAAGTAGGAAAGAGGGGAAACACTGAAACACAAGGAAGTAGAAATTAGGGAAAATTAGGGAGCTGAAAAACTAGTGGAAGAAAACCACAGAGAGTCCAGCAGCTGTGGTTTCTATTTCTTCCTCGGCAATGGTGTCCTGTGATTTTTGTTTTTCTGTTTTTTTGGGATGTCTACAGTCACATTTCTTTAATATCAAAGTAATTTAAGATGTAGAATAGAGAGAAGAAGAAACTCACTGGTTTCTAATGGTGATAGGACCTCAACTGTGCTTCTTCTTTCAGTAAACAAGATGAAACATCCTCATGGAAACATGAGCAAATTATGCATCATTTTGCTGAAAACAGTGGCTTCAGAGTGACTCTTAACCACAGTGAACACGCCTCCGTTTCTGATCTCCTGGCAAAGAGGCTACTCATGGGCTCAGAACAAGGCTTGATGCGTCGTTTTCCATTCCACTCTCACATATCCTAACCCTCTAATAGTCCTAATTCCACTTCTGCATCGCTTTGCCAACAGTAAGGACACCACCTTTCAAAACGAACAGCTTCAACTGCACTGCTGGGATGAGAAAGACCTCACTGCAGTCATTTAACAACGTGCACTCCTCTTCCCTCATGTGTAACCTCTCTTTTTGATGACTATGATTGACAAGAGTCTTGCTCTTTGGGTTTTGTACTATTGGAATCAATTCCCCAAGCACATTCTCTTGCTTTAATCAAAGGTCTGAAAGTGTGGGAACCCTGCCTTTGAGAAGAGATTGACCCGACCTCCCCTGCCACCACCAACCTCCCGGCTGCAAAGCTGACTTAAGAGGGATGTCTCATTATGTCTACAGCAAAGACAGCCCGGTTGCCAAGCATCCAAAAAATAAAAGAATAGACAGTTAGTAACTTTGAGCAGGTTAGACCAAACGATGATGTTTACGGGCTTCTGAAGTATTTTGTTTGAGATGCAGTGACTTCAAATGGTCAGGGGAGCAGAATTCAGTTAATAATTTTTTAAAATCTTCAATTAAAAAAAAATTGTTGAGTTGAAAACAATCAGACCAGAAAAAGAGTGAGGAGAAGCTTTTGTTACTAGGCAATCCAGAAGCATCACAAACTGTGCTCTGGAAGAAAAGCACTTTTTACCCTTTCTCAGAATCAAGGAGATACAAAAGCAGGGCTAAAGTTTTTCCTTAGACTTAGCTGCTGCTGGGCCTAACCTGGACCCATTGGCCCCTTAAATTCTCACTCTAAGGTCAGGTCCTTTCAAGAACATGTATAGGCAGGGAATGGGAGTTACAACTAGTATTTGCTGAGGATTCATTCACCATGTGCCAGGCACTATTCTAAACACTCTCTTCTCTTTGGATTTTCAACCCTATTAGGTAGGTACTAGTATTAGTCCCATTTTAAAGATGAGGAAACCAAGGTCCAGAGAGATTTTATAATTCACCCAAGATTACACAATTAGTCACGGCTAAAGCCAGCTTTCAAATTCAGGCAATCCATGTTCTTAATACCATTCTCATTCCATGGGATTTCTGAATAAGAATTCTTGCTATCTAGAATCAAATATATTCTAGATTTCAACCAGAATCCCCACACCTTCCTAGCTGAGAAAATTGAGACCCCCCCCCCAAATTAACAGACTGTCACAGTAAACTAATGTTGAGTGGGGGTCAGAAACTAGGTCTTCTGGGAGCTTACTGACTTCTCTTCTTCCACCTCCCATCCACGGTGCTCTCTTAGGAGACACTTCATCAGAGGAACAATGCCTATACAGAGATGCGTTTCTCAGATCTTCCTTGTTCAGATACAAGGAATACAGTTAGCTAAGAAATTCCAGTTGATAAATGGCTTCAAGATCCACCTTAACTTTTGAGCTGAGGCCATGCTCTTCTCAGCAGCCCCCAGCCAAAGACCCCAGCATGGCGGGAACACTAAGACCTGGTCATTTCTGCCCAGTGAGGGACTCTTTTAATGGGCAATCTTTGTCCCAGAGCTTCCCACTGGGTTGGTGAAGACTTTTTTGGAGCTGCATCCTGGTCTGAGGCTCTCCCCTTGTATCTTTCCTTCCCCTTGTATCTTTCACAGGTGTTACCTCCCCAGCACATCTCTTCCTCACCTAATGCTGTTTCATTGCCTGCTTTATGGGGAGGACCCACTGGGAACAGGAACCAAGTCGACTTCTTTGATACTTCCAACATTGTAAGTGACAGAAAACAATCAAATTTAGGAGTCAGTGTTCTGAATACTGCCTTTGCTCCTCTCTCTTGTCTTTATTACATGTAAGATCTCTCAGTGCTAAGATACAACATTGTGCTTTCAACAGTCTCTTCCATGAAGGTGATCCTTAATGTAACATTCCCCCTTAAGAAATTCCTATACAATTAAGAATGTAATGAATTTATCCCACAGAAGTGCTTGTTCTTCTCTAGGTAGGCTCTTTTGCTGCCCTATAATTTTTCAAACATGCTGCTTGAAATGCCCTAAATCCCCTTCATTCTCTCCTCCAGAATGTCACTCCTATAAGACCTTCCTGGAGTTCCCCAGGCAGAACTGTCCCACAGCATCATCACCACTACCACCACTACCATACATCATCACTGTTGACATCTATTGAATACTACTCATTACCAGAACTACATCTGAATTACCTATTTCACCCTTACAACCACACAATGAGGTAGGTAATAGTATTGTACCCATTTTACAGATGAGAAGTCAGAGGCACAGAGACGTTAAAGTCACATATCTGGAAAGGAATGGGGCTAGGACTCAAGCTCCAGATATTGAAGGACTATGCTATGAAATAGCAGGCCCTGTTCCTGTCTTTTCCTAGACATCTCTTCTTAAGAAGTGAACAACTTGCAATTAAATCTGATTAATACTTAAGAGGCCTGGTGGGAGAAAGAGAGGGAAAGACTCTCTGCTTCTGCTGCTGATAAAGTTAATTCTGCAGACTTCCCAGGGCCCTCTTGTCTTTTATTCCCTTTATTTTCCTCTCTCCTCAGTCTCTTCTCCTTTCTACTCCTTGATTCCCTGAAATATGAAGTAGAAAACTGGAATTGCTGTTATAAGGGTCTGCAGGCTGGGGAGTGGAGGACAAACCTATGCCACTTTTTCTCTGTTTACAGTTTTGGTATAAGAACAACGTGATTTCTTCTTAGTTCTTATTGCTGGGCGCCCATGTATGCATCCCACTGAGATGAGGAGCAAAGAGCATGGGTCGGAGACACGTTAAATTGGTAGTAATAGTGCAACTCTCAATACAACCTCCCCCACGTATGAGACATGTGACCTTGGGCAAGATTCGCAACCTCCATGTATTTCTATTTTATCATTTATAAAATAGGAATAATAATCTCTAACCCACAAGGTAGTTGTGAGCATTAAATGACACATAGCAATGCTCAATAAACACTGGTTCCCTTTTGCGATATCACTGACTAACTTTGTGCTTGATATTCACAGTCAGCTCTAGTATAGTCCTCTGAACCACATTGTATACAATTAACTAATTCCTATCTTTTATGGGAAGACTTGATTTTTACCCATAAGCACACTGCCTTTATGTGATTATGTAATATAAATATATATAATAAAAATACATCATAATCACTATAGTTGTTTTTGGACACACAAATCAAATGATTTGATAAGGAAGCTGATGTGTACATTTGACTGTAAAAAGTAAATCTTATTGGTGAATAGGAGAAATTTTGTTCTAATTTATGATATGATGAAAAGGGATGTTATAGTTCTAATAAGGCATGGAATGGCAAAAGGATTGTTAATTGAATGTAACCCCTGGGTAATTTATGACTATAAGGGACTAAAATATTAGGAAAAATGGGTTTTTAAACTGCTGTAACATTTATTCACACATCTACTCACTCATCCATGTACTACTTCATCTACCCATCCATCTATTATTCATCCATCCTCCATCCATGCATCCATCTTTCTAACCATCCATTAATTTATTATCCAGCCATTCATGTACCCATGCATCCATCCTTCTATTCACCCATCCATTCCACTAATCCACTCAAGGGAGTAACACTGCAGTGCATATAGACACATATAAGAAATGGTCCTTGCCATATGAGAACCTTCCATTTAATAGGGGAGAAAAGAAAATATGAGATAAATGCTCCCGGGAGTTGTATGTCTACAGATTTCCAAAGCATGAGAACTCACATCTGACAGAAGAGAAAGACAAACTTCTTCAATGAAAGAGACAGAATTTACTTTGGACTTTGAAGATTCTTAAAGAATTGGTACGATACCATAAACAGAAGAGAGAGTACATTTTTGGGAAAGAGGTTGGTAGAGAGGGCAAATCGGAGCTCTGAGAATGGTGAATATTTTTAGCCAGATGATGGTGATAGAAGGTTAAACCTAAAAGGTACGTTGGGGGGACTTCCCTGGTGGTGCAGTGGTTAAGAATCCACCTGCCAATGCAAGGGACACGGGTTCGAGCCCTGGTCCGGGAAGATCCCACATGCCGCGGAGCAACTAAGCCCGTGCACCACAACTACTGATTCTGCACTCTAGAGCCCGTGAGCCACAACTACTGAACCTGCGTGCCATAACTATCGAAGTCTGTGCGCCTAGAGCCCGTGCTCCACAACAAGAGAAGCCACCTCAATGAGCAGTATGCGCACCACAACGAAGAGTAGCCCCCACTCGCCGCAAGTAGAGAGAGCCGGCGCACAGCAATGAAGACCCAATGCAGCCAAAAGTAAATAAATAAAATAAATAAATTTTTTTCATTAAAAAAAATAAAATGTTTAAAAAATAATAATAAAATAAAAGGTATGTTGGGGGGGAAGATCATGAAAGGTCTGCAATAATGGTCTGGGAAATTTGGTGTTTTCTTTGGTAGGCATGCAAAGACACTGAGATTTTTAAGTAGTAGGCTGATACAAAGTTCTATGTGCCAAATATTTTTAATCAATTTCAATTTTCAATTAGCTATTTAATAGACAAAATATAATAAACCCAAGGTTCCAAAACTTTCTCAGTTTACAACACTCTGTGTCTCTGTAATTTTTTCATGGGACCCCTGGGCCAAAAGGAACACCTAACAACTCCATTTATTAAGTAGTTAAGTCCAAATGACTTATTGAATATTTGTATCCTAACAACTAAGTAGCTATCTGAAAAAAAAATAATGCATGGAAATAAAAAACATATATTATAGAATTTCATTCTTGAATGACCACAATTACTTCCCAATGGGATGGGTGTACCTGTTGGACACTGTACAGTTTCTCAAACCTTGCAGTAAGATTGGCCACCACCACCCTCATTTTCTGTTCTACACTGATTTTCACTTGGTATTTTCTTTTTACCACAGCAACTGCTGAACTCCCACTTTCACAAAGACATCATGCTATCAAAAGTAATGTCACCAGATCTAAAGTTGACACTGTGAACTACATCAAGCAATTAGCTTGCATAGCCCCGGGTTTCTCTCAAAAATTTAAAACATCCTGCTGACCCCACTCCTGGGTATATCCAAAGGAAAGGAAATCAGTATCTCGAAGAGACAGCTGCGCTCCCATGTTCATTGCAGCATTATTCACAAGAGTCAAGCCATGGAAACAATATTAATGTCCTTTGATGGATGAATAGATGAAGAAAATGTTTTACACACACACACACACACACACACACACAAACACACACACACACATATATATATAATGAAATATTATTCAGCCATAAAACAGAAGGGAACACAACGTCACTTGGGCAACTCAAGGGTTCCCAGTTCTGGGGCACCTGGGACATCAGCGCTCTCCCAGAGGGGCTGGTGTAGCAGTGAACAGCACCAGTAGCAGATATTCTTGAGGTGTTCAAGGGGAAGAAGATGAGAAGGTCTCTCATGAGCCGCCAGAAAGGGATTTTGCAAAGCCAGTGAAATCTGGACTTTTCTTTTTAATATGAGCAGTTTAGTACCCATGGGCTGGAGAAACTTGGGTTGACACTGAATGAAAACAGTACCACGTTTAACATGC
Organism: Globicephala melas; assembly: GCF_963455315.2. Lineage (NCBI taxonomy): Eukaryota > Metazoa > Chordata > Mammalia > Artiodactyla > Delphinidae > Globicephala > Globicephala melas. The sequence continues at coordinate 113,390,600 of NC_083335.1, forward strand.
ATCAATGTGTCATATGCCTCTGTGGATAATAATTATAGAAATCTATGAGTGGCTTTTAATTATGTGGATGGAAAAGAGAAAAATCTAGATCAAATAAATGTAACCACTTGTGCAGTGTAGTAGAATTCTAGTCTCCTAATTGAGGCATTATGTAGCTTTTTGACCTTAGGCAAATTTTGTATGGATGATTAAATGACTGGCCCTAATTCTTCATCCCATCCTAAATCCATACCCTTGGCAGGGCCTCATTGTGGGCAGAGAGTATTTCCCTGCCCTTTAACTTTGAGCTTGGCCATGTAACTTACTTTGGCCAATGACATTTGGGTAGAAATAACAGTGTTTCAGTTCCAAATCTAGACCTTAAAATGCCTTGTGCACATCCACTTGCTCTCTTGTGCCTTCACCATTACCAGGAGAAAAACCTACGCCAGTTAGCCCACTGGTACAAGGAAGGTGAGAGTCACCTGGAGCAAACCCAAGGACCTAAAATGTGAAACAAAACTACCCTAGGCACAAAAATCTAGATCAGCCAAACTCCAAATCAGCAAATGCCCAGAGATGCATGCTAAATATATGCTTGTTCTAAGCTTCTAAGAGTCTGCAGTTGTTTGTTATGCAGCAATAGCTGACTGACACATCTTGTTATCTTTCTGGGCCTCAGTTCAGTTTCCTCATCAGTAAATGGAGTAAGTTTACTAAATAACTTCAGATCTCTTCTAGCTTTAACATTTTTATTTCTAAAATGAACTCCTCTTCATTTCTATGTAGCTGAATATTTTTCTTTATCATTTCTTGTACTTCTAAAGCACACTGATTTCAGAAGTGCTGCTCCTGTGGCTAGATATGTCAGTTCTATATTTAATAACACTCACTGAACAACAGAAAGTCTTTCAACCATAGCTAAAGAGCGACATGAAAAGTGCAGAATTGATCCTCAGATAAATAGTATACATTTAATTTCTGACTTTCAAAGTAAAAGTTTCAGAAAGAACTCCTTGTTTCTTTACTGACTAAAAATAAGTATGTCTCCTGGACAGACAGATGTGAGGGGAAGAAGGGTCAGCATCTTCTAGACTCCTGCGAAGCATTTATATTTTGGCTTATGGAATTCTAGCCAAAAGGGTTGAATCAAGGCTTACCTTTGGGGACCAAAGATCATTAGCCTCTTCCCTGGTAAGATATCTCTGTACTCGTTTTTTTATAACAACTTCTCGACTATACCATGTAATTTCTTCACATAGCAAAATAACACTATTTAACTTTTTTTCAGTATGGAAAGTTAATTTTCTCCTTTGTTTTTCTTCCTTTTCTTTGCTGCATTAGAAGAATATACAAAAACCTACTCCACTACCAGCACTGCCACTACAGCTGGAGTGCATACACAGAGCTGAGCCCGCCAGGCTAATGAAGGCTAACGATTTGGTTCATTCAGCTCTATCAAGAAAGAAAAGGAGAAGAGATGGAGAGAGAAAGAGGTAGGGGTATGTGTGTGTGTGTGTGTGTGTGTGTGTGTGTGTGTGTGTGTGTGTGTGTGTGTATAAATAGGGTGTAGGGCTGAACCTTGGAAGGAATAGGGGTGGAACAAGATACTGGGTATGGTAGGCTGAAAAATACCACCTCCCCAAATATATCAGGTCCTAATCTCTGGAACCTTGTAAATATTACCTTATATGGAAACAAGATCTTTGCAGATGTGATTAAAATAAGGATCTTGAGATGAAGAGATTATCCAGGATTGTCAGGGTGGACACTAAATGCAATCATATGCACAGGGAGGTAGAGGGAGATTTGACAGATGAAAGAAGAGAAGGTAATGTGACCACAGAAGCCTAGATAGCAGTGATACAGCCACAAACCAGGGAAGCCAGCAGCCACCAGAAGCTGTAAGAGACGAGGAATGGACCATCCCTAGAGTCTCACCCTGCTGACACCTTGATTTCAGCCCAGTGATACTGTCAAGATCCTTAGCTCAATCACATCTTCAATGATCCTGTTTCCTTATAAGGTAACACCTCTCTCTCCCCCTCCACCTCTTTCTCTCTCCCTCTCCACCCCCATCCCCACCCCTGCTGATGCCAAACTGGGGAATGAGATAATAATTTCTTCTCATTGTACATTCCCCAATCTCTAAGAATTACTTTATTCCTCCCCTCCCAATGCTTCACATGGCTTCCCATGTGGAAAAGAAAAAAATCATTATATATATATATATATATATATATATATATACACATACATACATATATATATATAGAGAGAGAGAGAGGGAATATATGTATTGTATATATTATAGTTATTTATGAAATCATATAAGTTTAAGAATATAGGCATATATATTCATCAAGTAGTAGAACTTACAATGCAAAGATACATGAACGTTTTTCCTTTTTTAAAGAACCATTACCCATGTGCTAGCTTAGAGACACTTAGGGGATCTGGTGTAATGTGACTTTTTCCCATTGTCCCAGTGGCTCTGAACATTGCCCAGAAGCCAGTTCAGTTCTTCATGGTTTGTTCAAGGAAGATTAGAGCTCAGGCTGATCTTCTTTATCTCCCTAATTGTTGCAAACAGTCCTGAGGCTGTCCCAAATCTAGCAGTCTGCTTAATAATCACTCCTCCCCAGCTTCTAAGGAAGGAGGAGATCAGTCTCTGACAGAAATAGCTACTGTGTTGTGAATGTATTATCTTAGCTCCTTTTAAGCACTCAAACAAACCTTGGATGCAAAGAAGACTTGTCAAGAGTTATAGAAAAAGCTCTATAAGCTCTAAGTTGTCAATAAAACTACTGAATTCACTTTCTTATTCTTCTTCTGCTTGTCTTTAAAATCCCCAGTTGACTATCTCAGGATTCACAGTGTCACCCAGCTAGGGCTGTTTCTAGTTGTTGGCAGGGAGTTCTCAAGTGAAATAGCAATTATTTGGTGTTGTTTTGTGCAAATTCAGCAAGTATATCACACAATAGGGAAAGCTCTCCCTCGACTCCAGCTCTTCTGGGGAGGGGTGTGTGTGTGTGTGTTTCTTGGCCAAATTCATTTCTCCTGCTCACTCCCTTTTGGTTGTGCACCTATAATAACTCAATTTTGCTTAATCTGATTATACCTGACTGAAAACGAAAAGCAGTGTTTATATGATACATTGAAGGATTTGTAAGGGGAAAGTGTTTAAAATTTTAACAGACTGTAATAGTTTAAATAGTTTAAATGCCGCGTTTCTTTGCCTTACCACCATTGACATTTTGTGCTGAATAATTGTTGGGGGGAGAATGTCCTTTGCATTCATAGGATGTTTAGCAGCACCCCTGGCTTCTACTCACTAGATGCCAGGAGACCAAAAATGTCTCCGGACATTGCTGAATGTCCCCAGGAAGGGGGGTTGAGAACCACGAGTTTAAACTGTAAATCCATTTTGAGAAGATGCCTGGAAGAGTCTGAGAGAGACTGCATTGAAAATGTATACTAGAGGGCTTCCCTGGTGGCGCAGTGGTTAAGAATCCGCCTGCCAATGCAGGGGACACGGGTTTGAGCCATGGTCCGGGAAGATCCCATATGCCGCGGAGCAACTAAGCCTGTGCGCCACAACTACTGAGGCTGCGTGCCTACAGCCCGTACTCCACAACAAGAGAAGCCGCTGCAATGAGAAGCCCGTGCACCGCAACAAAGAGTAGCCCCCGCTCACCGTGACTTGAGAAAGCCCACACATAGCGACAAAGACCCAACGCAGCCAAAAATAAACAAATAAAATAAATAAATTTTTTTTTAAAAAAGAAAATGGGGCTTCCCTGGTGGCACAGTGGTTGAGAGTCTGCCTGCCGATGCAGGGGACACCGGTTCGTGCCCCGGTCTGGGAAGATCCCACGTGCCACGGAGCGGCTGGGCCCGTGAGCCATGGCCGCTGAGCCTGCGCATCCGGAGCCTGTGCTCCGCAACAGGAGAGGCCACAACAGTGAGAGGCCCGCGTACCGCAAAAAAAAAAAAAAAAAAAGTATATTAGAAATTGTGGTAGCCAGCCTGTAAGAGGGCTCCCCACGATCCTGCTTCCTGGTATTCACACCCTTGTGTAGTCCTCTCCCACACTTAACAGATCTGACTTGTGTAACCAATAGGATATTGTGGAACTGAGAGAGTGTGATTTTTCAAATTAGGTCATAAGAGACATTGCTTTTCGAGATTTCTTGCTCTGGGAAAACTAGTTGCCGTGTCATGAGAACACTCAGCAACCCAATGGGCAAGGTGCACATGGAAAGAGCCTTGAGTAAGCCAGCTTGGAAGTGGATCCTCCAGCCCCTGTGAAGCCATTCCTGGAAGTACATTCCTGGATGACATCTTGACTGCAACCACATGAGAGACCCTGAGCCAGAATCACCCAGCAAACCACTCCTGAATCCCTAATGCATTGAGATTGCTTACTGTTTACTGTTGTTTTAAGCCTCTAAGTTTTAGGGTAATTTGTTACACAGTAATAGATAACTAATAGAATTTAGAACAAATATTACTTTCAAGCAAAGAAAACATTTCTCTGTTCAATAGTTTGTTTCCGTTTGTTTTATAAGAGAGGTTTTCTTTGATCTAGTTAAACAAAAATTTAAAGAGTAGGTATTATTGATCACAGCATAACTAACAGAAGAAGGACAGAAGCAGACCGAAAGAATAAAGCTAAAGTTTTGGTGAGGAAAAAACAGAACGCCTACTTTAACTGGCTAAATTTAGGGAGATGCCTAATTCCTGAAGTAATGGGATTAAGCAAATAAATACTTAATTTATTGCATAAAAATATGTCTTTGTAAATGTTGGCTTTTTATTTGTTAATAAATTGGGTTCCACTTAGAATGTTATTATAGGTCATTAAAACACTAATATTTGTTTCAAAAATTAAAATAACTATAGTTTATTTTGTGAGATTATGCTATCTGGGTTGTGTATTAGTTAGCTATTGTCACACTAACACTGCATAACAACGCCCCTCAAAAACCCAGTGATGTACAGTAACAAATATTTACTTCTTACTCATGCATCCTGGGGTCAGTTAGATTTTGGCTGGGCTTGGCTCTAGGCTATGGGTTCAGTTCATCTCTGCTCCATACATCTCTCATCCTCGTTAGACCAGCAGCTTACTCGAGGTATGCTCTTCTCATGGTGATGACAGAAAGGTAAGAGTGTAGAGCAGAAACACCTGATATCTCTTTAAGGCCTAGACTATGGCGGTCACTTCTGCCCACAACCCATTGACCATAGCAAGTCACATGGCCAAGTCTAACATCAATGTGGAAGGGAAATACACTTCTCCCATGGAGTTTTGGGGAAGTAAGGTGGGAAGGAATGAATATATCATGAACAAGTCTAATCTACAGGTTGATTTCTTCTTTTTGTCTGTTTCTATACAGTTATCATTCTTATACTGCCGTAGACAAATAGAAACTTATGTTTCACAATTTGCAACGTGACTTACGCTTCACAATTTACAAAGCTGATTACATGTATTACAAGGCTTCACTTTCTATCATTTTTTTGACAGGTACAATACTTTTTTCCTTTGGTTAGTCAGGCTGTTATATTAAAACATTATGGGGGAAGGTGAGGCTTATCCCATGGAGGGGATGTCAGTTGGGAATGCATTCAACAATAAATAACGTGAAACTCAACTTACGGTTGCTGAAACAAATAGGAGTCCATTTTTCTCATGTGACGAGCAGTTCAAAGGCAGGCAATCTGAGACAGATGATATCACCAAAGACCCAGCTCTTTATCTCTTTCTGCTCCATGATTGTTAGTGCACAGGCTTTTGTCTTTGTGGTTGTAAGATGGCTGGTGTAGCTTCATATGTCGAGTCTATATTCCTGGCAGGGAGAAAGGAGAGAGGACCATGGTAGCTGACAGTCTCTTCTTATGTTCAGAAAGCAAAACTTTCCCAGAGCCACCCTAAGTAGATATCCACTTATATCTCATTAGAAAATAAGGTTTCAAGCTCTATATCCTTTATAACAAAAGAAGGCAAGGGTGAAAGCTATTGGAAAGGGTTGTCGAGACAATCGACGATATCTACCACATAAGGGACATGTGATCCCTGTACTCAACCACCCCTACCTCTAAGCAATCTTTACCTTCAGGTACCCACTTGTAATAATTACACAATACACATCCCATGGATACCCCTAACTAAACAATAACCTTGTCCCTGGGCCTCTGTTCCACTTAGGAACTTGCCCATCTGAGCGTTTCATCAGGTGACATAGAAATTAATCCTGAGTTTTCTGTATTGATTTAGAAGTTTTGATATTCTCAAGCAATGTTATAACTTTTACTGATTTGAAAAATACCAGGCAAAACTATTATTTTAAGATTGGTCCTTGGGAAAGTTAGTTAACTGCTCTGTGCTTACTTAAGGAAAAAAAAACCTATCTTGCAGGGTTGCTATAAAGATAAAAACCATATTTGAAAAGGGTTTCACACTTTGCCTGGTATTTAGAAGGTGAATTTTGTTACGTGCAGCCAAATGCATTCCTAATTGGCGTACTCACTATGCTTTCAGCCTCTCCATGTATCACAATGTTTCAGTGTAATACTCTGAGGAACCAAAGGGGTAAAAGGTACTTATCAGAAAAGGAATACACAGTGAAGTCTTATAATCTGCAGCTGATATTATTATCATTATTGTTCTAGGATACGTCAACTCATTCTGATTGGACAGTTCATCCTCCCTTAAATATCTGGTAGCTTTGCAAACAGTTTCAGAGCATGATAAGGCTACCAATAATATGTCCAGAACCTGTACCTAGTATTGCTTTAGCAGGCTTCTAAGTCCGCATCATCATTATGTATCTGGCTTCTAGAATGGTCACATGGTAAGAGGATGGGTGGGTAGGACTTTTTAAAATATGAAGGGGAAATGCAGGGTAATACACAAATATCTTTCCTGAAACATAATCTCTAGGCCAGGTAGAAACTGTCTTCCTCCTTCCCTTCCTGTCCCCTCATCACCAAAGCTCCTCTCTGCTTCTCCTTAGAGTGGAGGTGGAGCAATGGGAGAGAGTAAGACAACTTCTGCCTGTGCCACACTTTTCTAGAGATAAAAGCATTTGCTTTTTTTCTTTCTTTCTTATTCTTCAAATTCACTGGTCACAACACTTACACATATGTTATTTTCTACTCACTGCTCTAATTGGGATTCAGATCCAACCATTAAGCTAAAAGTTAACTAGATCAAGAAACAATTAGACTAGTCAGTCATTAACTGCACATGACATTAACCCAGAGGAACAGACACATGACCTGTTACAAACTCATTGGTAGGTTGAGTGTTCATGTTGAATTTCCCTCAACTTCACACACTAGAAGTAATCGTAGGTTCTTTCCCTTTCTTATCAAAGGTTAACCCCAGTAATTTGGGGGTGAAGAGAAAACAACCATCAAAATTTTAAAAAGGAAGTATTTCTTCCTATTGTTAATACCTAGTGATTACTTTGAATGTGAGAGGCCTTAACTTTAATAATAGTCCTTAAGTCAAGATGTCATTTAAAATTTTTCATTCTGCACATACTTCCATATTTAGATTAATTTTCACAATCCCAGTAAGTAGGAGGGTGGATACATGTTTTGCTCTCTTGCCAACTGATAGGTATGAATAAAGTGGTGATGGTGCTGGTGGTGGGGTCTTCTAAGTGTTATTAGCATCTAAACAAGAGAGAGGACAATCCTGACACTTCAGCAAGGTTTACCCAGACCCTGGATTTGCTTAAATCATCATAAGAGATCAGGACTTGAAGGTGCCTTAACAATCACACCCTCACTACACAGGTGGCTGTTTGTTTGGTGCTTGTGTGTATGTGTATCATAGAGCAGAGACCCCTTGATGTGTGTGTAACAACTACACCAACAGGTCCAGTGCAGTAAGGATTCCTATATAGAGGAGATTTGCCTAAATCAGTCCTAAAAAGTCGACATACACACTGTGTCCCATTTCCTAAGCAGGGATATGTCCCAATGCCAATTACCCTAGAAAAGGTAAGACATTGCCTTAATGCCACGCTAATGTTTGATATAAAATTCTTCCTTAAGAGCAATGTTTGGTAGAGGAGGGTCAAGGGAGCATGACAATGCTGGGTGCATGAAGTGAAATGGGAAATGAAAAGAGGAAGGAAAGGGGCAAAGACAGGGAGGGGAGACTTGAGGAAGATGAAGCCAAAGAAGCCAGGTTACCACCCTGCCTGGGTGCTCCTGAATGCTAATGAAGCCTAAATATCCTTGAGATAAAACCAATGGTTCTCAAAGTGTGGTCTCCAGACCAGCAATATCAGCATCACTGAAGAACTTGTCTGGGCCCCACTCCAGACCTAGTGAATCAGAAACAACCCCTTCAGGTGATACTGATGTACACTCAAGTCTGAGAACCACCATGCACTAAATGTTATCATTGAAGTCCACCTGGGCATGAATGAGTTCCCATTAGACATTGAGCATCTCAAGGGCAGTGACTAGGGATCACCAATGCATCTCCAGCACTGGAGCAGGCTGGCATGGAGCCACTTAGTATATATTGCTTGAATCAATAAACTATTCTTGAGAACAGGTTAAGTCTTTTTCATTACGGTAAAATTTAGTATAATAATTCCAAGTTGGAGAGAATACAGGAGAAGGAGTGAAAGTGGGGTGTATGAGAAGAATACCAATTTCACAGTTTGGGGCAGCATTGTCTCTTCCTGTTTATTAAAAAAATACTCAGAAATATCACTTTAAAAGTAGGTTCCAAGTACTATAGAAATAATTTTACTATCCTCTCTCCTTTCTGTTTTCCACTTGGGCAACAGGTTAAAATAGCAATCCATATGATTTTTAACCTGTTGCACAGTTGTGCACCAACATTTCAGATTCTATACCCTTTGCGTAGGAGGATATTCTGTTCACAGAAAATATTAATTTACCTGGAAAACAATAATTCTGCTTGAGGGCTTTTTGAAATAAATATCTTCCCATTAAAGCATTTGCTTTAAATAGTTTCCTTGAGGTTGTCATATGAACAGTTCAAAAAAAAAAAAAAGAAGCAAATAAAAGTATCCTTGGTAGGTTATATTTTAGAGTTTTGTGACAACCTGGTAAAGTCTGCCTGACCACTGTCGAGGTCACTGTCTAGGGCAGATGTTCTCAACCAGGGTGATTATGCCTCCCAGGGGACATTTGGCAATGTCTGGAGGCAGTTTTAATGTCACAGCTGGGAGGGAAGCTGCTACTGGCCTTGAGTGGGATGCTGCTAAGCATCCTTCAATGAGCAGGACACAGTCCAGCGAACAATGAAGAGTTATCCAGTGCCAAAGGTCAATAGTGCCACAGTGGAGAAATACTGGTCAGAGTCAAGAAACCCTGCTCCCTACAGTAGAGGAACCATATCATTTATCATACTAACCAGGACACTCTTGAGATCAAAAGGGGATGCTATTAGTAGCTATTCCAGGACAATAGGCATAAACAAGGACAGTCCCAGGCAAAGCCCGCGTTTCCACACCTAAAGGCTATGTGAACCCAGGCGAACAGCATCCTCATCTGTAAAGTGAGGTGGTAAGATTATCCCCAGGTCCCTTCCTGGTCCAGCGTTTTAGTTCTAGGGATGTAAACCTTTAGTGTCTCAAGCACACATTATTCTTTCTGTGTCACCTCTGTCAGTCCATGAACTCTTCCAGAGTAGGCCTCTATCCTATCCATTTTTCTGTCTCCTTTACTCTCTTAACACAAGCCCTGCAGAAACAATGTTTGCTGGACCTTATTATTTCCAGCAGATTTACAACTTCCCACACCAGTAAAATGTTAACATGAAAGATTTTAATAACAAACATATTTTGGTCATACTTCTCCATGAGGAATGCAGATGGGGCTTGACTTTAGCTTCTTGAGTTACTACCATGGCCACATAATTTGCCTTCTAACTTAGGACATTTTGAAAGCAAAAGGGTGTGCTCTTAATAACTACACAGGATAATAGGCATGAACTGGGGGGCAGGATTGCCCGAGCCAGGTTAAACGCCATTAGGATTCAAATTGCCACTAAACAGATGTGTGAGGCTGGCAGACATATCATGCCCACCCCTTATAACTGCTGACCCCAATTACATGGCCTCTTTGAAGATAAAACACAGTTAGTTCCTTTCATCCACCTTGGACAGTATTTGAATCTTTCCTTCATTCTTGCCCAAAGCTCATCTTTCCCCACACGTATTCCACATTAAACTTGCTGACCTTTTAAAGCAAATGGAAAAAGTCCAGGAACCCAGCTCACATTAATTCCACTGAGTTTTACCCCATTCCTCGGCTTATACGTTTGGACAGCACATCATTTAGAGAATGCTGAGACCCTTCTCGATTCACTTGAGTGGGTGAGGAAACGGAAGGCTCTGAGCTTGTGTTCTCCCTCCTTCTGATGAAAATGGCAAAAGCATTTAACTCAGGGCTGGGAGGTTGTAAGGTGAAAACAGGCTCTCTCCATTTATATGCATTTACTTACTGATCTGCTTCCCTCTTCCAAAGTGTCACTGTGGGTATGATTTACCTCTCTATTCCAAGATCTTGCACAAAGTGAGCGTTTAATATATGTTTATTAAATGAATGGACAGATGGATGAACCACAAAGAAATTCCACTTGTCCCCAGTATGGATAGAAATCGATGACCCTATGCTGCACTCATAACAGTCTTATGAGTAAAGAATACTTTAGCTGGAAAGTCCTTTTCTCTCCTTCCTGCCCCAGTCCTTACCTCCTTCACCAAATTGTTGACCCTTGCACAAGCCATGTAGCATTGTTTGAGGCAGAGAAATCAACTTGATGAAAGCCCATAGCCAATGGGAACCAAAATATATAAAGGAAATGTAAATAGAACTATCACACGATCCAGTAGTTCCACTTCTGGGTTATTTATCTGAAGAAAACCAAAACACTAACTCAAAAAGATATCTGCACCTCTGTGTTCATTGCAGCATTATTTACAATAACCAAGATGTGGAAGCAATCTAAGTGTCCATTGATGGATGAATGGATAAAGCTGTGGTATATAAACACAACGGAAAATTATTCAGCCATATAAAAGGGAAACCTTGCCGTTTTCCACCACAGATGGGCCTTGAGGGCATTATGCTAAGTGAAATAGGTCAGACAGAGAAGGACAAATAACGGTATGATCTCACTTAAAAGTAGAATCTAAAAAAACCAAACCCATAGATACAGAGAACAGATTGGTGGTTGCCAAAGGTGGAGGTGGGCAAAATAGGTGAAGGGGGTCAATACGTATGTACAAACTTCCAGTTATAATATAAATAAGCCCTGGGGATGTAATGTACAGCACAGTGACTATAGTTAATAATACTGTATTGTATATTTGAAAGTTGCTAAAAGAATATATCTTAAAAATTCTCACCACAGCGCTTCCCTGGTGGCGCAGTGGTTGGGAGTCCGCCTGCCGATGCAGGGGACGCGGGTTCGTGCCCCGGTCCGGGAAGAACCCACATGCCGCGGAGCAGCTGGGCCCGTGAGCCATGGCCGCTGAGCCTGCGCGTCCGGAGGCTGTGCTCCGTAACGGGAGAGGCCACAACAGTGAGAGGCCCGCGTACCGCAAAAAAAAAAAAAAAAAAAATTCTCACCACAAGAAAAAAATTCTGTCAACTATGGATGGTGATGGATGTTAACTAGACTTATTGTGGTGATCATTTCAAATATATACAAGTATCAAATCATTATATTGTACACCTGAAACTAATATAATGTTCTATGTCAATTAAATCTCAAAATTAAAAAAAAAAAGAAAGGAGAGGCCATACTCCCCCATCCAGGATAATAATGAACTGATCTCTATAGAGGGTTTCTCAGCTGTAAACTACCATGATCACAACAATTATCATCATTAAAATTATTTCAGTCGGGCTTCCCTGGTGGCACAGTGGTTGAGAGTCCGCCTGCCAATGCAGGGGACGCGGGTTCGTGCCCCAGTCCGGGAAGATCCCACATGCCGCGGAGCGGCTGGGCCCGTGAGCCATGGCCGCTAAGCCTGCGCGTCCGGAGCCTGTGCTCTGCAACCGGAGAGGCCACAACAGTGAGAGGCCCGCGTACCGCAAAAAAAAAAAAAAAAAAAAAAAAAATTATTTCAGTCTACTGGCATCAGGTAACCCTTTTAGAACGCTATTTTCTGAGCAGAGGAAATGAAGCTGGAAGGCTGGATAGTTCTGTGCACTGGTCCTGATGAAGTCTTCTCTGCAGCCCTGCGCCTTTTGTGCACAGCCTCTCACAATGCATCACTGTCCTTGCATCTTCATTCCCCAGATGGAGATTGAGAATTTTGTATATTCTGGGTACTGTATTAAGTGCAAGGATTAAAAAGTGACTAAGTAGTCAGGACCCCTACCTTTCACAAGTCATGATGTTCAAAATTTAACTACCATGTCGCTTAAAAGAAGTTTGAAAACCATGTAACTTCCTCACCCATTTTTAAGTTGACATCTCACATTTTTCATCATAAATTTAAATATTTATAAAGGTTAGAATTACCAAAGCATTCTAAATATGGACATTTTAAATTAAAGCAGATATGTCATTTATTTAAATATATCCAACATCCATCAACAGATGAATGGATAAAGAAGATGTGGCACATATATACAATGGAATATTACTCAGCCATAAAAAGGAATGAAACTGAGTTATTTGTAGTGAGGTGGATGGACCTAGAGACTGTCATACAGAGTGAAGTAAGTCAGAAAGAGAAAAATAAATACCATATGCTAACACATATATATACATATATGGAATCTAAAAAAAAAAATGGTCATGAAGAACCTAGGGGCAAGACGGGAATAAACATGCACACCTACTAGAGAATGGACTTGAGGATAAGGGGAGGGGGAAGGGTAAGCTGGGACAAAGTGAGAGAGTGGCATGGACATATATACACTATCAAACGTAAGGTAGATAGCTAGTGGGAAGCAGCCATATAGCACGGGGAGATCAGCTCGGTGCTCTGTGACCACCTAGAGGGGTGCGATAGGGAGGGTGGGAGGGAGGGAGATGCAAGAGGGAAGAGATATGGGGATATATGTATATGTATAGCTGATTCACTTTGTTATAAAGCAGAAACTAACACACCATTGTAAAGCCATTATACTCCAATAAAGATGTTAAAAAATATATATATGTATCCAACAGAATCTAAATACCATGTGATACCTATCATCATTCTTTTTTTAATATACAAAGAAATTTTACAGTATTTCTTTTCCTCCTTAATCTCATATTTCCATTCCATGTCTCCCATGGAATTTTATCCTAGTGATATTTATTTTTATGTTGGAAAGACTCTGGTCATCCTATAACACACTAACACACACACACACACACGTACTTTTTTCCATGTGACCATCCAGTTCAACTTTCTTACCAAAGTATAGCTCAGCCATGGCACTGTTAGGTTCAAATAGTAGAGCCATTACACAGCTCTACTATGTAATAGTTGTGTCTTTGGGTAAGTTATTTAACCTCTATGAACTTCACTTTTCTCTTCCATAATACTGGGAAATTAATGTCTATTTTGTAAGGTTGTTGCAAAAATTAAAAGGATATATGAAAATACTTAGTCCAGTGCCCGGCGTACAGTGACCATTTAGTAAATGATAGCACATTATTAATCTACCACGCAAAATACTTCTTTACTCACAAGAGAGCTGCCCTACAACAAAAGCAAAAATAAACAAATAGGACCTAGTCAAACTAAAAAACTTTGGCACAGTAAAAAAAAAAAGGAAACCATCAACAAAATAGAAAGGCAACCTACTGAATGGGAGAAGATATTTGCAAATAATATGTCAGATAAGGGGTTAATATCCAAAATATATAGAGAACTCATAGAACTCAATATCAAGAAACCAAACAACCAGATTAAAAACTGGGCAGAGGGGGGACTTCCCTGGTGGTGCAGTGGTTAAGAATCCGCCTGCCAATGCAGGGGACATGGGTTCGAGCCCTGGTCTGGGAAGATCCCACATGCCTCGGAGCAACTAAGCCCTTGAGCCACGACTACTGAGCCTGCGCTCTAGAGCCTGTGAGCTACAACTACTAAGCCCATGTGCCACAACTACTGAAGCCCACAAGCCTAAAGCCCATGCCCCACAACAAGAGAAGCCACCGCAATGAGACGCCTGCACACCACACGAAGAGTAGCCCCCGCTCACTGCAACTAGAGAGAGCCCGCACTCAGCAACGAAGACTCAACACAGCCAAAAATAAATAAATTTATTAAAAAACAAAACAAAACAAAAAACTGGGCAGAGGACCTGAAGAGGCATTTTTCCAAAGAAAACATACAGAAGGCCAGCACAAGAAAAAACGTTCAATAACAACATCCCTAATAATCAAAAAAATGCAAATCAAAATCACAATGAGATCTTACCTAAAACCTGTCAGAATGGCTATCGTGAAAGATACAAGAAATAACAAGTGTTGGCGAGGATGTGGATAAAAGGGAACCCTTGTGTGCTATGTGTTTTCACTAATATGTGGAATCTAAAAAACAAAACAAACAGACAAATATAACAAAACAGAAACAGGCTCACAGACACAGAAAAGAAACTAGTGATTACCACAGGGAAGATGGGTGGGAGAGGGGCAAAAAGGTGAAGGGGATTAAGAGGTACCAACTGCCACCCTATAAAATAAATAAATCATAGGGATGTAATGTACAGCACAGGGAATAGAGTCAATATTTTAAAGCAACTTTGCATGGTTTGTAATCTATAAAAATACTGAATCACTATGATCACTATGTTGTACACCTGAAACTAATGTTGTAAGTCAACAATACTTCAATAAATTAAGAAAAAAAGAAAAAAGAGAGCCACCTTACCCAACATTTTCTTCCATATATACTAGATCCATGATATTTTGTCCAACCCTGCTTTTTCATTCCTAGAGCCCCTAACACCAACCACCATTTTTCCAGGGATTCCTTTTCCAAAAGTACCTCAAAATTTGATGGATGAGCAAATTACTACTTTCCTCCTGATAAGAGGACAAACTGTCCTGTCCTGACAGGACAACTGTCAAAGTTCTTAATATAAAAACACCAGAAAGGAGAGCTTTCTGGCCATATAAGGAGCTATGAGGAAATGACAAACTAACAAGCATGTTTCCCCCAGCCATGATTATTTGTAAATCACATGATTTATTCTAATCCTTAATCAAAAGTCAAGTCCAATGTGATCAATGCATGCTGTTTTCTGGTTTTTCCTATTAGCTTAGGCTAACTTTCAAGTGAACCTTTGCTAGTAACAGTGATCATCTCTATGGTTTCCTTAGGAACACACCCAAGGGAAATGAACGCCTATGATGAAAAGAAAAACAGAGTGGCCAGATTGTGGTGCACTTGGAACTCTCAATACATGGCTGCTGGCAGCGTTAAATGGTACAATTACTTTGGAAAACTTTTTGGCAGCTCCTTATTAAGTGAAAATCCAACTATCCTATGATCGAGCAGTTCCATTCCTAGGTATTTACTCTAAAGGAACAAAACCATATGTCCACTGAAAGATCTGTACAAGAATATTTATTCTGCTTTATTCGAAGTAGCCAACAACTCAAACGTCCATCAACAGGAGACTGAATAAACAAATTGTGGTATATGCACATGATGGAATACAACTCAGCAATAAAACAGGATGAACTACTGATACACACAACATGGATGAATCTCAAAAACATTATGTTATGTGAAACAAGCCAGATATAAATGAGTGCATACTATATGGTTCCCTTTGTATGAAGTTCTAGAATCTGTGTTAATAGAAATCAGAATGGTGATTACCTACAGAGAGGGGACATTGACGGTAGAGGAGTACAAAGAACTTTATGGGGTAATGGAAGTGCTCTATGTCTTTAATCGGGAGGGAGTAACATGGGTGTATATCTTTAACAAAACTCATCAACACTATGAAACACTTAATATCTGTATGTTTCATTAGAGGTAAATTATACTTTAAAAAAATTGAGAAAAAGAAACTAAAGCAGCATCCAAACTTACAGTTGTAAGGCATCTTCAAGATCATTTCACCTTTATCTCCTCCATTTCAATGCCGGAAAATTCCATACAACAGCCCAAGTGGACGACTGCTAAGCTTCAACTAGAGGAAACACAAAATCATAGACCGGGTCTGTTCCATCTTCAGGCGCCCCCAGCTGGATCACACTGCTGGCTCATGTTGGGCTGGCAGTTAAGTAAACTCCTTGCCCCAACCAGCTAGGACTTCTCACCTGAATTCTTGTCAGCCCTCAATGCTCTCATCCAGTTGTTCATCTTACCACAGTTAACCTTTACACTAAGCACCAACACTTCCTCCAGCATCTTTAGAATTCCTCCACTATATGCCACCCATGGCCCCTGGAGTTGTCATTATAAGTAGATTGTCTTAGACAACTTTAGGAAATTTGGGGTGAAATCATGCAGAGACCCTGGAAAGATTAGTCTCATATAAACATATTCTATGAAGAACACACCAGTAAAGAACTTCATTACAAGACAAGAGACACACATCAGAAGGAGAAAGCAGGCAGAGGATCTTGGTTGCCTACGTAACTCGTATAGGAAGCCTTATAATTAGGCTGTCATACTTGATGAAACCAGGGATGGGAACACAGCTCAAATCATGACTGACGTGGATGTTTCTTTCCTGTCTCATGGAATGTTACGGCATTAGGTTACACCCAGACTGCCGCTGTAGGAATGAAGGGAGAGCCGTGACCTCCTCCCCATGACTGGACTTAAAGGTGCAGAAAAAGTCAAATAATTCAACGCGGTGCACTGAGGGAGCATTGTTGTCCACAAGGGAAAAAAATAAGAATATACTCCTGGGAAATAATGCAATTTAATCAATCCTCTCCTTCAGAAATAGGAAATATTTAACTTTTCTGATTTTCATTTTTTTTGTTTTGCTTTCCAATAAAATAGGAAAAAAACTTTATTGGATACACACAAATTAATATTAAAATCCTATTAATTTCTCACTACGGTGCTACTGGGTAAGAAGGAGAAAGAGAGGAAATGGTTAGAGATACCCAAAATGTGAGCCACGTACAAATGGGAAACATTTGCACATTTACATGTTCCCTACCTTTAAAATAATAATAGCTCCCACTAATTGAATGCTTGCTGTTTGCCGGCCACTATGCCGAGGACCTCAGAAGGACTCTGTTTGGTAAGTCCTCTTATTGTCCCCACTTCACACGTGAGGAAACTGAGGCTTAGCGAGGTTAAATAATTGGAGTATATCTAGGGAATAGTAGGGCTGGGATTTGAACCTAGACAGTATACACAGCGAGCCTGAACTTTCCACCACCAAATTATACTGGTCCTAGGCCCCAAACTCCAACATATCTCAATTATGGGGAACACTAATGTTTCTTCCAAAGGCTTGCCAGGAAAGATACGACCGAAAACTGTCAAATCTCTCAAAGCAAAAGAAAGTAGTATCTCAAAGTAAGTTTTTGGCCTTTACGTATGCCTGTGGATACATGGCAAACAATGAAAGGAATCAAGAGAACTGCTGAAAATTACCAGTTGTACTGAAAGCAAAATAAAAGAGCTACAGCATTTTCATCTTAATCCATTTTCCTGGGTTTCTTTTAGGTTAGAGGAATTGTCAAGTAATAGTTTATTTTAAATTCAAAACTGACACAGACTTTAAAGTTAAATGAACCCAAACTAAGGGTTGGCGGGGAGGGGCGGGCACCTGGCTGGCAAATCACTCAGTTCAGCTCTTTGTCATGTAATATCTCAGTCTTAGTACATCTTTCTGATGATCACATTTGCATCATTCAGAACAGCACTGTCTGGACCTATTCTCTATCATTAGTGACTAGGTGCTCCGGCTCTTTACCTCTAATTCTTCCAAACTTGCTAAAAGAAGAAAAAGACTTTCATATTAAGTTTTATTTTTAAAATTCTTTCTCAAAGGCCTCACTACTTCTCCATAAAAATTTCAACTTTCAAATGAGGGTTTATCAAAGTATAATATTTTAAATGTTAAAAACGTGACTCTCGTATAAAGTGAGCACATATCACAGACTTATTTCTCTCATTAATCAGAAAATAAAGCTGGTTCAAAGGATAATGTGAGAGATGGAGTATACACAGGAACTGAAAGAAGGAATGCAGGAATAAGATTATGAAACTTGATATAAAAGTATTGTGTCCTACAGAGCAACAAAAATGTAAACTTTGGGGTTACCTATTTTGCTGGACCGAAATTATTTACATCTCAATCAGACCCCCCAAAAAAGTTTGAAGTTATCATATAACCTCTCAGAGGCCGGGCTCTAATCAAGAGCAAATAGTAAATCAAACAAAGGTATGTTTCCCTCTAGAGTTAAATAATCCTTGGATGGGCCTGTGAGGAGAAGCTCCTGTATGTCACTGAAAGGACACACAGTCATCCTTTTGCCTTATTTCCAAGTTTTAGATAATTTTTCTGAACAAATTTTGTATCTAAAAAGTATTTGATTGGCAATAGGCAATGGAATTTCAGTTTCACAGTCTTCAAAATTCCCATGAGCAAAAGTATTCTTTGTAGAACCTACTGTGATTTATGATTCTGGACTTCCGGACTAATCCCTGGCAATCAATTTATTCTAGATGGTAAATGTACTCCCATCCTGTGACTCCATCATCAAATTTGCTACTAGAACCAAATCCCAGTCTACTTCTAAGCTCCCTCCCCTCTCTTCCCTGGCACTGATTCTAAAGACTGAAGGACACTGAAAAACTATAGTCAGGAGTCTTCAGGGCAAGGACACAATCTATTTTTGAGTCAATCTGCTTTAAGTTCCTCTGGGTTCACTGTTGATATCTTGTCATCTGTTCTTTCTGGAAGGACAACTGAACTTGGGGGCTCTGGAAGGTTGTACAATCGGTTCCTGCTTACACAGTGCCTCCTCTCAATTCACCTTCATCCCTAAGCAGGCTTGTGTGGCTCAGAAATGCTTCAGGGAGAGGATGTGTAGGAGCTGGAAGCATGGAAAGAAGAACTGAGGGCATTCCACGCAGGAATATTAAGGTGAGCAAAGGCATAGGGTGAGAACAAGAATGCAGTGACTGTGGCTTGACTAGAACCAAGGATTGGGGATGTGAGAAATAAGAGTGACAAGCAGGGGGTGTGGGTTATAGGACATAAGTAGAAGGTAATATTTGTTGAGTACCTACTGTGTGTCAGGCATTTTTGAGACTCATTTTGCAATGCCAATTTCAAATATTATTACTTATTCCCCAACTCAACATGGTAGAGGGAGACCTTTCACAATTAAAATATAGAAGCAGAGTAGTCTTTCTCCTAAGATCATATGTCTTCCATTTCCCTTATCAATAAACCACCATCAGATGCCAACTTTTTCTAGAAAATTTGGTCTGAGTGTGGCCTCAGCTGAAAACTAAACATGACCTATTCTCTGATGCTTGGATCTTATGTAACAAATCGTGCCTAAAATTGATATAGCCATCACAATAATCACTATCCTAGCTAATGTTTAGTGAACAATTATTATGTGCCAGGATTGTCCCCTGCAATCCCCATGACAACCCTACAGAGTAAGCACTACAATCAATTTCCAATTTGTAGAAAAGGAGTCTGTAAAATGAAGACATAAGCAATAAAGGCAAGGTCCCAGAGTCAGTTAGTGGGGGCACGAGGATTTGAATCCAGGCCTCTGACTCCACACTGAAGAGAAATCTGCTGTAATTGTTACATGGTGACCGTGGCTCTTCCAGGCCTTCCAACTTAATGTGCTCCTGTCTCCCCACAATCTCACATCTCACCTCCACCCTCCCAGTCTGCCCAAAAGCCAAGAGACAACATGCTGATGAAATTGCTCTAGCTGAAATAATAAAGGTAGAACATCTCAATCAAGCGTGGTGATGAAAGAGAGAGAGGAAAGGAATGAAGAGACAAGCAAAGGGCAGTGGACAGTGGTCAGGCTTGGATTCTGGAACTAGACTTCCTGAGTTCAAATCCCAGCTTCATGATTTACTAATTGTGTGACCTTGAGCGAGTTACTTAACTTTTCTGTGCTTTAGTTTCCCCATCTGTAAAATGGGGATAATGATACACCCCACCTGAAGGTCCTTATAAGGATTAAATGGCGAATATTTGTAAAGCATGTAGAACAGGGCCTGAGATGTTTAAAAACAGGATATAAAATAGAGAAACAAATGCAAGACTAGATTAGCAGCTCCTTTCAGGCAAGGAGATAGGGTTTCAAAAGGCCATCAGTCAAAAACATTGCTCACAAATCTAAAGCAAAACTACACCAAGGGTAGTAACTGACATGTGTTGGGGGAAGGCATAATTAATTTGCTTTGGTTCTAGCCCAGCAGCAGTGGCATGTATGATAGCGTGTGTCTTTAGAGTTCAAGAACACAAAAGCTTCTGAGTGCAAGTGTTCTGTAAAGAGGGCTATCTCCCTACAGTAATTCAGTTTTCCTGGTGGGAGATCCATTCATTGCACTGACTGAAAATGGCCAGTCAGCCACATGAGATACTATTTCCCAGGAATGGGAATTATCCCTATTTGGATAACATCCCACCAAAATTATGTAGTGGAAATCATAAAATTGCCAGATTGTATATATCTCATTAAGTAACTCAACAGGGACGAGATTGGTGGGCTGAGTCTGGCCACCTTAGCCAGATCCTCCTATTTTTACCTCCTGCAGATTTCTGCCTTCTATACCAGTTAGATTTTGTCGTTTCCCTTTTAGGGCCCCTTTTTCCATAAACGTCACTGTGGCATCATTTTACCAAGCAACAGACTTAATGACACATAATGGCTTGCAGAGCTGGATGCTCCTGTGAGTCCCTTAGCTGTGTATTATAAAAGCAAGTGTCCTCAGACACCCTGCATAGTTGTTCTGTTGCTCTGCTGCTACTATTTATCTTTTATTTCCTTTTCAGTGGTTACTTCAACTGCTTTTCTTCATCAATTCCTTTTTTCCCAGATCACTGCTAAAAGCCAACATTTCCACCTCATGCAGTGAAATAGGTTCTAACAGGTGTAGCTGTTACAAAATATTGGGGAAAGTAGGTTGATAGAAAGCAAAATAATTCTCAGTTCCACGAACTTTGTCTAGATAAAATTTAACATTTAATTGCTGTGTCAAACAAGCAAAATATTCTAGCAAAATGGGAAGCTTATAGAAATATTAGCTACATTTTATCAAGTGTTTCTTTTTTTCCTAAAACACAGATTTTGCTGTTAAAAAAAGTTTTCTACACCTTTCAATGTGATATTCTTACCTTAGGGCCAAAATCTTCAGGTACCTTAATTTTAAAATGTATCAATCAGCAAATTAAGGGAGATTCATTCTTCAGACTTGTAACCTATTAGAAATGCATCTAACTCTGTGGAACCAGAGAGTTGGCACTGCACGCAACACCTTTGCCATGTGGCTGACAGGGTCTTTGTGCTCTGGGTGGGTGTCAGGCCTGAGCTTCTAAGGTGGGAGAGCTGAGTTCAGGACTTTGGTCCACCAGAGACCTCCCAGCTCCATATAATATCAAACAGCGAATGCTCTCCCAGAGACCTCCATCTCAACGCTAAGACCCAGCTCCACTCAACAACCAGCAAGCTACAGTGCTGGACACCCTCTGCCAAACAACTAGCAAGACAGGAACACAACCCCACCCATTAGCAGAGAGGCTGCCTAAAATCATAATAAGGTCACAGACACCCCAATACACACCACCAGACGTGGTCTCGCCCACCAGAAAGACAAGATCCAGCCTCATCCACCAGAACACAGGCACCAGTCCCCTCCACCAGGAAGCCTACAAAACCCACTGAACAAAAGTTACCCACTGGGGGCAGACACCAAAAATAACAGGAACTAAGAACCTGCAGCCTGCAAAAAGGAGTCCCCAAACACAGTAAGTTAAGCAAAATGAGAAGACAGAGAAATACACAGCAGATGAAGGAGCAAGGTAAAAGCCCAGCAGACTAAACAAATGAAGAGGAAATAGGCAGTCTACCTGAAAAATAATTCAGAGTAATGATAGTGAAGATGATTCAAAATCTTGGAAATAGAATGGAAAAATACAAGAAACATTTAACAAAGACCTAGAAGAACTAAAGAGCAAACAAACAGAGATGAACAACACAATAAATGAAAATAAAAATTCTCTACAAGGAATCAATAGCAGAATAACTGAGGCAGAAGAACGGATAAGTGACCTGGAAGATAAAATAGTGGAAATAACTACCACAGAGCAGAATAAAGAAAAAAGAATGAAAAGTATTGCGGACAGTCTCAGAGACCTCTGGGACAACATTAAATGCACCAACATTCAAATTATAGGGGTCCCAGAAGAAGAATAGAATAAGAAAGGGACTGAAAAAATATTTGAAGAGATTATAGTTGAAAACTTCCCTAATAAGGGAAAGGAAATAGCCAAAAAAGTCTAGGAAGCGCAGAGAGTCCCTGACAAGATAAATCCAAGGAGAAACATGCCAAGACACATATTAATCAAACTATCAAAAATTAAATACAAAGAAAAAATATTAAAAGCAGCAAGGGAAAAGCAACAAAAAACATACAATGGAATCCCCATAAGGTTAACAGCTGATCTTTCAGCAGAAACTATGCAAGCCAGAAGGGATTGGCAGGACATATTTAAAGTGATGAAAAAGAAAAACCTACAACCAAGATTGCTCTACCCAGCAAGGATCTAATTCAGATTTGACAGAGGAATTAAAACCTTTACAGACAAGCAAAAGCTAAGAGAATTCAGCACCACCAAACCAGCTTTACAACAAACGCTAAAGGAACTTCTCTAGGCAGGAAACACAAGAGAAGGAAAAGACCTACAATAACAAACCCAAAACAATTAAGAAAATGGGAATAGGAACATACATATCAATAACTACCTTAAATGTAAACGGATTAAATGCTCCAACCAAAAGACATAGACTGGCTGAATGGATACAAAAACAAGACCTGTATATATGCTATCTACAGGAGACCCACTTCAGACCTAGGGACACATACAGACTGAAAGTGAGGGGATGTAAAAAGATATTCCATGCAAATGGAAATCAAAAGAAAGCTGGAGTAGCAATTCTCATCTCAGACAAAATGGACTTTAAAATAAAGGTTATTACAAGAGACAAAGAAGGACACTACATAATGATCAAGGGATCAATCCAAGAAGCAAATATTACAATTGTAAATATTTATGCACCCAACATAGGAGCACCTCAATACATAACGCAAATGCTAACAGCCATAAAAGGGGAAATTGACAGTAACAAAATAGTAGGGGATTTTAACACCCCACTTTCACCAATGGACAGATCATCCAAAATGAAAATAAAAAAGAAACACAAGCTTTAAATGATACATTAGATCAGATGGACTTCATTGATATTTATAGGACATTCCATCCAAAAACAACAGAATGCACTTTCTTCTCAAGTGCTCACAGAATATTCTCCAGGATAGATCATATCTTGGGTCACAAATCAAGCCTTGGTAAATTTAACAAAATTGAAATTGTATCAAGTATCTTTTCCGAAAACAACGCTATGAGACTAGATAACAATTACAGGAAAAAAATCTGTAAAAAATACAAACACATGGAGGCTAAACAATACACTACTAAATAACCAAGATATCACTGGAGAAATCAAAGAGGAAATCAAATAATACCTAGAAACAAATGACAATGAGAACATGACGACCCAAAACCTATGGGATGCAGCAAAAGCAGTTCTAAGAGGGAAGTTTAGAGCAATACAATCTTACCTCAGGAAACAAGGAACATCTCAATTAAACAACCTAATCTTACAACTAAAGCAATTAGAGAAAGAAGAACAATAAAACCCCAAAGTTAGCAGAAGGAAAGAAATCATAAAGATCAGAACAGAAATAAATGGAAAAGAAATGAAGGAAACAATAGCAAAGATCAATAAAACTAAAAACTGGTTCTTTGGGAAGATAAACAAAATTGATAAACCATTAGCCAGACTCATCAAGAAAAAAAGGGAGAAGACTCAAATCAATAGAATTAGAAATGAAAAAGGAGAAGTAACAACTGACACTGCAGAAATACAAAGGATCATGAGAGACTACTACAAGCAACTATATGCCAATTAAATGGACAACCTGGAAGAAATGGACAAATTCTTAGAAAAACACAACCTTCCAAGACTGAACAAGGAAGAATTAGAAAATATAAACAGACTAATCACAAGCACTGAAATTGAGACTGTGATTAAAAATCTTCCAACAAAAAAAAGCCCAGGACCAGATGGCTTCACAAGTGAATTCTATCAAA
This sequence comes from Globicephala melas, assembly GCF_963455315.2. Taxonomy (NCBI): domain Eukaryota; kingdom Metazoa; phylum Chordata; class Mammalia; order Artiodactyla; family Delphinidae; genus Globicephala; species Globicephala melas. The sequence goes on from NC_083335.1 coordinate 113,414,933, forward strand.
AATTTACACAAGAGCTAACACCTATCCTTCTCAAGCTCTTCCAAAATATAAAAGAGGGAGGAACACTCCCAAATTCATTCTGTGAGGCCACCATTACCCTGATACCAAAACCAGACAAAGACGTCACAAAGAATGAAAACTACAAGCCAGTATCACTGATGAACATGGGTGCAAAAATTCTCAACAAAATACTAGCAGACAGAATCCAATAGCACATTAAAAGGATCATACACCATGATCAAGTGGGGTTTATTCCAGGAATGCAAGGATTCTTCAGTATATGCAAATCAATCAATGTGATAAACCATATTAACAAATTCAAGGAGAAAAACCATATGATCATCTCAATGGATGCAGATAAAGCTTTTGACAAAATTCAACACCCACTTATGATAAAAACCCTCCAGAAAGTAGGTATAGAGGGAACTTTCCTCAACATAATAAAGGCCATTATGACAAACCCACAGCCAACATCGTTCTCAATGGTGAAAAACTGAAACCATTTCCACTAAGATCAGGAACAAGACAAGGTTGCCCACTCTCACTACTATTATTCAACATAGTTTTGGAAGTTTTAGCCAGAGCAATCAGAGAAGAAAAAGAAATAAAAGGAAACCAAATTGGAAAAGAAGAAGTAAAATTGTTACTGTTTGCAGATGACATGATACTATATATAGAGAATCCTAAAGATGCTACCAGAAAACTACTAGAGCTAGTCAATGAATCTGGTGAAGTAGCAGGATACAAAATTAATGCACAGAAATCTCTTTCACTCCTATGCAGTAATGGTTAAAATTCTGAAAGAGAAGTTAAGGAAACACTCCTATTTACCACTGCAACAAAAAGAATAAAATACCTAGGAATAAACTTACTTTAGGAGACAAAAGACCTGTATACAGAATAGTATAAGACACTGATGAAAGAAATTAAAGATGATACAAATAGATGGAGAGATATACCATGTTCTTGGATTGGAAGAATCAACATTGTGAAAATTACTATACTTCCCAAAGCAATCTACAGGTTCAATGCAATCCCTATCAAACTACCACTGCATTTTTCACAGAACTAGAACAAAACAATCTCACAATTTGTATGGAAACAAAAAACACCCCGAATAGCCAAAGCACCCTTGAGAAAGAAAAACGGAGCTGGAGGAATCAGGCCTCCTGACTTCAGACTATACTACAAACCTATAGTAATCAAGACAGTATGGTACTAGCACAAAAATGGAAATATAGATCAATGGAACAGGATAGAAAGCCCAGAGATAAACCCACGCACATATGGTCACCTTATCTTTGATAAAGGAGGCAAGAATATACAATGGAGAAAAGACAGCCTCTTCAATAAGTGGTGCTGGGAAAACTGGACAGCTACATGTAAAAGAATGAAATTAGAACACTCCCTAACACCATACACAAAAATAAACTCAAAATGGATTAAAGACCTAAATGTAAGGCCAGACACTATCAAACTCTTAGAGGAAAACAAAGGCAGAACACTCTCTGACATAAATCACAGCAAGATCCTTTCTGAGCCACCTCCTAGAGAAATGGAAATAAAAATAAACAAATGTGACCTAATGAAACTTCAAAGCTTTTGCACAGAAAAGGAAACCATAAACAAGACAAAAAGACAAACCTCCGAATGGGAGAAAATATTTGCAAATGAAGCAACTGACAAAGAATTAATCTCCAAAATTTACAAGCAGCTCATAAAGCTCAATATGAAAAAAAAATTAACCCAATCCAAAAATGGGCAGAAGACTTAAATAGTCATTTCTCCAAAGAAGATATACAGATTGCCAACAAACACATGAAAGGATGCTTAACATCACTACTCATTAGAGACATGCAAATCAAAACTACAATGAGGTATCACCTCACACTGTTCAGAATGGCCATCATCAAAAAATCTAGAAACAATAAATGCTGGAGAGGGTGTGGAGAAAAGGGAACCCTCTCGCACTGTTGGTGGGAAGGTAAATTGATACAGCCACTATGGAGAACAGTATGGAGGTTCCTTAAAAAACTAAAAATAGAACTACCATACGACCCAGCAATCCCACTACTGGGCATATACCCTGAGAAAACCATAATTCAAAAAGAGTCATGTACCACAATGTTCATTGCAGCTCTATTTACAATAGCCAGGACATGGAAGCAACCTAAGTGTCCATCGACAGATGAATGGATAATGAAGATGTGGCACGTATATACAATGGAATATTACTTAGCCATAAAAAGAACGAAATTGAGTTTTTGTAGTGAGGTGGATGGACCTAGAGTCTGTCATACAGAGTGAAGTAAGTCAGAAAGAGAAAAACAAATACCGTATGCTAACACCTATATATGGAATCAAAAAAAAAAAGGTTATGAAGAACATAGGGGCAGGACAGGAATGAAGCTGCAGATGTAGAGAATGGACTTGAGGACACGGGGAGGGGGAAAGGTAAGCTGGGACGAAGTAAGAGAGTGGTATGGATATATATACACTACCAAATGTAAAATAGATAGCTGGTCGGAAGCAGCCACATAGCACAGGGAGATCAGCTCAGTGCTTTGTAACAACCTAGAGCAATGGGATTGGGAGGGTGGGAGGGAGATGCAAGAGAGAGGAGATATGGGGATATATGTGTATGTATAGCTGATTCACTTTCCTATAAAGCAGAAACTAACACACCATTGTAAAGCAACTATACTCCAATAACGATGTTTAAAAAAAAAAAAGAAAAGAAATGCATCTACTTCTTCCTTAGGTTCTGTTTTTCTCTAGCTTTCTTTCCCCTTTCCCTTTACATTTGGGCTATTTCCATAGACCCTCCTTCTTGCCAAGGACCCTCAGTTCCCATTAACACACATAAAACACAAAGGTTCTAAAGAGAACATTTAATTTGATTATAAGCAAATAATCCCAACAGAAAACTATGTATAATTTCATGTTACTACTGATAAACAGCAGGTGTTGCTTGTCTTTTTTTAAGGGATTATTTGTACCTCATGTTTTACCAAAATTACCCTATGTGACGTTTTGTTGCTAAGTCCCTTCTTAATATTATACCACAAATATCCAAGACAACTAACTTTAGCCTCTACAAAAGATGCAATTCTTTGTTTTTGACTATCTCGCTGCTGATTCATCATCAACACACATATTGGTATTGTCCTGTTACTTGGACCTGATTCATCATCAACACACATACTGGTATTGTCCTGTTACTTGGTCCCATTTGTGACAGAGACATACAGATGTGCCTATTAGCTGACTGACATCAGAGGAACAGACTGTGTCCATTTGCTGTTTTCAAGGAAGGCCAAATGATCTATAAAACTTTCTAATAGAACCTCTGCTTTATCTAATAAGCAGACTTAATGATTCTTAGTTCTGAGTTTTCGAATCTCTATATTTCTCCAACTGCCTCAAGGTACGTCATGAAAGTGTTCAGGAAATTAGCAAATGAAATTAACTTTAGTTCAACCTAAACTTGGTTGGATGTCTTCACTTTGAAGGTAGTAAATCCATTAAATTAAATAAAAATATGGTGGAAAAATTAAAAGATAGGAAAAAATTCTATCTTTTACCCTAGTTTTCCTCTGTAAAATCCTACTTTTCCTCTGTAGTAGAAACATATACTGATTTACTAAAGCTTAGTGGACTGTAAAATAAACAAAACAAAAGTAAAAATAATTTAAAAAAACCTTGATATATCTATAATTGGGTGTTGAAAGTTCTAACCCTATTCTCCCCTCTGTGGACTATAATCCCTAAAACTGAGCCATGCTGCTGTAATGACTTTGACTAACTGGAGGAAATGAGCCTACAATGAGATTGCAGAAAATTGCAAAAAATAATGAGGAATAGAAATGTTTTTTAATATTAAATAATATTCCAAATGTTAAATATCAGAACAACAGGCAGGCATCGTAGATCTCCCCTGGTCTCCCAGGTTCTGATGTAAACAGGGACTTGCTTAGTTACAAGTGATCTTTGCTTTACCCAGAGATGTACAAAATGTCCAAATTAAACAGTCCCTTTTATCTTGATTGTATATGATATAAAATACTCCTAAGGCTTACCAACAGACCTAAGGTATATATTGAGATAACTCATAGATGAAACAGACTTATCATAGCATCCCATGGTACCCCTGGGTTAAAATACATATATTTTAACCGAGAAGAACCTGGTTCGTGCTGAATGTTGCTTTTTGCAGGATTTTATCACAATAATTCTTCAATCAACACTTCTATTTAAATAGTTATTTTCTAGCCTTCTTCCAGTGAATATTTTGGTGTACTGGGTGAGGAAAAAAACAACAACAGTTTTTGCAAGATAAAAACATTGGCATTTTCACCCAAATAAAAGGTGATATAACTTTCATAGTTATTATTTTTTAAATGCTTGATATTTGTGTGAACTTATATTTGTGTGAACTTATATCCGTTGGCTGTGTAAGTATCTTATTCTGCCTTAAGATCCTCGGGAGGATCTTAAGGCAGAATAAGATACTTACACAGCCAACGGATATAAGCTAAGCAGTTTTCATCAGGGACTCACGATGGCTCCAGAAATGTGATTCAGGCCTCATATGTCCAAAGAATAACTGATAGATGATGTGTCAAATTTAAAGTGGACACACATTCTTTCCTATCTAGAAAGAGAGTCTATTTTGCCACCCCCTGGATCTGGGCTGGGCTGAAACTGCTTTACCAACAGAATAACAGAATACAGCAAAAATGATGCCTTTAAGAGGCCTGGCAGCTCTTGCTTTTTCTCTTGGAAGCCAGCTGCCATTTAAGAAGTATGCCCACCCTGAGCCCATCATGCTCTGATAATGAGCATGAGACACTACATGGAGAAAGAGTCCAATGAAACCAAAGGCGCCAGATATGTGTGTGAAGAAGCTCTCCTGGAAGTGGACTAGCTACCCTCCTGCCCCCTTCCCCATCCCCTCCTCCTTTCCTGCCTCAGCCTAGGACACAAGGAGCAGAAAGGAGCTGTCCAGCTAAGCCCTTTCTGAATTCCTGACCCATAAAATCGTCATCAAAATATAATATATATTTTTATATATAATATATATATATATTTTTTATATATAAAAATATATATATATATATAATGGCTGTTTTAAACCTCTAATTTTTAGGGTGGTTTGCTAAAACAAATGGATAAACTAAGAGATGATTCATTTTGCATTATTTAAAGGTTAGCTTTATAATAACTTTTAAAGCAAGGAGGTATTAAGAGCAAATTGGATATTTTTTTCCCTGTAGACTAGTATATGAATACCAGGAGAATAATTACCTTTTTAGCTAAATTTGACTTCACTTCTCCTAATCTAGTCTAATCTACTAAATGAAGACACTAGATTTTAGGTTGAGCTGCATGAGCTGTTTATATATTTTGGAGATTAATCCTTTGTCAGTTGATTCGTTCGTAAATATTTTCTCCCATTCTGAGGGTTGTCTTTTAGTCTTGTTTCTAGTTTCCTTTGCTGTGCAAGAGCTTTTAAGTTTCATTAGCTCCCATTTGTTTATTTTTGTTTTTATTTCCATTACTCTAGGAGGTGGATCAAAAAAGATCTTGCTGTGATTTATGTCAAAGAGTGTTCTGCCTATGTTTTCCTCTAAGAGTTTTACAGTGTCTGGTCTTACATTTAGGTCTTTAATCCATTTTGAGTTTATTTTTGTGTATGGTGTTAGGGAGTGTTCTAATTTCATTCTTTTACATGTAGCTGTCCAGTTTTCCCAGAATCACTTATTGAAGAGGCTGTCTTTTCTCCATTGTATGTCCTTGCCTCCTTTATCAAATATAGGGTGACCATATGTGCATGGGTTTTTTCTCTGGGCTTTCTATCCTGTTCCATTGATCAATATTTCTGTTTTTGTGTCACTACCATACTGTCTTGATGACTGTAGCCCTGTAGTATAGTCTGAAGTCAGGGAGTCTGATTCCTCCAGCTCCGTTTTTTTCCCTCAAGATTGCTTTGGCTATTCGGGGTGTTTTGCGTTTCCATACAAATTGTGAGATTTTTTTGGTTCCAGTTCTGTAAAAAATGCCACTGGTAATTTGAGAGGGATTGCATTGAATCTGTAGATTTCTTTGGGTAGTATAGTCATTTTCACAATATTGATTCTTCCAATCCAAGAACACAGTATATCTCTCCATCTGTTTATGTCATCTTTGATTTCTTTCATCAGTGTCTTATAGTTTTCTAAGTACAGGTCTTTTACCTCCTTAGGTAGGTTTATTCCTAGGTATTTTATTCTTTTTGTTGCAATGGTGAATGGGATTGTTTCCTAATTTCTCTTTCTGATCTTTCGTTGTTAGTGTATAGGAATGCAAGAGATTTCTGTGCATTAATTTTATATCCTGCAACTTTACCAAATTCATTTATTAGCTCTAGTAGTTTTCTGGTGGCATCTTTAGGATTCTCCATGTATAGTATCCTGTCATCTGCGAACAGTGACAGTTTTACTTATTCTTTTCCAATTTGTATCCCTTTTATTTCCTTTTTTCTCTGATTGCCGTGGCTAGGACTTCCAAAACTATGTTGAATAATAGTGGCGAGAGTGGACATCCTTGTCTTGTTTCTGATCTTAGAGGAAATGCTTTCAGTTTTTCACCATTGAGAATGATGTTTGCTGTGGGTTTGTCGTATATGGTCTTTATTATGTTGAGGTAGGTTCCCTCTATGCCTACTTTCTGGAGGGTTTTTTATCATAAGTGGGTGTTGAATTTTGTCAAGCTTTTTCTGCATCTATTGAGAAGATCATGTGGTTTTTATTCTTCAATTTGTTAATATGGTGTATCACATTGATTGATTTGCGTATATTGAAGAATCCTTGCATCCCTGGGAAAAATCCCACTTGATCATGGTATATGATCCTTTTAATGTGTTGTTGGATTCTGTTTGCTAGTATTTTGTTCAGGATTTTTGCATCTATATTCATCAGTGATATTGGTCTGTAATTTTCTCTTTTTTTGTAGTATCTCTGTCTGGTTTTGGTATCAGGGTGATGGTGGCCTTGTAGAATGAGTTTGGGAGTGTTCCTTCCTCTGCAATTTTTTGGAAGAGTTTAAGAAACATGGGTGTTAGCTCTTCTCTAAATGTTTGATAGAATTCACCTGTGAAGCCATGTGGTCTTGGACTTTTGTTTGTTGGAAGATTTTTAATCACAGTTTCAACTTCATTACTTGTGATTGGTCTGTTCCTGTTTTCTATTTCTTCCTGGTTCAGTCTTGGAAGGTTATACCTTTCTAAGAATTTGTCCATTTCTTCCAGGTTGTCCACTTTTTTGGCATAGAGTTGCCTGTGGTAATCTCTTAGGATGCTTTGTATTTCTGCGATGTCCATTGTAACTTCTCCTTTTTCATTTCTAATTTTATTGATTTGAGTCCTCTCCCTCTTTTTCTTGATGAGTCTGGATAAAGGTTTATCAATTTTGTTTATCTTCTCAAAGAACCAGCTTTTAGTTTTATTGATCTTTGCTATTGTTTCCTTTGTTTCTATTTCATTTATTTCTGCTCTGATCTTTACGATTTCTTTCCTTCTACTAACTTTGCATTTTGTTTGTTCTTTCTCTAGTTCCTTTAGGCGTAAGGTTAGATTGTTTATTTGAGATTTTTCTTGTTTCTTGAGGTAGGATTGTATTGCTATAAACTTTCCTCTTAGAACTGCTTTGCTGCATCTCATAGGTTTTAGATCATCATGTTTTCGTTGTAATTTGTCTCTAGGTAATTTTTGATTTCCTGTTTGATTTCTTCAGTGATCTCTTGGTTATCTAGTAACAGCCTCCATATGTTTGTGTTTTTTACATTTTTTTCCCTGTAATTGATTTCTAATCTCATAGCATTGTGGTCGGAAAACATGCTTCATACAATTTCAATTTTCTTAAGTTTACCAAGGCTTGATTTGTGACCCAAGATGTGATCTATCCTGGAGAATGTTCCATGTGCACTTGAGAAGAAAGTGTAATCTGCTGTTTTTGGATGGAATATCCCATAAATATCTATTAAATCTACCTGGTCTATTGTTTCATTTAAAGCTTGTGTTTCCTTATTAATTTTCTGTCTGGATGATCTGTCCATTGGTGTAAATGAGGTGTTAAAGTCCCCCACTATTATTGTGTTACTGTTGATTTCCTCTTTTATAGCTGTTAGCAGTTGCCTTACGTATTGAGGTGCTCCTGTGTTGGGTGCATATATATTTATAATTGGTCTATCTCCTTCTTGGATTGATCCCTTGATCATTATGTAGCATCCTCCCTTGTCTCTTGTAACATTCTTTATTTTAAAGTCAATTTTGTCTGATATGACTATTGCTACTCCAGCTTTCTTTTGATTTCCATTTGCATGGAATATCTTTTCCATCCCCTCGCTTTTAGTCTGTATGTGTCCCTAGGTCTGAAGTGGGTCTCTTGTAGACAGCATATATATGGGTCTTGTATTTGTATCCATTCAGCGAGCCTGTGTCTTTTGGTTGGAGCATTTAATCCATTCACGTTTAAGGTAAGTATCAATATGTATGTTCTTATGACCATTTTCTTAATTGTTTTGGGTTTGTTTTTGTAGGTCCTTTTCTTCTCTTGTGTTTCCCACTTAGAGAGGTTCCTTTAGCATTTGTTGTAGAGCTGGTTTGGTGGAGCTGAATTCTCTTAGCTTTTGCTTGTCTGTAAAGCTTTTGATTTCTCCATCAAATCTGAATGAGATCCTTGCCGGGTAGAGTAATCTTCGTTGTAGGTTCTTCCCTTTCATCACTTTCAATATGTCATACCACTCCCTTCTGGCTTGTAGAGTTTCTGCTGAGAAATCAGCTGTTAACCTTATGGGAGTTTCCTTGTATGTTATTTGTCTTTTTTCCCTTGTTGCTTTCAATAATTTGTCTTTGGCTTTAATTTTTGTCAGTTTGATTACTATGTGTCTCAGCGTGTTTCTCCTTGGGTTTATCCTGCCTGGGACTCTCTGTGCTTCCTGGACTTGCGTGGCTATTTCTCTTCCCATTTTAGGGAAGTTTTCGACTATAATCTCTTCAAATATTTTCTCGGGTCCTTTCTCTCTCTCTTCTCCCTCTGGGACCCCTATAATGCGAATGTTGTTGCCTTTAATGTTGTCCCAGAGGTCTCTTAGGCTGTCTTCATTTCTTTTCATTCTTTTTTCTTTATTCTGTTCCACGGCAGTGAATTCTATCATTCTGTCTTCCAGGTCACTTATCCGTTCTTCTGCCTCAGTTATTCTGCTATTGATTCCTTCTAGTGTAGTTTTCATTTCAGTTATTGTATTGTTCATCTCTGTTTGTTTGTTCTTTAATTCTTCTAGGTGTTTGTTATTTAATTCTTCTAGGTCTTTGTTAAACATTTCTTGCATCTTCTCGATCTTTGCCTCCATTCTTTTTCCAAGGTCGTGGATCATCTTCACTATCATTATTCTGAATTCTTTTTCTGGAAGGTTGCCTATGTCCACTTCATTCAGTTGTTTTTCTGGGGTTTATCTTGTTCCTTCGTCTGGTACATAGTCTTCTGCCTTTTCATTTTGTCTATCTTTCTGTGAATGTCTCTCTCAGAGTTCCTGAGGCCACAAGTCCAAAACCAAGGTGCCGGCAGGGCCACACCCACTCCATAGGCTTTAGGAAGGAATCCTTCCATGCTTCTTCCAGCTCCTGGGGGTTCCTTGTCGACACAGCACTCCAATCTCTGCCTCTTTCTTCTATCAGCTTTACCTCTGTGATTCTGTGTCCTCTCCTCTTCTTGTAAGCACACCAGTCATTAGACTTAAGGTCCATTTCAAATCTAGTATGATATCACTGCATGATCCTTAACCCTATTTCCAAATAAGGTCATGTTCTGAGGCTACCAATAGACACGAATTTTAGGGGGAGACTATTCAATTCACTATGGGGTATAAATTGAAAATGAAAACTGAAACTGGAGATAGGAGGAAAAATTAGAAAACCATGAAATAATAAAGTTCAGAAATGAGGAAAGTCAGAGCTAAGGTATTGCCTGTGGGGATTCCATTGTATTTTATAAGTAGATATATACATCATGGTTGCTATTACAGGCAGTAAGTTAATGATTGAGGTATGTTCAGGAAGCAGCAGGAGGCCAAAGGAGACCCTAGAGCCAGCTGGAGGAAGAGGTTGGTTAGAGAAGGTTTCTAAGAGATCATGAAGCATTGATAGGCAAAGGAGAGGGAGGAGGCTTCACTCCAGAGAACAGGTGGAATAAAGACATAGAAGTAAAATTCAGTGCAATGGCATGTGGAGAAAACTATAAACAATTTGATGTTGTTGGGGTACAAAATGTAAGGCATAGATGAGCAGTAATGTCCTACTGTATAGCACGGAGAAGTATCTTCACTATCCTGCAATAAACCATAATGGAAACGAATATATAGGTATATGTATGGCTGAATCACTTTGCTGTACAGTAGAAATTAACACAATTGTAATTGTGTGCCAGCCCCCAGATCTCCTACCTGACACTGACTTACTACTTGAAACTTTATTTATTGCACCATGTTGGTGTGGTGGGCAGGGTGGGGCCTGCCCTAGATATAGGGGCCCTGCTGAGCGGTTCCCCACCCCAGGTGCCGGGTGCCTGACCAGATTCCCCCCAGTGCTGCTGCTATCCCCATGCTACCCAGGCCTCCACCTCCCGAGGGAGCCTCCAAGAGCCTTGCTGTTTACATGGAGCCATTTAAGGCTTTGAGCAGGGGAGTGGCATGGTCCCAATTTCCTCTTAGAATGATTCATCTGGCAAGCAGAATAAAGGTTAGATTGGAGAAGGGAGGTTAATTAGGATGCATTTGTAATCCAGGCAAAAGATGATCAGGGCCTGATTAGGGCAGCCATCACAGATTTAGAGAGGAAAATGTGGAATCAAGAAATAAAAACAGCAGGATGTGGTGATTCATGGTGTGGGGGAGCAAAACTTGTCACTCCAAAATGTCTCTTTGGCAAGCATATTATTTCAAGTTGAAAACAATCATAGCCCAAAAGACTCAAGGAGAAACTTTGACCTTCCCACTAACTGCCCAAGAAATTTAGACAGAGAGCCTGTTACAGGAATAGAGCTATCAGCAGACATATCTGCGAAGAATATGGACTAGGTGTGGTGGGGGAAACTCAGAGATCAGAGTCCACTCTGTGTCCCATTGTCTCCGCAGGGCCCAGCAAACATTTACTTACAAAACATTTGCTTTCCCATCTCCATGTGAATTGCCTTCCTCCCCTTGGAAGTCCCACACCCTCACCACCAACATCCTCTTTTGTCTTCAGCTGAAGATGGTACTTAAAGTAAAGGTTTTGGCCATTTGGGCGAGTGACTCGGTTTTCCTGGGTCTCTCCCATGTACACATGTTATTAAACTCTGTTTGATTTTCTCCTGTTAATCTGTCTCACGTCAAGTTAATTCTTAGACCAGTCAGAAGAACCTAGAGGGTAGAGGAAATTTTCTTCCTCCCCAACAATGGGATGTTGGGGATCAGGACAAGGGAAGAATCAAGGCTGTCAACCGGAATGGGTGATGGGTGATGGTGACGCCACCCACTGAAACAGAGAATACAGAAACAGGTTTGCAGTACAGATGATAATGAGTTTATTTTATAATACTTTGAGTTTGTGGTGTGGGACTCGAGGGACATTGTTCCAGCTAATGATTAAGAACTCTCCAGACAATAGGGGCTTCTTAGACAATGGGTGAATTTCCAGGATGTCCGGCCCCCTTCCGAGAAGGAGGGAGATAACAAAATGTAAAAAAGGTGTCTGTCAAAGACCAATCAGGCAGCTGGGGACAAGTTCCCTCTCTGGTCCGAGCCTAAGCCGGGACCAATCAGCAGGAGAACACAACCAAATCTATAATTTACATACGGGGAAATGGGAACCTATAAAACTGACATATTCGCGCCCAAAAGGGTTCCTTCTTCGACCTCCTACGTGAGGACCAAGGAACCCCGGTGCACCGGCCTTCAATAAACCTCTTGCGTTTTGCATCGGCTTCCGACTCTTGTTGTTTCCTGGGCGAGTCGAAACTCCTAGGAGACCGCGCAGGTCTAACATTTGGGGGCTCGTCCGGGATTCCACTCGCCCCGGACCACAAGAACATCGGGAGTTGGAGGTACCAGGTAAGCTCGAGCTTGATTGTCTGTTTGTCCCTTGTTCTTTGTGGGCCATTATCGGAGGAAAGCCGTAAGAATCGGCTTATTATGGAATCTGTATCGGACCTCTGGCTAGGCAGACGTGCTAATAGCCGGCGTCCATGAGCCCTAGGGGACGCCCTGGTGGCTCATCTGGAAGGAGAGGCAAACTCTGTCTCCCCTTCACTCGGTTTCGGCAGTTCCCTTGGTGATAACTGCCATCTGAAGAGGTTTCGGTTTTGAAGCGAGCTCGCGGTGGCCCATGTGTATATGTGTTTCGTGGAGTTTTTAACTGTTTCTGTATTGTGGTCTATTCTTCTTCTCTGACGGACGACAATGGGACAAACTATGACGACTCCTCTTTCCCTTACCCTAAGCCATTGGACCGAAGTTCGGGCCAGAGCCCATAATTTTTCGGTAGAGGTAAAGAAAGGAAAGTGGCAGACTTTGTGTGCCTCTGAATGGCCAACATTTCAGATAGGATGGCCCCCCGAAGGATCCTTTTTATTAGACAAGATTAAGCTGCTGAAGTCTAAGATATTTAATATAGATCCCCACGGACATCCAGACCAAGTACCATATGTCTTGGTCTGGGAAGATTTAATTCTCTCCCCACCTCCGTGGGTCCGGCCCTTTGTTTCCTCAACAGGTACGTCCGCGCACACATCAGCAGCGTCGGAGATATTAGCCTTAAAGAAAAACCCCAACACGGAGAAGCTACCCGACGCCCCGGATCCACCGAAGGCGATTTATCCTGACCCGCAGTCCGATTTGCTTCTTTTGGATTCCCCACCCCCTTATCCTCCGGCCCCAAATCCCCTACCACCTAGAGGACCCCCAGCTCCACTGCCCTCGGCACCAAAGGAACCATCCATGATGGAAGAAGAAAGGGGTCCCTCAGCGGGCACTAGGAGCCGGAGGGCTATCTCCCCGGACTCCACTGCCCTACCTCTTAGAGAATATGGCCCCCCCGACGGCCAAGGGAATAGACCTCTCCAATATTGGCCCTTTTCCTCTGCAGATCTTTATAATTGGAAAATGCATAACCCAACTTTTTCCGAAAATCCACAGGCCCTTACCGCTTTAATAGAATCTCTTGTTTTCTCCCACCAGCCCACATGGGATGATTGTCAGCAGCTGCTTCAGACTCTCCTAACGACTGAGGAGAGGCAACGGGTTCTTTTAGAAGCCAGAAAAAAAATGTATTAGGCGCCAATGGGCAACCTACCCAGCTGCCTAACGAGATTGATGCTGGTTTCCCACTCGTCAGGCCAAACTGGGATTTCAATGCCCCGGAAGGTAGGGAGCGCCTGAAAATGTATCGCCAGGCTCTGGTGGCGGGTCTCCATGGAGCGGCCAGACGGCCCACTAATTTGGCTAAGGTAAGGGAAGTAACTCAGGGGCCCCAGGAATCGCCAACTGTGTTCCTGGAACGTTTAATGGAAGCCTTTAGACGCTTTACCCCTTATGATCCAACTTCGGAGGGACATAGGGCTACTATAGCAATGGCTTTCATAGATCAAGCGGCCCCTGATATTAAGAAGAAATTACAGAGGCTAGATGGCTTGCAGGGATTTTCGCTTCAGGAGTTAGTAAAAGAGGCAGATAAAGTATATAACAAAAGAGAAACAGAGGAAGAGAAGGAAGAAAGAAAGCAGAAAGAGCAGGAAGCCCGTGAAATAAGACGGGATAAGAGACAGGAGAGGAATTTAAGTAAGATACTGGCCACTGTGGTTGGAGGAAGAAATATAGGGGATAGAAATAGGCAGGAAGGGCGAACGGCAGACAGAAGGCGGCCATTAGACAAGGACCAATGTGCCTACTGTAAAGAAAAAGGACATTGGGCGAGAGAATGCCCTAAGAAAAAGAATGGAGGAAGGCCAACCAGAAACAAAATCTTAACATTGGAAGAAGACTAGGAAAGTCAGGGCTCGAACCCTCTCCCCGAGCCCCGGGTAACTCTTAAAGTGGAGGGGGAACCTGTTCAATTTTTGGTAGATACCGGAGCCCAGCACTCCGTCCTTCTCCACTCAAAAGGTCCTATCTCAGCTAAAAGGTCATGGGTACAAGGAGCCACTGGGAATAAACAATATTCATGGACCACACGAAGGACAGTAGATCTTGGGATTGGACGAGTAACCCATTCATTTTTGATTATTCCGGAATGCCCCTATCCTTTGCTGGGAAGAGATTTACTCTCCAAAGTAGGGGCTCAAATCCACTTTCAGCCAGAAGGTCCCACCATAACTGATAATAAGGGAAGGTTACTTCAAATACTGACTATGAAATTAGAAGATGAATATAAATTATACGAGCAGCCTTCATCCTCACGAGTTAATGTTACTGATTGGGTAACTCGGTTCCCTCAAGCCTGGGCAGAAACTGCCGGAATGGGGATGGCCAAAAATCGGCCCCCGGTGCTAGTGGAACTCAAGGCAACTGCCACCCCAATAACGGTCCGTCAATACCACATGAGTAGAGAAGCCAAAGACGGTATCCGTCCCCATATACAGAGGCTACTAGACTTGGGCATCTTAATAAGATGTCAATCAGCATGGAACACCCCTCTCCTGCCGGTAAAGAAACCAGGAACAAATGATTATCGGCCGGCGCAGGATCTACGAGAGGTAAACAAACGGGTGGCAGACCTGCACCCCACAGTTCCAAACCCTTACAACCTCCTGAGCACTCTTCCACCTCAACATACGTGGTATACTGTTTTGGACCTTAAAGATGGCTCACGGAGAGCAGAAAGGATACGATGGCCCAAATTCCGGCTCCCAAAAGCGCCAGGCAGGTTAGAGAATTTTTGGGGACGGCCGGATTCTGTAGACTATGGATTCCAGGGTTTGCTGAGCTGACGGCCCCATTGTACCCCCTAACCAAAAACAGCACTCCTTTCGTTTGGGGCGATAAGGAACAACGGGCTTTTGACCAAATCAAACGAGCTTTACTTTCAGCTCCAGCCCTAGGACTGCCAGATGTAACCAAACCTTTTCATTTATATGTGGCCGAAAATAAGGGCATTGCAAAAGGAGTATTGACTCAGAAATTGGGTCCCTGAAATCGCCCAGTTGCTTATTTGTCAAAAAAATTGGACCCTGTGGCATCAGGATGGCCCACCTGTTTAAAGATAATCGCTGCAGTGGCCGTTCTAGTCAAAGATGCTGACAAACTAACTTTAGGACAAAATCTAACGATAACAGCTCCTCATGCCCTGGAAAATGTAGTCCGTCAACCACCGGATAGGTGGCTAACTACTGCCAGGATGACCCATTACCAAACCCTGTTGCTAAACTCAGATCGCATCAAGTTTGCTCCAGCCACAGGACTCAATCCAGCCACCTTGCTACCTGATCCTGACTTGGAAGGCTCCACCATCATACATGATTGTCAGGAAGTACTAGCCGCAGCACACGGCAGTAGGCCAGATCTGATGGACCTGCCCCTCCCTGATGCTGATTTCACCTGGTTCATGGATGGGAGCAGTTTCCTGGAGGAAGGTAAGCGTCGAACTGGGGCAGCCGTGGTAGACGGAAAACAAGTCATATGGGCAGCGGCGCTACCACAAGGGACCTCAGCCCAACGAGCTGAATTAATTGCCCTGACGAGGGCATTAGAGATGGCAGAGAATAAAAAAGTAAACATCTACACAGACAGTAGATATGCGTTTGCTACCACTCATATCCACGGTGCCATTTACCAACAGAGAGGGCTACTAACTTCAGGTGGCAAAGAAATTAAAAACAAAGACGAAATCGTGGCTTTGTTGACTGCACTCATGCTTCCTACTAAAGTCAGTATCATCCACTGCCCTGGACTTCAAAAAGGAAATACCCCAATAATTAGGGGAAATAATATGGCTGACAAAGTGGCCCGAGAAATAGCATCGGGAGAAGTCATTTTAGGACTGTCAGATAAAGTTCCTGAAAAACGAGGCCGCGATGAAGAAATCATCCCGGCCACAACAAAAGGAACTTTGTCCCCTCAGCAAGCAGAATCCATGTTACAACAGATGCACAGATGGACACATTTGGGGACTAAAAAGACGGTAGCCTTGTTACAAAAAGCCGGGTACGAAACCCCTGGAATGACAAAATTAGCTGAACAAATTGTGCAGGAATGCGTCCCATGTCAACAGGTAAATGCTCACAAAGGGAAACTTGAAACTGGAAAGAGACTCAGGGGGGACCGCCCAGGAACTTACTGGGAAGTGGACTTTACCGAAGTGCGTCCTGGAAGGTACGGTAATAAATACCTTTTAGTTTTTGTAGACACTTTTTCAGGATGGATAGAGGCTTTCCCAACAAAGAAAGAAACAGCTGCTGTAGTAGCCAAGAAGGTTTTAGAAGAAATTTTTCCTCGATTTGGAGCATCAAAGGTAATAGGGTCTGATAATGGTCCAGCCTTCGTCGCCCAGGTAAGTCAGGATGTGGCCAGATATTTGGGGACTGATTGGAAATTACATTGTGCCTATAGACCCCAAAGTTTAGGTCAGGTAGAAAGAATGAATAGGACTCTAAAAGAGACCCTAACTAAATTGTCCTTGGAGACTGGCGGTACCGATTGGACGGTGCTCCTTCCTTTGGCCCTATTCCGGGTTAGAAATACACCTTCCCGATACCATCTTACTCCTTTTGAAATATTATATGGTGCCCCGCCTCCCCTCCTCACTTTAGGAAAAGAAATAAAACCTGATTGTCAAAATAACACTGACTTATATGCTAGGCTACTGGGACTCCAATTGGTCCAGAAAGAAATATGGTCCCAACTCGCCAAGGCCTACCAACCGGGAACACCGGGAGAAACTCATCCTTTCCAAGTCAGAGACTCCGTATACGTCCGTCGGCATCGAACCCAGACGTTGGAACCTCGATGGAAAGGACCATACACCGTCCTCCTCACCACCCCAACGGCCATAAAAGTGGACGGCATCGCTGCCTGGATCCATGCTTCACATGTGAAGGCTGCACCAGCGACGGCATCATCAGGATGGCGGGCCCAAAGAACCGACAACCCGCTCAAACTCAAGCTTCTACGAACCTAAGACTTATAATTTTGGTTTTACTGCCTTTACTGACTGTAAGTGATTTTAGCCCTCACCTCCCCCAACGTTTAACTTGGCAGGTAATTTCTCAGACTGGAGATGTAACCTGGTCCATTAGTCATACTGCACCCCCCTGGACCTGGTGGCCAGATCTTTTTCGTGATGTTTGTAAATT
Source organism: Globicephala melas (assembly GCF_963455315.2). Taxonomy (NCBI): domain Eukaryota; kingdom Metazoa; phylum Chordata; class Mammalia; order Artiodactyla; family Delphinidae; genus Globicephala; species Globicephala melas. Next base: position 113,432,293 of record NC_083335.1, read on the forward strand.
GGCTATAGGAGCACCTTATTGGGATACAGAAGATTCTCATGATATGAACACTGCCCCTTCCAAAGTTTCGGAAACTGATTGGTTTGGGCCGGGTTGCAAAAATGCAGGCAAAAGAATGATGCTTGGTATCCTCACTTTCTACGTATGCCCCGGGTTCCCCCGCCCTTGATCTCTGAATTATAAATGTGGTGGAACTGAAAACTTTTATTGCAAAAGCTGGGGATGTGAAACTACCGGGGATACTAATTGGAAACCCACCTCAACTTGGGATTTTATTACTGTAACGGCTAATTATTCTCATAATGAGGATACCGGACACCGGAGTAAATGTTCAGGATGGTGTCATCCCCTTAAAATTTCCTTTAGTAATCCCGGAAAAAGAGATAAAAAATGGATAAATGGTCATTCTTGGGGCGTTAGATTTTACATGAGGGGATATGATTTAGGAATATTAATGACCCTTAAGCTAAAGATTGAGACTCCTTCTCCTATATCAATAGGCCCAAATCCCATACTTGGCCCCCCTTTGCTTCCCCCGGCCCCTTCAGCTACGTCAACAAAGAATGAGACTAATGAAACCTCTGGATCCAAAGAACCCACAGTTAAGCCTGGGACTCCTCAGGATAGGATGCTTTCTTTGGTGCAGGCAGCCTTTACGGTTCTCAATGCTACAAACCCAGAGGCTACAAAATCATGTTGGCTTTGCTATGCTGCCCCTCCCCCTTATTATGATGCTATAGGATATAGCTCCAACTATACTAATTCTACCTCCTCCGACCAATGTCGATGGAAGCAAGAAGGGACCAGTAAATTAACCCTGTCCTCGGTTTCTGGAAATGGTACTTGTGTAGGAACACCTCCCCAGTCCCATAGACACCTTTGTCATGATTTCAGCCTCCCTTCAGGCTCAGGATATCTTGTACCTCCTCAAGATGGATGGTGGGCATGTAACACGGGGCTCACCCCTTGTGTCTCTTTAGAGGTTCTTAATACTTCAGCTGACTTTTGTGTGTTAGTGCAATTAGTCCCTAGACTTATCTACCATTCAGACTCATCCTTTTTAGATGAATATGTAGAAAAAACAAAAGAGAACCTGTAACCCTCACATTGGCTGTCCTTCTAGGACTAGGAATATCTGCCGGGATAGGAACAGGAACCACAGCCCTCATACAACAACCCCAGTATTATGCAAGTTTAAGACAGGCTGTAGACATCGACCTTCGAGCATTAGAAAGTTCCATAACTCAACTAAAGGAATCACTCACCTCACTTTCAGAAATGGTGTTGCAGAATAGAAGAGGCCTAGATTTGCTGTTTCTTAAAGAAGGGGGATTATGCGCCGCTCTAAAAGAAGAATGTTGCTTTTATATTGATCATTCAGGAACCATTACCAAAACCATGGATAAACTAAGGGAACGCTTAGATAAAAGGCAAAGGGAGAGAGAAAACGAAAAAGGATGGTTTCAATCATGGTTTGATAAGTCCCCCTGGTTTACCACCTTAATCTCTACTCTGTTGGGACCTCTTATTGTTTTATTGTTGATTTTAACTTTTGGACCATGTGTTCTAAATCGCTTGATAGCATTTATTAGAGAACGTATCAGTACTGTACAAGTTCTAATGTTAAGACAACAGTACCAAAGTTTACGAACAGAAGGTTGAGATTCCATGATTGGAATCAATAGTCACAAGAAAAAGGGGGGAATGTGGGACTCGAGGGACATTGTTCCAGCTAATGATTAAGAACTCTCCAGACAATAGGGGCTTCTTAGACAATGGGTGAATTTCCAGGATGTCCGGCCCCCTTCCGAGAAGGAGGGAGATAACAAAATGTAAAAAAGGTGTCTGTCAAAGACCAATCAGGCAGCTGGGGAGAAGGAGGGAGATAACAAAATGTAAAAAAGGTGTCTGTCAAAGACCAATCAGGCAGCTGGGGACAAGTTCCCTCTCTGGTCCGAGCCTAAGCCGGGACCAATCAGCAGGAGAACACAACCAAATCTATAATTTACATACGGGGAAATGGGAACCTATAAAACTGACATATTCGCGCCCAAAAGGGTTCCTTCTTCGACCTCCTACGTGAGGACCAAGGAACCCCGGTGCACCGGCCTTCAATAAACCTCTTGCGTTTTGCATCGGCTTCCGACTCTTGTTGTTTCCTGGGCGAGTCGAAACTCCTAGGAGACCGCGCAGGTCTAACAGTGGTACCTGTAGGGGAGATAGCCAGAAGGCAGGGTATATACACAAGTTTCAAACTTGAAGGAAGGATCAAGGTTAGAGATACAAATGTACAAGGCATCAGGATACTAAAGGGGGCAGGGGCAAAGTTAAGATTTCTAAGGTAGAAATTTCAGAATGAGAAGGAAAATGGGCTAAGAATGGAACTTCATATTCCACAGAGGCATATGTATAAAGACAATATACCATAAAGATGGTACCACATGTAAATGGGAAAAGAAAAGTTGTTTAATAGATGACATTGGGGGGGAAATGGCTCACGAATGAAGAAGATAAAGCTGTACTAATGCACACACTAATACACAAATATGAAATGTTAAACTACAAACTTAATAGATGAAAAAGCAAGAGGATATCTTTGCAAATTAGGAGTGGAGAGCTCCTTAAATAAAACTTCACAAGCATAAACCGTAAGACAAAGCAGTGTGATTAATTGGATTTAAGGGAATCTGTGCAATGAAGAACAGCATGAACAACATCAATGAACAAATGACAAACTGGAAGAAGATATGTGCAATGCCTAAAACCGACAAGGAAGGAATAGCCAACATTTTCAAGAAACTCCTAAAAATGAATTAGAAAAACGCAGCAAGCTTAATGGTACATAGGCAATTTACAGAAATCAAAAGCCAAAGGGCCAACAAATAACATGAAGAGATATGTAAATCCATTTAGATATGTAAATCCATGAAGAGAAATGCAAATCAACACAACAATGCTCTATGGCTGGACAATCACTGGCAACAATAAAGCAGCTGGATAACGCCAGGGGAAGGCAGGATGCAGAGACGCAGGGATCCTCGTGCACTGCTGGTGGGGCAACCTGGTGAACCTGTTCTCTATGGCCATCTGGCAGAACTGTGCCAAACTGTACAATTTTGTCAACTTGTACAAGACTACTCAACATTGATAAAGCGCATGCTATTTGACACATACATTCCTCTTCAGGAATCATCCTGCAGGGGGATTAAGAATCTAACAAGTGTTAAAAGTTGCTGTTTAACTCCAAGCTCAGGCTTCTCAACTCAGCAAGATTACCATCCTCTCTTTGCGTTCTCTGTTCCCAGACTGTCCTGGAAACTGACTCCAGCCAGTTATCTGGACCAATCATAAGGCTCACCTCTTTTGTTTTCTGTCTCTCAGAGTTCACATTCTTGTACTGCCTAAATAGAATGTCTGAAAACAGTTGTTTTATATGTTTTATCTTATTTTTTAGTTGTTTACAGTGGGAGGACAATTCCTATAAAAGTGAATCCTTCATGTTTTTTTGTTGTTGTTGTTCTATAAATACTTATTGGGGGAAGGGTGGGGGAATTCTTTATGATTTGAAAGAAAACTTTAACCTAAATATTGTTGAATAAATGATTGAATTTTTAAAAAAGCTGCTGTTTAAGAATAGTTACTATAGCATCATTTACAATTTAAAAAATTGGTAAAGACTTAAATGTCCATAAATAGGCACCTGCTAATTATAAAGTACTCATACTTAGAAACAAAAAGTATATTCAGCTTGAATGCAAAAGCACAACTTCTGGGATAAAGAAGCAATTTTCCCAGTTCAGAATCCCACGTTTTAGTTATGGTATAGTTCTCTATGACAGCAGTTGGCAAACTTTTTCTGTAAAGGGACAGAAAATACATATTTTAGGCTTTGTGGGCACATGGTTTCTATCACAGCTACTCAAATCTGTCATTGTAATGTGAAAGCAGCCACAGATAATACTTAGCTAAATGAGCACAACTGTGTTTCAATAAAACTATATTTATAAAAACAGGCAGCAGGCTAGATCTGGTACACAGCTATAGTTTGTCTACCCCTGCTCTATAGAATAAGGAGATCTTTATGAGTCCTGGTTCTGCAAGCAGTTAGTTACTCTTGGGCAACTTATTTCTTCTTTCCTATTTCACCTCGTTGTAAGAATTAAATAGCATATATGAATACAAATGAACTACGAAATGATATAAAAATATAGCCTGCGGGACTTCCCTGGTGGCACAGTGGTTAAGAATCCACCTGCCTGTGCAGGGGACACAGGTTCAATCCCTGGTCTGGGAAGATCCCACATGCCGGAGAGCAACTAAACCCGTGCACCATAACTACTGAGCTGGCACTCTAGAGCCTGCGAGCCTCAACTACTGAGCCCGTGCACCACAACTACTGAAGCCCACGCGCCTAGAGTCCGTGGGCCACAACAAGAGAAGCCACCACAATGAGAAGCCCGCACACCGCAACGAAGAGTAGCCCCCCCTCGCCGCAACTAGAGAAAGCCCGCGCACAGCAACAAAGACCCAACGCGGCCAAAAATTAATTAATTAATTTAAAAAAAAGACCACTGCCAAGATTTAAAAATATATATATATATATATATATATATATATATCGCCTGCTTTTACCATTTCCAAGTGTTTCTATTGTTACATTTATTTCACTACAGCCTTATGACCCACCTCTGAAGGTAAGTATTTGATGTGCCTTTATCTGTCTGAGAAGCCTGTTAAATATTCACAAATCATTCTACACAATGCTGGTCTTTGTTCACAGTCTTGTAACCATGAGTTTTTAGCAAAGTCTATTCAGATCATTCCTGGATTATTCCCATTTTTATAATAATTTGTAGAACTGCGCAGTCAGACAGATGCCTATGCTTAGAAGGACTCGATGCTTGGTATGGGATTACCAGATACAAACCAGTAGATAAGCAACAAGGATTTAATGTAGAGCACAGGGAATTATACCCAATATCTTGTAATAACCTATAATGGAATATAGTCTGCAAAAAACCGGAATCACTATGTTCTATCCCTGAAACTAACACAATATTGTAAATCAATTATACTTCAATTTGAAAAAAAAACAAAACAGACTCCATGCTTGGTGTAGGGGAGGAAATATAATTTTCCTTCTGCCCTTACAGGTTCTTGACTGAGACACCTCCCCACAACTCGTAATAAAAGACACATTAATAGGAGAAAAACAAACAGAAGTTTTATAACAAGTATACCTCCAGTATAGGTGGGAGAGACCCATGACCCTAACCCTAACCCTAACCCTAAACCCTAACCCTAACCCTAACCCTCCAGCTAAAGACAGAAGATGCTGGCATGGGGAAGACCAGTTTGGGGAGGTTATCAGGCAAAGCACAGTAAACAAGGATGAGGCTGTACACAGATTTAAGTCTCTGCCTTCCTCATCGATAGGAGTTTCTAGAGATTTGGAGTCATCTTTCTGCTCCCAGTCCAGAGAAGGAGACACCCTTACAAATGGAGATTTCCTTTATAACTGTAAATGTCTCTTACAAAAGGGTAATTCCTACTTGGTTTCAGAGTTTCTACTGTGTCTGCTGTTTATTGAAAATAACCAGTTGAAGATAATCCTTATGCCAAAGAGACATATTTGGGGTTGGCAAATTCTGTTCCCCTCCATTGGTTTAATGTTCTGTTGTTGCTGTCTTGAAATTCTTAATAATTTTTGAACAAGGGCCCCTGCATTTTCACAAATTATGTAGGTAGTCCTGCTCTTACGCACTAGGAAGAAAAAGTAACTTTCCATTTCACATTTATAACACCTCCAAGCCACACAAAATGTTTGACAGTAAGAAAACTTAGATGACCTTTATTCCTATAAAGGAATTTCTGTGTGTGACCGCACAGAAATGTTTCCTGTATTCTTTCATCTCTTGAGTCTGGTTTCCCTGCAGAAAATTAAAAGGAGGAAAGCTCTTTAAATTATATTAGGCTTATGGACACCCCCCACCCCAAATTGGCAGAAATAAATAGCAGATTTACAGATGCTCAGCTATAAATACTAAAGGGTATTTTTGTCCGCTTACTGGAAATATAAAAAGACTTGATCCATAAAGGTAATCATAATAAATATTTTTCAGTGTTATGACAGTATTGAGAATGTAAAACCAAGTCATAATTATACACTATTTGCATAGTTATAAATAGCTTAGTTATTTTGTGGTCAAAATGCAAATACATACTGTCAAAGTGCTAAATTAAACGCTTCCTAGGAATTTACCCTGCTATTCACATAGAAGGCAAAAAAGTGTGCTGGTTGGAACGCTCTAGTACTCTCCTGATACTGTCTGGCACACAGAGGAAAATCAGTTGATTGTGTTTGACCAGAAAGCAAGCGTGAACAATGATTGATTCTGTCTTAGAAGAAGAAAGGAAGCTGCTGGTGGGACACAGGCATTGTCCAACAGCGATGGCAAGGTCTCACTGGTCAGCCTTTGATTTCCAAACCACACTGACCAGTTTCCAGCGCTGACTAGTTTCCAGCAATCCGCAATAAGGTATTCAAAAGTAAACAGACAGCTGTGTTTTTTAAAGGTCGGGGGAGGGGCTACTCCTTTCTTTTTTTTTTGCATCTAAAGTGATTTAATGATGATAAAACCAATCACAGAGGAACAGGATGCCGAGACTACACTTTTCCAGCATCTCTATGTACCTAATCCACTTAGAGTCCAACCTCAAATAAACTCACATTTGGAGGGTGGGAGGAGGCGGCTACTCTCGTGTCTTATTTACCATGAGGATAAGACACTCCTGTTTTAAAGAAAACATGTTTAGGTACAATGAGCCAACCTACTTTTTGTAAGTAAGTAGCTTACAAGTCAAGGGAAGACAAAACAATATGACTTCAATAGTACTCAATACAAAAGTTGTTTAAAATTAACTTTCTACACTCAGGTAGGCCAATATTTGCTAGTGATGTAGCCCCAGAAATGTTACCCTTAGATTCATCCTTGCCTATTTATGTCCCAAAGAAAAGAATGCTCTAACCTAATTACAGACATTGTATACTTGCATATACTTAGGTATAAATGTACATATATATGCATATATATATATATATACACACACACACACACACACACACACACACATACACACACACACATATATACACACATATAGTAGCTGTGAATATTTCAATTTCTCCTATGTTACATAAAAAGCATTGCTCAGTCATGGCTATTTCTTTACAATTTATAATATTCCTACTGATTTCCGTGTGCATATCCAAGCAGCATTTCTAAAGTTTATGTAGGTGTTTCCCTTCTTCCTATTCCAGAATTTTCACCATTTACCTTAAAAATGTTAACTCTTCGTGAAATCACAAATAATGTCCATTTAAATGATTAAAAGTCTTTAGCTGAAACACAATTAGTCTAGAAATTCTTTTGGTACAGCTTTGGATATGAAGGAAGGACTCCTTGCAGATTGATTCAGATCAGTCAGTTCTGAATATTTAAAACTTTAGAATATATTGCAGCATTTAGGTCTTGACATGGATTCATCCCATCATTTATTTTAGCAATCCAAGTTTCTCTGTATCTCATGGCTGGCTAGTTCTATTCTAGGACTTTTATCTTTCAGTAAAGTTGGTAAAAAATGAGCAACTTTCATCCGGAGTCTTTGTGGGGAGTCCCTGCTTTCTGAAAAGTCATTTTTATCTGACATTTTCTCACCTAAACTTCCCATTAACATCTATAGTGCATCATGCCATTACAGTGTCATGTAGCTTGAGTCTTCAAAAAAAATTTTTTTTTGATTTATTGGTATAATGTTTAGTATTTTATTAGGTTTTAGGTTTTGAAAATTACTACTCTCTGTATGATATACCAGAATTCTTGATAAAGAATTCTTGCTAATCAGGCCAGATAATAAAGAAATGTTCTATTCTAAGAAATTATACAAGTCAAACACTCATTTTCTTCATTTATGCTCAAGGGTAAGTTACATAGGCTTTTTTTTTTTTTTGCCTCTGGCTCAAAATTAATTTTAGTTAAATGGGGAGCTGATCCACTTCTTTAAAAATCTTTTTTTAGGAAATTTAAGTATAGTTGATACAACTTAGTGATTCAATATTTTAAAATCTTTTTTATGGACTTGAGGACACGGGGAGGGGGAAGGGTAAGCTGGGACAAAGTGAGAGAGTGGCATGGACATATATACACTACCAAACGTAAGGTAGGTAGCTAGTGGGAAGCAGCCGCATAGCACAGGGAGATAGGCTCGGTGCTTTGTGTCCACCTAGAGGGGTGGGATAGGGAGGGTGGGAGGGAGACACAAGAGGGAGGAGATATGGGGATATATGTATATGTATAGCTGATTCACTTTGTTATAAAGCAGAAACTAACACACCATTGTAAAGCAATTATACCTCAATAAAGATATTTTAAAAAAATCTTTTTTAACCTATTTGTAGTAGAGAATCTATACTGAAGAAAATTTTAGACCTCCACTGCAGAACACAAAGAATTGGAATCAATTTAAAGATGTATTAACTTAAGAATATCGTCTTTCTACTTCTATCAGAAAATAAAGTATGATAAAATGACTATAATGAAAACAGTTTGATTCAGGCACTTAATAGAAAGATCAATATAAAAAAAGAGAATACAGAAATAGAGTAAAATAATTCAAGGATTTAGTAAATGATAGGAGTAACATTTTGTATCAGTAGCAAGAATATGGATTATTCAATAAATTATATTAGAACAACAAAATACCTGTCTGGGGAAAATAATAAAATAAATTTATTTCTCACTCCCTCCAACAAAAATAAATTTAAGAAGTATTAAAGATTTTAATTTAATAAAAAATTAAAGCAAATACACAGGAAAGTTCAAGTTGTCTTTTTTAAAAGTATAATCTTGAGTAGGAGTGGCTTTTCTAATTAAGATGCAAAACCCAAAGTCATAAAACACGAGTTCTCAACCTTGGCTGTACATTAGAATCACCTGAGGAACTTGTAAAAAGTTTCAATCCTTAGACTCCACCTTGGACAAAATGAATCAGAACCTCTGGGGATGGAGTCCAAGTCTCTGTTTTGGTTTTGTTTGATTGTTTGTTTGATTTATTGATTGATTTTTTAAAATGTCTCTGGGTGATTTTAATACACAGTTAGGCTTGAGAACAATTGCCATAAAATAAAACCTTCAGATTATCTTGCATATCACTCTGGAAACTATCTCCGATATTCTTTGCCAAGAGGGGCCCAATTGTCATTTTTACTTTGCAGCTGCCACACTGCACCCTTCTCTCTCAGAGGCTTGCTACCTTCTTGGCCTTCATCCAGAAACAAAAGGACAGACCCTTTCCACCCTCAGAATGTTGAAAATCTTTTAAGGGTCCATCAGTAGGGATGCTGGCAGGAAACAGGAAGGCATGCTCAAATTGGGTAATTTGAGAAGAATTTAATAAACAGATTGTGTACAGATGGATTCATTCATATCTTGATTGTGGTGGTGATTACATGTGATAAAATTTTATAAGACTACACACAAACACATGAGTGAACGTGAAAACTGACAAAATCTGAGGAAGGTCTATAGTCTAGTCAATAGTATTGTACCAGTGTTTTTTGTCTTTTTTTTTTTTTTTTGCGGTACGCGGGCCTCTCACTGCTGTGGCCTCTCCCGTCGCGGAGCACAGGCTCCGGACACACAGGCCCAGTGGCCATGGCTCACGGGCCCAGCCACTCCACAGCATGTGGGATCCTCCCGGACGGGGGCACGAACCCGCGTCCCCTGCATCGGCAGGCGGACTCCCAACCACTGCGCCACCAGGGAAGCCCTGTATCAGTGTATTTTGATACCCTTATATATGTAAGATGTTATCATCAGGGGAAGCTGGGTGAAGGTACACAGAACCTCTCTGTACTATTTTTGCAAGTTCTTGTGAGTCTTTAATTTTTTCAAAATAAAAAGTTAAAAAAAAGAGAGAGACGTATATGAAGATGTGAGTTAAGGAGCAGGAAAATCACACAAGGGATGCTGTAGCAACCCAGAACTCAGCAACCGGTCCCAATTTCCCCTTCCTAGGCCTGAAATAACAAGAGAGAGGGTGAGAGCACAAGCACAGACTGCATGGAAAGGGCTATCTGACACGTACTATGACCTTGAGACAAGGGATGCCGGGTGGGCCAAGACATGGAGTTCATTGAAACTGAGACCTGGCTCATTGTCCGAGACTGAGCAAAATTAGTTTGGGGACCTGAGAGGAACTATAAAGTTTGAAACAGCCACTGGAATGGAATTTAGGAGGTAGGGAAAGATTTTATAGGGAGGCAACCTGGGAAAAGTAAATAATTGCCAAACACATTCATTATCACACTTTAAGCTGTATTAATCCTACCAGCATTATATGATTGTATTAGTCAAGGATCTTCAGAGAAACAGAACCAATACGAGTTATATATATAATTTACATAAATATATTCATGTGATCATATGATTATGGAGGTTGAGAAGCCTCAAGATCTGTAGTCAGAAAACTGGACACCAGGAGAGCCAATGTGTAGTTCCAGTCTGAGTCCAAAGACCTGAGGACCAGGAAAGCTGCTGATGTAAGCTCCAGTTGGAAAGCTGACAGACTCAAGACCCCAAAAAAGCTGATATTTCAGTGTGAGTCTGGAGTCTGGAAAAGACCACTCCCCTAAAAGCACTCAGGCAGGAGGAGCTCCCTCTTACTTGTGGGAAAGTCAGCCTCTTTGTTCCCTCCAGACCTTCAACTGATTGAATGAGGCCCACCCACGTTAGGGAGTACAATCTGCTTTAGTCAGTCTGCCAATTTAAATGTTAATCTCATCCAGAAATACCATCGCAGATACATCGAGAATACTGTTTAACCAACTATCCGGGCACCCTGTGGCCTAGTCAAATTGACACATACAATTAACCACCATAATTATGGACATATAACTTTTTCTTACCAAGGAGTAACTCATCAGAATAGATAATTGAATGCTCCATTACTTTGTTTCACTCATAGTGAGATACTGCAAATAATAAAACCCTTGGCTATTGTCACTGGAGGAGTCAGATGATACTTTAAGATAAAATACATTTTTCTCTCATTTATGCTATCTTTTCCCTAAGAGCTGGAAATTGACTTCAAATATGTTTTGCCTTGAGTAATAACTTGGAAATATACTCACTGGCCTAAGAAACTCATCTCTGCTTTGGGTTGGCCCCAGTAGGATTGTACTCATATGTGCATATAACATTCCATCAGTGATCAACCTGATACAAACCATACAGGGCTCTTAATCTAAGAAATGGTGACTCAGAGATGTAACACTCTGGGCACTTATATTGCCTATGGTTTTGCAAACCCAATATTACTTAATCTTTTTAGAAGAGTGCGTAGCTGACCTTGAATCCCATTGTGCGTGCCACAAACTGTAGCCAAGATATAACTTTTAATACTACTGTCGTTTTTGCACTCAAGAGGCTACTGGTTTCCTCCTGGTTTCTCCATAAGCAGGGAAGCTGGGCTGAAAGCACATACTTAGGATATTGCTCTTTGGTATTAAAAAAAAACAGGTGTATGCTGTATGCATGGAAAATACTTCTTTTCATGTGTTTGTTTATTTAGTCAACCTATATTTATTGAGTACCTAATATGTGCCTGGAACCATGGCATTGTAGGGGAGCAAAATTTGCCACTCCAAAAAGTCTCTTTGGCATGCATATTATTTTGAGCTGAAAACAATCAAGGCTCAAAAGACTCAGGAAGAACCTTGACCTTCCCCCTAACTGCCTAAAGAATGTAGATGGAGGACCTGTTCTAGGAAGGGAGCTGTCACCATACATAACTATGGTATGAACCAGGCATGTAGACAGGGTGGAACCTAGCCAAGTCTGTTTGTTAAAATTCCTCTCTGTGTCCCACTGTCTCTGGCCCAGCAAACATTTGTCTACCAAACATTTGCTTTTCCATCTCCATGTCAATTGCCTTCCTCCCCTTTGGTGTCCCAAACCCTTAACCCCAACATTCTCTTTTGCCTTCAGCTGAAGATGGTATTTAAGATGAGGGTTTCGGCCTTTTGGGTGAGTGACTCAGTTTTTCTGGGTCTCTCCCATATATACATGTTATTACACTTTTGTTTAATTTTCTCCTGTTAATTTGTCTCACGTCAAGTTAATTCTTAGACCAGCCAGAAGAACCCAGAAGGGTGGAGGAAAACTTCTTCCTCCCGGACAGCATGCTGTTTTCTGATAATCAGGAAGCTAGACCATGTAGGACCTCCCTGTAGCCCATGGATATCCAGAGTGAGATAAGAAGCCATATTCAATTATTTTTACAAAAAAAAACACCTTTTTTTATTTTAAAAGCAAAATATAATGATTAAACTATTTTTAAGATAGATACATAGAGCAAGTTTTAAATCAACTGAAGAAACTTAACAATAGGTTTTATCTGTGTCCAACACATCCTAAGGTGACTCCCAATGAGTCACACCCTTGTAATAACTGACCACCCCCCTCATTGAGTGTGAGTGGGAACTGTCGCTTGCTTCTAACCAACTGAACATAGCAACTGTGCTGGGATGTTGTAATAGGGAAGAGTTGGATCTGTTTCTTTTACTTTAACTTGCTTTTCGTTGCTTTTGTTACTATACTCACTATGTTACTATAGTCACTAAAAGGATGCTATCTATAGCTGTAAGCATACATTATGGCCTGCCTCTGGGAACCCTGCCCCTCTGCCTGAATGCTAAACTAAAGTGCTTTTGTTCAGCTCACAGGGAGACATTCTGACCCTGTCCACCTGTGAATGGCTGTAAAAAGAAGAAATTAATACATCCCCTCCCCGAGGCTGGCCAAGCCAGGAGATACTTTGCAACACTAATGGCCTTTTTAATTTATTTCCTCACATCCTCCCCCTCTCTGTTCTATAAAAGAAAGTGGCATCCAGACCCCAATAAGATGGTACTCTGGGATATTAGTCTGCCATCTTCTCGAATGCCCGGCTTTCTGAATAAAGTTGCTATTCCTTGCCTCAACACCTTGTCTCCTGATTATTGGCCTGTCATGCAGCAAGCAGATGGAGTTTGGATTCGGTAACAATGTCATTCTCTTGACTACTTCATGTTACATAAGATTCCGTCTCAGCGGACTGGAGAGAGAGACTCTCCCGCTGGCCTTGAAGAAGCAGTCATGTTGTGAACTGCCTATGGAGAGGGCCATGTGGCAGGGAACTGTGGGTGGCCTCTAGGAGCTGAAGGCAGTCTCCAGCTGACAGGCAACAGGAAGCTGAGGGCTTCAGCCCTACAACCACAAAGACCTAAATTCTGCCAACAATACGTGAGCTTGGAAGAGGACTCCAAACTCCAGATGAGATTGCAGTGCCAGCTGATGCCTTGATTGTAGCTTAGTGAGACTCTTAGCAAAGGACCCAGCTAAGTAGGACCTGGACTACTGACCCACAGAAATTGTGAGTTAATAAATGTGGGTTAAGTCACTGTGTCCATGGTACTTTGTTATGCAGCAGTAGAAAACTCATACACACTCTAACCTTGGTTTTCTCCTTAAGCTTAAATGAAACTTTTATTTTTCTTTTTTCAACTTTCCTGGAGCCAGTTCTCTCTTAGGGCTTATTCATGAGCTCAGGGACATTGGCCAGTTCAGCATCAAAAACCCTCTTGGCTTCTCATAAGCCCAAGTTTCCCGGTGAATATTCCTATTGCCACAGAAATACTGTCATCAGGGACATTGATGAGGGAAGTGGGAGACATGCTGTCAGTATTCTTCTGCGAGAAAGTTCTTTTTTTCTTTCCTACCTTCATGGTCTCTGTTTTTATGGCTCTCTTGGTTTTCTTAGAGGAAATAATGTCTGAAATCACTTATGTTGATGCTAAGTAAATAGGCCTGTGCTATTCATTTTCATAGAAGACTGGAGTTTATCTAACACATTGTTTGACATAGAACAGGCATGTAATAGCCCCGGTGTGAAAGCAGTTTTCTAAGAGGTAAAACACTGAGATAAATCAGATTGCTCATAAATTGTGTGCTGAAGTGACAATCTAGCTGAAGGGAAATATTGCAAAGTATCAAGATTATAATAATGGGAGGGAGCATGAGGGGATGTAGTGGTCACTGTTGCTGCCCTGCCCAGATCCTCAGCACTGGCTGGGGCATCATCCTCCAGCTGTTGTGATTATCAGCTGCTAACAGATCACAGCTGCCCCCTTTTAGAATGGGTTTTGGTCAAAAGAAAGCTGACTTATGCAGGAAGTCACACACACACAGCTTACAGCCAAGGACTGTCTGTTGACTGCCAAGGATATTAAAAAAAGCCAACTCCCTTGCTTCCATATGGGACCACACTGTGGTACTATTCATGTTGCAGAGCTCCTCATTGGATCAGGCTGAGGCTGGTTCTCAGCTGAGACCACATTTAGCTTTTTCCTGCTTTCCAAAGTCAACTCCTCCTAAGAGCGCTCCCTCAGGAAATCACTTGCACAAGAATCACCATTTTGGGCTTCCCTGGTGGCGCAGTGGTTAAGAATTTGCCTGCCAACACAGGGGACATGGGTTTGATCCCTGGTCCAGGAAGATCCCACAAGCCGCAGAGCAACTGAGCCCGTGTGCCATAACTACTGAGCCTGTGCTCTAGAGCCTGTGAGCCATAACTACTGTAGCCACACACCACAACTACTGAAGCCCGCGCGCCTAGAGCCCATGCTCCTCAACAAGAGAAGCCACTGCAATGGGAAGCCTGGGCACCGCAACGAAGGGTAGCCCCGCTCGCCGCAACTAGAGAAAGCCTGCGCACAGCAACAAAGACACACCCAGGCTAAATAAATAAATAACTTAAAAAAAAAAAAAAAGAAAGAATCACCATCTCAGGTTCTGTTTCCAGGGAACTTAATGTAAGACAGAGAAGCTTCCTGTGTGTTGATAATGTTCTATTTCTTTTCTCTTCTCATTTAACAGCTTTATTGAGATATAATTCATATACCATACAATTCACATATGTCAAGTGTATAATTCAGTGTGTTTCTGTAGCATATTCATGGGTTGTGCAACCATCACCACAATTTCACTTTCAAATATTTTCTTCCCCACTAAAAGAAATCTGGTACCTATTAGCTGTCATTCCCAAACACCCCTCCCCACCCAGCTCTAGGCAACCACTAACCTACTTTGTATCTCTAGGAATTTTCCTATTCTGGACATTTCATATAAATGGAATCACATGGTATGTGATCTTTTGTGACTGGCTTCTTCCATTTAGCATAATGTTGTCAAGATTGTTAAAGCACTTTGTTTCTTTTTATTGCTCAATAATATTCTATTCTATGCATATACCATATTTTATTTGTCCAATCATCAGATAATAGACATTTGGAATGTTTCCACTTATTGATTATTAATAATGCCGCTATGAACATTCATGTACAAGTTTTTTGTGTGGACATGTGTTTTCACTGGATCAATACCTAGGAACAGAATTGCTGAGCTGTACAGCAACTTATGTTTAACTTTCTGAGGAACTCTCAAACTTTTTTCCAAAGTGGCTACACCATTTTACATTCCCACCAGCAATATATGAAGGTTACAATTTCTCCACATCCTCAACATCACTTGTTATTGTCCACTTTTTTGATTATAGCCATCATAGTGGGAGTGAAGTAGTATTTCATTGTGGTTTTTTGTGTTTTTTTTGCGGCACGCGGGCCTCTCATTGTCGTGGCCTCTCCCGTTGCGGAGCACAGACTCCGGACGCGCAGGCTCAGCGGCCATGGCTCACGGGCCCAGCCACTCCGCGCTATGTGGGATCTTCCCGGACCGGGGCACAAACCCGTGTCCCCTGTATCGGCAGGCGGACTCTCAACCACTGCGCCACCAGGGAAGCTCTTCATTGTGGTTTGATTTGCACTTCACTAATGACTAATGATGTTGAGCATCTTTTATGTGCTTATTGGCCACTTGTATATCTTCTTTGGAGAAACGTCTACTCAAATCCTTTGCCCATATTTTAATTGTGCTGTCTTTTTATTATTTAGTCATATGCATTCTTTATATATTCTAGATACAAGTTCCTTACCAGATAAATGACTTGCAAATATTTTTATCATTCTGTGGGTTGTCTTTTCACTTTCTTGATGATATTTTTAATGTACTATTTCTTGACTTGGCTGTGGTTACATGGGTGTATTCACATTGTGACAACTTATGAAAATTTATGCTTTTCTGTTTTTGTTACAATTGAATAACAAATGCTTTTTGGTTTCTTATTATCACTGTAAGACTATAATTTATTTCTACTGTTTTCTGATGGAGTTCAGAACATGCTACCCCAAAATATGGCACTTTGGCATACTGAATATTTTAAGCTGAGGGAATATGAGAATTGACACGTGTCAGAACTTTCTGACCGTCTCCTGACGCAGATCATAAAAACCCCACATAAGAGGTGCCCTCCCTATACCCAAAGGAAAGGAGCATCCTTATCTCTGAAGACAAATGGACACAAAGAGTAATCTGAATGAACAGGCCTTGCTAAGTTTTGCCCAGTTTACTACACTTAGCTCATGCTCTTTGTCTTCTCATATCTTTCTATGACTTTCCAGTCTTCATCAAACCTAGCATAAAAATATTCAGGTTTAACCTTCTTTGAGTCTTAATTTCCTTGTGAAGACTCCGAGGAAAGTTAAAACTTAAATAAATTTATGTTTTTCTCCTGTTTATCTTTGACAGTCTAATTTCAGACCCAGCGGGGGACCTTAAGAGGGTGGAGGAAAGCTTTTTCCTCCCCATGCATTCCCTTAAGTCATGTCAAAGAGATCAGGCAAAGATCATGGAACGTTTCTATAGATGAGCTAATCTGTATCCTTCATTCTCAAGGCATGAAATAAGAGAGTAATTAGGGCTTCCCTGGTGGTGCAGTGGTTGGGAGTCCGCCTGCCGATGCAGGGGACACGGGTTCATGCCCAGGTCCGGGAGGATCCCACGTGCCACGGAGCGGCTGGGCTCGTGAGCCATGGCCGCTGAGCCTGCGTGTCCGGAGCCTGTGCTCCACAACGGGAGAGGCCACGACAGTGAGAGGCCCGTGTACTGAAGAGAGTAATTAAGTGGTGGTTTTATTGTCATCACCACATTTTACATTTCAACTTTGCCTGATTTATCCCAAGTCACCTCAGTATATTAACAAAATCCATTCCAATATCACTCTTGTCAACATACATGGGTGACAAAATTCCATAAATCATATGATTTGCAACTTCATATTTCAGGGCAGGAGATAGATTTCTCAGAGACCTTATATTCTCTGTGGTCTTTTATATTACCTAGTCTCTTCTCTTCCTCTGATTTATTTGTTGAACAGCTACTTACTTAGTTTCTACACGTGCTGAGCACTATGCAAGGCGCAAGATATTTGGTGATAAACAAAGCAGACACAGCTTCCAGTGTGATGATATTAAATGACAAACTGCATATTGAGAGCACTATTTGTAACTGTGGCAAGGGTTAGGAGGAAAATGTACAGGATAATCTGAGAAAGTGGAACAAGAGTCCCAAGTTAGATTTGGGAGTAAGGGAGAGCCTCTGTAAGACTATAACATTTAACCGATGTCAAGGAAGAGATAGAGTTAGGCCAGCAGAAAGTTGAGGATTTGTCAGAAGGAATAAAGAACATGTAAGAAGTCCTTGAGGCAAGAGGATTCTAGAGCATGAGATGGACTAAAAGATTAGTGTGTCTAGAACTGCACTGTTCAGTATGATAGCCACTAGTCACATGTGGCTACTGGACACTCAAAATGTGGACACAAGAAAAAATTTGAAAGAATGCTTTATTGATATCGATAAATTTGAGTTACTTTTTGCTTTACACAATACTCCTTTTTTACTCCTTTTCTTAAAAAATTTATTTATTTTCGGCTGTGTTGGGTCTTCGTTGCTGGGCGCGGGCTTTCTCTAGTTACGGCAAGAGTGGCTACTCTTCACTGTGGTGCATGGGCTTCTCATCGCAGTGGCTTTTGTTGCGGAGCACAGGCTCTAGGCACTCGGGCTTCAGTAGTTGTAGGCACGTGGGCTCAGTAGTTGTGTCTCACGGGCTCTAGAGCACAGGCTCAGTAGTTGTGGCGCATGGGCTTAGTTGCTCCACGGCATGTGGGATCTTCCCAGACCAGGGCTCGAGCCCATGTCGCCTGCATTGGAAGGCAGATTCTTAACCACTGTGCCACCAGGAAAGCCCCATAATACTCCTTTAAATGAAATGCTAATGTACTGAGTTGATACAAGAGTTAGTGAATTCGCTTGACTGCAACAGATGCAGTTTTGAGACTGATATATTTTTTCTCCAAAGTCAAATTAATTCTTCTGAAACAGATAAACCAGTTCTGTCAATGTCCTTGTTGTAATTAAAGGGAAATTAATTTTTTGTTACTTGATTCAGTTGTTGGGAACTTTCAAGTATTCTTGGAACAACTTAGATGTGTGACTCTCCTTTTCAACAGTAACTTTTATGAATTCTAAATACTGAAGGGACGGATAGCCTGGCAAAGTGGTATGAAAATTACTTTAAACGGAAAACATCTGGGCAATAGAAGCCACAGAAAATGTTATTTAAACTTAAGCAGAGCCTCGCCCAAATACAGCTGCCAATAACTGCTCCGCCTCCAAGGGAGTTTCCTGATTGGGAAAAGACTGACCCTTAGTACCAGGAAGTGTGAATTCAGCTGTCTGTTATCAACAAAAGCCTAACAGACCCTTCCATACTTTCCCATTGAAGCCCTAAACAACCACCCCCTTTCGGTAAATTGATTTACAAACCTTTATCTCTGGCTCCTCCCCTCGAATTACTAATTATTGAGCATTAGTAATTTGTAAGTAAATTTTATAAATTTACTTACAAGCCCATGTAAGTAAAATCTGTTTCTTCTCCTGTTAATCTGTTTATTTGTAGGTCCCCAACCAATTGACCCAAGTTAGAAGAGAAAAACCATTTCCTCCCAACAGTTTTGATAACTGAGGATGAGCTGGTTGAGAGACTGCAGCTGAGATCCCGTGACCTCTGACCAAGCTGGTTAAGGTAAACTTTTTCTTTTAACCAAAATTCTCTGCTCAGGTCTGGTAAAGTGGGTGCAGCAAGAGCCTCTCCTTGTCTTTTCTATAAGAGATTTTCCAAACTTTACAGAAGGAAGTTTGGGGTTAGCACTAGTTCTTTGCATATTGTGACTCTTGTTATCGAGAGCTGTTGTGTCCTATCTTCAGTAAGATTTCTCTGGCTGCACTTTGGAGAATGGCTTGGAGGAAAGCAAAAATGAGGTACCAGTGAGCATGCTCTCTTTTACAACTCAGGGCAAGTGTGGATGCCCCACATCTCTGAGACATGTTTGGCCCCTGTGGAGAGCACTCTAACTCACCACCGAGGCCTTTGAATCCTCAGACACTTCAGTGATGCCACTTGTGTGCACATGTTACCACAGTGCACCTCACTGATCTAGTCCAATTGTATTCAAACTTGTTTAATACTGGGCCCCAGCAGAACAGCACTGCTTCTGGTTAGAGCTGCGGTAGGAATTCAGAGCCCCAGCCACTCACCCCACCCCCTCCAGTGGAAGCCTTGGGGAAGGTCTTCAGAGCCCAATTTGGAAACCACTACAATACAGTGAATATTTTACATTTAACACGGCCACGGCCTGTAGCAGTGGCCTGTACAAAAATTACTGTGGATGACCACAAATATGTAAAAGACAATCTCTAAAATATTTATAGAGGAAAAAGGCAGGTGAGGAATAGGGTTAGCTCAGTAGGAATATCAAGGATGCGGGATCCCAGCTCACCCTCCACCTGGGCTGGC